>NC_084473.1:7115000-7470500 GCF_027409185.1 Cynocephalus volans | reverse complement strand
AGCAGGAATCACATTTACGAGCTCTGTTTTTCTATATAGCGCGCACGCGCGCGCACACACACACACACACACACTCTCTCTCTCACTCTCTCTCTCTCTCTCTCTCTCTCTCTCTCTCTCTGTCTCTTAGATCAAAGTTCCATGGCAGCCACCTCCTACCTGTGTCCGATGCCAGATCACAGATGCCCGGGAGTGGCCCAACTTGTTCCGACAGGGTCCTTTGTCATAATGTATCAGGAGGAAATCATCCTGTGAAGTGCAGAGAAAAGCAGGAGTGAATGGGGGATTCCTGCTGGGTTCACTGAGTATTCTGGCCTGAGCTGCAGCATTTCTGTTCCTCTGCTCACACTAAGTAGAGACATGAAGGAGGGGTGACAGCAGAGGATGGGCACACACCTGCAGACACCTGGCTGCCACCACCCCAGGGCAGTGGCCCAGCTCCTCCCAGGGGCCTCCATTCATTCTCACGGAGCAGTCTCAGACACTAGGGGAGGCATGGACCAGATTTCAGTCTCCAGCCCAGAGGAAGGCCTCTCTGGCAGTGGCCGCCTCTTGAGCTGGTAGGAAAGGGTGACTGCTGTGCTGACACCGGGCTGCTGCCCAAGCAGGTCAGATTGCTACTCGAAAAGCTCCCTGGCCAGGCTGTGTCTGATTCTACAGGGTTCCTCTGCATTTGCTTCTTCTGTCCTGGGACAGGACTGCGCCCAGGTTGACATCATCTCCTTGATCTCTGGTCCATCCTCCTGACCAGACTTCTCACCTGAGCACTGCTTCCTCTTGGCTTAGACCATGACAACGTTCCTCATTACTCGCTCATCACTCACGAGAAGCCTGGAACCATCTTCTACCCACAATTTCTCAGCCTAGAGTGAAGAGCGGCTCCCTCTCCAGCGCTCGTGGACACGTCCTGTCCGTGCCTCGTCGGGGGTCTCCGCCCCACCTCGAGCTCCAGTCTTCTTCCCAGCACAATCCCCAGCATGCTGTCAGGTTCCGGAAGCCGGGACTTTCACACCTGTCGATCTCTCTATGTCCCCAGCTTAGTGTTTGGCACCCAAATCTCAATACGCACATCCTAAGCATGAGGGGATGGCTTTTCTGTACAAAACCCTCTGCTCCAACAGGAGGCACCATTTTCTATCCTATGGCCAGTAGAGGAAACAGGTGAATGGTACCCAGGAGGGGAAACGGCTGTTTATTTGTCGCACTGAGGCTGCAAACAGCCCTTTTTTGAGAAAAGAGTAAATAAACACAGAGCCCAATGTGTCGGAGAGAATAGGAAGTCATACTCTGAAATCCAGGGAGAGCTGGGCAGAGTCGCGGCCTTCTGGCCCTTCACATCGATTACACCAGCACTAGGTTTCCTGTCCTCCCGAGAGCAGTACCAGCCCTGAGTTTGCCAATTTTAGAGGTCAAACCTCTGGGTGTCCAAATACATAGAGGTGTATCATTAAGTCCTGGCTTCATGGTGCAGTAGCAAGAAGCCGTGGCTGGGGGATGAGGTCCCAGCTGTCACTATCCACTCATCTTTTTGCCCAGACTCCTCACCTGTAAAAGGATGGGTGGGGGTACATGAACTCAACGCCCCTTCCAGCCACGTTTGTCTTCTACAAAGCTGCTTCTGACAACTGTCCTCTGGGAGCTCGCTCCTCCTCTAACACTTAATTACACTTCTCTTTACACTGATATTAATTTAAACACACCACTGACATCAGTTCATTTTTCATTTGTATGGCTTGTTTTCCCAGACTGCCTACCACAATGTCTTGTACCGTGAGCTCTTAAAAAGTTTTTGAGTTCGTTTTCTGAAACACAAACCAAATCATGTGGTTCTACCCAGTTTAAATGTCTTTAATAATCTCTACTAGCAGATGTGGACAAACCCAGCTGCACATCAGAATCACCTAGAAAATGAAGACTCCTGGGTCACACCCCATAGATACTGACCCACAGCTCTAGGGCAGGGCCCAGTTCCCAAACTCCCTAAGTGGTTCTGACCCAACCCATCTTTGGACCAGTGCTGGGAAGCACAGGCCTCTGTGCTGGAGCCTGCACCCCCTAGCGTGGTACCCAGAGACCTTCCTCCTAGCACTTGCGGCCAGGCCCAGGCCATGTACAGCTTCATGTCCTTCATCATGTCCAGTTCTTCGGTAGCTGCACATTCTGCTCTCTTTCCTGGTGAACAAGCTCTCACTCAGCCTGCAGGTCCTCGGCTGCCCCCAACACCCCCAGACCCAGTGACCTGCAGCCTCCTGCCTGGGGCTACCAGGGATTTTGCAACCATGACCACAGAGTCCTCTTCATAGTGAGGTGTCCGTATCACACATTTCAGGGTTTTCTGACAGGGAGATGACAAGCTCTCAAGGGCAAGGACTTCACCGGCCACCCTCACCTCCCTCACCTCGGCCACCCCGCATCACTCAGAATGGAGCTGCAGGCACTCACATGTATTTCCCAAACAAAACCAAAGCTTATTTAAAATACACCTTTCTCATCCCCTGACAAAAGCCCTCTAGTATGGATTCATGATAAATACGTGATTTAATTGTGATTTTAAGTTCACTGAGGAAGCCCTTGGGCATAACAATCCCAGGAGCTGCCAGGAATCGAGGTGTATTTTTGTGATAGGAATCATGTCCCTTACTATTTATTGTTCAGAGAAGTTTCATGAAACTCCTGGTGGGAACAGAAACAAGAAGTGTGGACAGAAAGCTGAAATCAGCACAAGTTCAAAGATAAAAGAAATGCCTTAGGGCAAGGCAAGCTGAGGTTTACAATTTCCTGCCACAAAGATGATGAATTTTAGAGTTTGAAAGATAAGCAACTGGATCCTCTCTAGTTTGGGGCTTTGGGAAAAGACTGTTAAGCTCCTTGGACTTTCTCTTGAAAAAAGGAAATAATAATTCCAACTCACAGAAATATTGTCTGTGTCAAATAAAGTAGGAATGCTGAGCAAATTGTACAATGCTGACACGTAAAAATGACCTCAATAAATATTAACTATCTACCCCCCAAAATAAGTGAAAGAAAGAAGCTGTTGGGACAGCATTTGTAGCTGGGAACCAATGAGGACTCCCTGGAGATGGGTTTGGCCAGGTGCAGAGGAGGGAACAGGGATCCAAGGAGAAGGAGGCAGTCTAAGATAATTTACTAAACTCCTGGATGCTGCATGTGCAAGAAACTGTGCCTAAGGTGCAAAAATTCCCAAGAGGAAAGAAAAGCGAAGTGAAATGTCCTCTTCTCTCCCCTTCCGAGTACCCCTGGCTGGCTTCGAGCTGTGCATTTATGCACTTGTCTTAAATCATTGTCAATGCCCTTGATAAAACACCCCCACAGTAGACTCCTTTTCCTTCAGAATCTGCTTTCTATGGCAACAGGGTCATTTTCCAGCAGCTCTTCAAGCACAAAGAAAAACAGGAAATGCTTGGCCACGAGGATGCTATCTTTGACGGAGGAAAAGCACAGTGTGGTTCCTGTCATTAGTTCAGGCAGAGCCAGATGCGAGGAGGCAGGATCCGAGCTTTGGGACAGAGGCAGATGGAGGGTCTTCCTTCCGGGACCACCACAGAGTGTGCCCACCTTTGAGCTCTGGGGAGCAGAACGGCAGCTTCTCGCCCACTCCCTGTGACATCATCAAGGCAACTACTAAGAGGGAGCAGCAGAAAAAGCGATTGTTCCAGAAACCACTTCTTACAATGCCCCTAAGAAATCCTCCAGGGGATCTGAGAACATGTCATAAAACTGGCATTCCACTTCCTTCACCCTTTAGGAAAACTCACGAAGGGTGCTAAACTGCAGGCCAGATATTAGACACTACATCGTAATTTGATGTTTAGTTTTCAAAAAAACTGAAATACAGGAAAATGCAACAACCACCCCCTGTACCCCCCAAAAGACTTTGAAGCCTTAAAGGGCTTTGTGATGCTTCAGATGTCACTCAAAACGCCCCCTCCCCACTGCAGGAAGTCAGGGAACAATCTCATCATTTGGACTTAAGCTAAAGAAAATGAATCGTGCCAAGTGAGTTCACTGACTTTGTCTAGGAAGAGAAAATGAAGCCTCAGGGATGGAAGGAGGATAATATTTCCCCCCGATTTGTTCAGCTACATCAGGTTCTACTGTAAAGTTTATAATTTAGAGTTAATAAAGGAACAACAAGCTTTTCAAAGGAACCACCCCAGACAAAGCAATCTAATTTTATTAAAGGTGGCCTTCATATTACAGACCTGTTACCTTATTTAATATTCCACCTCCAGTAGATACTCATTTTCTTCTTGACAGTCCATTGGCCTGTCCTTTCAGGACCGGCAAACTCTCAAAGTTATCACTGCATGTGCTCTGAGCCGTTTCTCCTTTACCTGCCCGGCCTGAGTTCCCCTGCCCGGCCATCCTGTGCTGAGTGGAACAGCTCTGAAATAGCACTCAGTGTGGACACTTACCGGAAATAGTGATGTCACACAGTGAAGACAAGAAAGAGCAGATGGACTCCTACCGGTCTAAAGCAGGGATGTTCGGACGCCCTCTATCTGAATTAGATCTAAGGGCTCAGTACTACTATCGGATGGACTGGATGCAGTCACCCTTGCTGTACAGAACAGACGTACATACAACCCTTTCGTGACCTATGACTTGATTCGCTTGCACTGTCACTAACTACAATGGTTTTTATAAATAATTAGATCTGCAATCTAATTCGAATTTTTAAAAAGTATGTACAGATGAACTCTTCTAAAACTAAAGTCACAATGTCATTATTGGGCCAAACGCCCACCCCCTCACATGGGTGAGCAAGGAGAAAAGGAAGCTGAAAAGAAGCATCATTTTCATTAGGCCTCAAAGGTCCAGCAGGTGTTGGGGGCTCTGGGAGAGGAGGGGCGCACACCTGGCAGGAGCTGAGCTCGTGCAGCACACACGGGTACAGGTGTTTGGGAAACGCTCATAGCAGAAGAGCCTCAGCATAGACTGCGCTTGGGAGAAGGTTACCCTACGAGGCTAGAAACTTCCATTCTGCCACACGGCAAAAGGTTTGTGCATTTTCCCACCCGCAGATGACATGAGTGTCAGTGAAGGGTGACACTGCCCCATGCCCAACATGTCTGTCCACAGCCGCCTGCCTCTGTGTATCCCTGCTGTTCCACTAACAGTCCCTGCTATGGACTGCACAGCTATGCATCCTTTCCCAAAATTCATGTGTTGAAGCCGTAATCCCCAATGTGATGATATTAGGAGGTGGGGCTTTCAGAGGTGATTAGGTTCAGATGATGTCATGATGAAATTACTGTCCTTCTAAGAAGAGAAAGAGACCAGAGCTCCCTCTCTCTGCCATGTGAGGGCACAGTGAGAAAGCAGCTGTCCACAAGCCAGGAGGAAGCCCTCATCAGAAACGGAATCTGCTGGCACCCTGACCTCAGACTTCCAGGCTCCAGAACTGTGAGAAATAAACGTCTGCTGTTTAGCTGTCCAGTCTATGGCATTCTGTCATAGCAGCCCGAGTTGACAAAGACAGAACTCTCTTAGACAAAACCTGAGATCCTAAACACGGCTTTAATGCTTAGGCTGAATCCCAAGTCTGCACTGGGCTATCAAGCTCCAGAATTCCTGCACGAGTTACCACCTGCTGATACCACACACTCTATGAGTTACTATTTTCATAAATGCAGAGAAAAACATGGAATAGCGTTACTTCTCTGTTTGACAAGCACAACAGACACACTCTTTAGGAAACGCTGGTCTATTTTTCTCTCTCCAAATGTGAACCTCAAAGCCCCGGGCAGGGGAGCGGGCCACACTCACGTCCAGGGACTCCAGGCAGTACCAGCAGAAGGCGTGTTTGCAGCTCTTGCACATCATCTGAGCACAGCCCTCGTCGCGCTCGATGTACACCCTGCACTTGGGGCAGCGCTTGATGGGCGCGTCATCCTCTTCCACTTTGAAAGCAGAACTGCAGGAAGAAAAGAGGGAGTAAGGAAAGGAAGGAATGAGAACATGCCTCAATGTAGGTACATACAGACAAGCAGAAAATACAGAAAAAGGCTTATCATGGAGGTACCCGAGTCATGGTATTACAGCCAAATATTATGTCCTTATTCAGATATTTGTGTACTTTGCAGGGTTGGTAATACCTTGTATGCACTTTGCTATTATCAGGAAAAAATAAATGTTACAAACACACACACATAAATGCACAGCACTGGACAGGTCTGGATAGGTCTGCAGTGGTTCACATGAAGGGCTCTAAGCCTAAGGTCAGGTGCTGGCTCTTCTACAAACTAGCTGTGGAACAGCTCCCTGAGCCTCGGCTTTCTCATCAGTGTGAGCACAAGAGAAGATGCTGTGTGACCAGGGCACAGTGCAGTGTCCAGCTTATGTGTAATGCCCAAGAAAGGTGGCAAGAATTCAAGGCTGCTAATAAAAAGGTAACACAGATATTTAGGTATGACTACAGAAGGATGTCCATCCCATGCTATTCATTTTGAAAAGATGGTTAAAAATATTCAAGAAAGCATCTGGAAGAACAAAGGGTAAACTGTTAAGAGAAGTGGTCCCCGATGATGGGGGCACATGTGTTATCTTACTTGAACTCCCTGCATCAATCCAATATCAGCAAAAGAAAAATGACTTCCCTTTGGGGTGGGCAGGCTTTTCAGGATTTAATACACTCATGAGTATATATTCAATGAAGTTGAGCAAATTCCGGCCTTTTGAGTGCATTCTGACTGAAGGTACGAACATCATAGTCAATATAAGAATTAAATATACTTTCACTTTAGTAGAAGTTGTCTGATGACTATTAGTGAGCTTTCCACATGACTATGTAGGGTTTTCCTAAGCACACAGTTCCTCCACTTGAGGTGGAGGCTCCGCTAATCGTGATTGTTTCATCCACTAGAAGGTGCTGGAGGGAGGGGGCAGTTCGCCTCCGTACTTGGGAGCACCATGGTGAGACGGGCAGACAAATCCTAGCTGTGCTATTTATGTATTATCTGTCTCGGGCTCCTCATCTGCAAAACAGACTAGTGAGGGTAACAGCATTGATCTCTGAGGGGTGTTGCGAGGATTTAAGAGTTTACACATGGTATATACATAAGCGCAGAAGCCGGCACATAGTTACCAATAGATGGCAGTTGTCGTTAATACTATTACTGAAAGATAACAAAACTCTCTCTAGTTCAGATTCTTCTCCAATTTAAGAGCAAACTACAGACCAACCTGGCTGCACAGAATGTGTGTCAGAATGAACTAGGGTTGTGGCAAGAGCAAATGAGATAACACATGTCCCAGAACCTCCAGCAGGACCCAGCAGGTCAGCTCTGCACAGACATTATCCAGGATTCCTTCTGGGAATGTTTTTGATATTGCAAAGAGCTGGAAGTCACAAGGCACTGAATCTGGCAATCAAGGTTGTTTACTAGGTTAGATAACATTGTTTTGGTTTGAAAGCCAAGTGTGACCTTAAAGTAATGAAACCAATCTTCTAATGTGACTCACAAACTAATTTTGAAAGAAATGTCAGAAACAGAGGCAAGATCACAGGGGTGTGTAGAGTGTCTCTCTGGGAGACTTTACAAAATAGAAACAGTTAAAATAAGTAAGCTCTGGTGCATGGTGTTATGCATAAAACTTTGTGTGGTATGTACAATGGTTTTCAAACATTTTCTGATATCTGAATTACACTTAAAATTATTATTAATAACTCTAAGTTCAAATTTACAAAGGCAGATAGGAGTTTCAGACAGTTTAATCACAATCTATGCGCCCTGATGCCTTCAAGGAGCAGGCAGGCAATTGTGGTGAGTGAAGCTGGTCAGGTGGAAGAGAAAAACATGGAGAAAGCGAAGATATAACCTTAAAAAGGAAAACTCTAGTATATGAAAAATAACCGAACGTCTTCTCAATTATAAATGGCAGCTCACAGTCAGCCTCAGTTCCAGGGAGACAAGATGGGAACGTAGGCTTTGTGTAGCTACACATTCAGATTTCCCAGAGAAACATGAAATTCTGATTTTTACGTGAAATCTTCTGGTTTTCAAATTTCTACAAAATAAGATTTGTGAATTTTGATTTGAATTGCTTTTGTGGAATGATGAAAACGAGACCAGAATATCATGCGTGAAGAAACACTCGGATCAGGTTTCAAACACTCACCACCCTCCATGGTAAGAAGGGTTCATGCTAAAGAAAACCTCAGGCTGGGTCCCTCTCCACCGCCCCCAGGAGCAGGACGTGGCTCCTTCTCACGCCTGGTCTTTTTGCTGAACAGACGCAGGAACTCACTCACTCATGCAATTGGGATTTCTCTTTTAAAAGATAGTGTGACTGCTTCACAGGGGAAAAAACCTCAATCTGCCTTCTACTTACCGCTTCCCCACCCTGGAAATCAAGCTCTCCCAGTTCTTTTTAATATTGCCAAACAAGAAGTGTGTTCCTTCTTGCAAAGTTTTGAAGCCTCTGTGACCCTAAGTATAAGTTCAGTGATGCATGCTAGCATGGGAGAGTCTGATACATGTTAGAACAAAGTTCACACAAGCGCAGGTCCTGACGTCAGGGGCTCAGCCTAATGAAAAATTGGCCACGGGAACAGTTGGGGGTTGTAATCAATGCAGACAATCTCAGCGGGAGCACAGAGAGTGGTGTCACCAACCCTGCCCTGGGATCTGGAAGGACTGACAAAGGGGACGTGAGCTCTGTCCTGAATGGGGGCAAGGAGGACAGGTCCGGGGACAGGAGGAGGGTGAAGGAGCACTGCAGGCACAGGACCAAAAGTGCGAACCTCCAGTGCGTGACGTGGTGTGTTGCAGGGACACCGAGAGGTTCTGAGGCTGGGGCACGGCACAGGGGTCAGTTGTGGGGACAGGAACAGGGGCTCTAGGATGGGAAGAGAGAGGAAAGCAGGGAGCAAAGGGCAACCACACCTCTGGGTGGGTGGTGGACAGCTGGAGCAATTCTCTGTCAAGAACCTCCTGTTGTGGCCTCACCAGGAACAAGGTACCTCTGTCTAGCTGGACCACGTGACGCTGCACATTATGCAGGACAAAAAGACCTCAACATTATCAGTTTCTTATGGTTCAACCTACTAAATTTCAAGGTACATGGAAGGATGCTGCAGTGTACATCTGGGCAAACAGCCTGACCATCTGAGGATAGGAGGGCAGGAGCACACAAGCATTTGCCCATATCTGCCTGACGGACTCAAAATTTTAGGGAGATATAGCCACCTGGGCCTCAGGCAGCTGCAAGCTTGTTTTTGGTGATCCTTCTGGTATTTATAACCACCATCCCACTCTCACTCCTGTTCCTGCACCACCATTTTGGGTCACCTTCGACCTGGTGGAGTCTTGGAAAAACTTCAGCTATCTCAGGACTTAAAACCCATAATAGCATTGAACTGTTCACGCATTTGTCATTCTGGGCAGGCAGTGTAGATATGGCTCTTACACATCTTTATACTTCCAGGGCCTTACAGCATGTCTGGCAAAGAGTTCCCCAAACACATTACAGGTTTGAATGAGATTCAAGAGGCAGAGTGTGTGTTCAGGCTGACCTAACTGCAGCCACGTCCTCCCTGGTGGCACCTGCAGGAAGAAAGCCACCGCCCCTCCAGCCCGCAGCCCATGCCTTCAGTGGCAGCTTATGCACAGAGGGTACCTGGTCTCCCCGGGAAGGAAGGTGATCGGCATGGTCTCTGAGCAGCCTTGGCCGGGGTGCCAGCTGGCTTTGCAGGTGGAGCAGAACTGCATGTCGCAGGCTTTGCACTGCACCAGCTGCGGGGTCTGCAGCCCCAGGTCCTGCAGCTGGCACACAGCCTGGCAGGAGGACGCCGGGCACCAAGTGCGACAGGGATCGAAGAGCACCTCTAGCACAGGGAGACAAAACAGGCAAATCAAACTCGAGAGGCCAGAGGATCCTGCAGAGCTTTGGGGTGGAGGAGGCCTGCAGGTGCCCTGCTCACATTCTCAGCAGAGAGGAGGACACCCGGATAACACAGTTGGACACAACGGGCTTCAAGATCCGGTACCCATCTTGCTCTTCCACCCAGGGCCTCCCAACTCATGTGGGGCAGATCCCCAGATGTCAGGTATCCTTCAGGGGGGCTCTCCTGCACTGGGAATGCCCCTGGCTCTCTAGGATACACCACCTGCCCTCATGCCAGGCTCACAGCTCATCTGGGCCTCCCTGAGTGTCGCACACCATGCCTCCATGTCCGCTGCCCAGGAGCCAGCCGTCGGGTCAGGCTGTGTCCCCATCCCACATCCCACAGCCTGGCCCTGTGCTCACCACTCTGTTGGCGCCCGGAAGACATTTGTTAGAGGATGAAAATACAGGTGGGAAGGATGACGGCTGAACTGTTCCTCTGATCAGATGGCTCATTTGCCTGGGACCACCGCTCCTCCCAGCTTCGAATCTAAGCTATGAGCTAACCAGTGAGGAAAACAGCCCTCTGACAGCCGGGTTGGCCCTCAGATTCAGAGCCCACGTCACCAAGAAGCCCGACTGAGTGCAAGTGTCAGGAAGCTCAGTTTTTAGAACAGGATACCAGGACACGCCTACTCTGTCACATCCTGGTCCAAACACTGCATTTATCTAAATAATGGGCCCCGGGCTGCCCTTCATGTTGAGCCTGGTTATTCCTGTCACTTTGCCTCCTGCCTGGTGTGACATGGAATTCTCAAGGAGGGGACAGTGGGCGGGGACCAGGAGGAATGCCACGAAGCTGTCGGAGGCTCACAGACTGTGGGGCTGTTTTTAAAAGCTTTCAAGCAGGACGCCAGTTTCTAAGCCTTTCAGCAGGACTGTTCTTGGCAGATAATCAAGACAACTGAATTCTGCCCAGGACCTAGAGGGTGGTGAAAGGGCCTCACACACTCGTGGGCCCTGTGACAGGCAGCTGGGGGCGTTCAGCTGACCTGCATCAGATTCACGCCTGCGGGGTTCCACTCGGGCAGAGGCTGCGCCTGAGCCCACACGTCACCTACACACGTCGCCACAGCAAGGGCAGCAAGTCGGTCTCCAAATCACTAGCTGGGGGTCCCTATGTGGATGCCCTTGGGCATTTTAGCACATTCCCCAATAAATGGGGAAGCCAAATTCTGCCTTTTAGGAAAAAGCTTGTGTCCGGTACAACCTTGACAATGATCTAATTGAATACAGGGGTTGGCAAACTCTTACAGTAAAGGGCCATACAGGGATTATTTAATCTCTGAGAGCCGTGCGGTTTTTGGATTTCAGTCAAAACTACTCAGCTTTGCTGTCTTAGCACAAAAACAGCCACAGCGATGCGCGAGTGACTGTTCCAGTAAAACTTTAATTACAACTGCAGGCCCTGAGCTGGGGCTGGATTTAGCCGTTTGCCACGGCTGGCTGACTCCAGATCCAATCTAACTACTGCACCCCCCCCCCCCCGCCTTTTTTTTTAAATGGTAAATTTATCAATGATAGAAAATTATGAAATTGGTAGGTCTAGCAGAAGATATAGAATAACTTGATCATATAAAGGAACTAAAGCTCAGAAACATACTCCTCTTTAACTGATCATTATACTAATGTAAATTCTTCAGGCTTCTCCTAATACTAAGTGAAAGAGCAAAATTAGCTTTTCTTATTGATACTTGCAATGTTTGCTTTTCTAAGAATGTTCCTGAATGTCAGATCTGAAGGGGTAGCTTTTTGGGAAAATGCAGCTGTTGCTCGTGGGCACATGGCTCGGGGCAGCTGCCTGTGCCTCGCCTAGGCTGAGGGGACATGACCAAGCCAGGAGGGAAGGGTGTACACACTGGCCTGATGCATAGAATGCGCCACTGAGACCTGGGATGAGCTGAGCATGTGGCGGAAATGCCAAAGGCAGCTTCAGGTCCGGGCATCATGCCCAGGGAGCAGAAGCTGCTCGGTGCCTGGAGTCCCCTCCCCTCCATGCCCTGTGCTCATATGCACACAGCTCCAGGCCTTCTGCCTGTGGTGCTGTGGCACGAGCCCCGCCTGGCCCTAGACCAGCTGGGAGGTCCTCTATGTGCACAGCCCGTGACACAGGCCCTGCAGGACACCAGTGCGCAAAGTGCTCAACACCACGAAGCACAGGAAGGAAGCCTCGGTCTGTCCTCACTTCCTTTCCCATGTGACCCTGCCTGCTTGGGTCCCCTCTGGTTCCCACTGCTCTCCAACCCTTCCTTTGCTCAGAGGAGCCGCTGACCTCAGGAGGGCACAGACTTTGCAGAGCTGTGCTCGAGTCTTTTCAGGTGCTTTCCTGCCACTATGGGCCACAGCCCGTCTTTCCTGCTGGCACCTCAGAGTGAGACGCTGTTATACTCCTCATCATGAAAGGCTCCGTTACATCATAGGGTGGAGGGGAGACCTGGATAAGGTTTCCATAGTAACAACTTAAATTTTGAGCTGTGGCATGGTGCTGCCTGTCCCCACGTGGAGAGAGTCCCTATCAGAAAGGTAAAGGACGAATAATCATTTCACTCTGCTGACTGCAGACATCCTTCCTATCTGCCAGGCACATCGACCTGCAAACACAGCCCTGGCTTCTGGCTGGGTGTCTGCTCATGCTCTGCATCACCCTCCCGCTGCTGAATCCCACCAGCTGTGTGTCCAAGATGGGATCGATCAGTAAGAAAGTCCACACCAGGCAACACTGGAAAGGTTTTCTTTTCATAATGTACATAACGTATATATCTTTCTCTCTATTGCATTCATATCTAGCAATAACATGCATTATACATTATATCTTAGTAGGATATCTCCTATACTTTATTTATATATTTTCAAACAACCATGCAAAGCGAATAGTTTCAAACATGCAAACAACATATTTCTAGAAGAAACTACAAGAAACCAGTCGTAACTCCAATCTCCCGAAGACATATAGATTAATGATGTAGGTCCCTAATAGCTCTCTACTTATGAAAGAGTCCAGGACATTTTTAAAAGGGGGTTTTCTTTTTAAAAAAGATTCTTAAGTTTCCAAAGCACACTGTGAAGAACAAACACCCAGAATATTCTCATGCACTCCCTCTCACCGTGCTGCCTGGCCTGGCTGGCGCCCTGCAAGGGGACTGAGGTGGTGGGTTTGATTCTTGTGAGACAGCCTGATTTTCAGGAGTCATGGGCTCTAGGCAGAACTGATTACTGGTGGATAACCCCAGCACGTTATTTAATCTCTCTGAGTTTTACTTTCTTTAAAAAAACAAAACAACGCAAGACCAGACCAGACTTCAGCATTCGTTTCAGCAGGAGCTCTCTTGGCAGTGGGACGGAGAGACAAGAAAGCTGCAGTCACTGTCTCTGGGATGGCATCAGCTTCCAGAAAGATCCACATGTAGGCACAAGTGGAGAATGGCACACACATGTGAGTGACCCGAGCCACCTCTCTCAAAAGTCCATCCCCACCCCAGACTTGTGAGTCAGCCAGGTGGGTGCTCAGACAGAAAAATAAACTTGCTAGTCCCCTTCCCTGGCTCCCTGCTTGCAAGATGCCCCAGCTAGAAAAGCGGAGAAGTTTAAATTATAATCAAGGCTGAGAGATCAGGTGAGATATTCCACGACTAAATGGAGACAGTGTTTGCAACTTAAACCAACCATAGGACTTTTTGGTAACTAAACCCTTTCAGAAAATTATTGAACTGAGTTTTCTCCTAAGAGTGTCCTCCACTGGCTGAACTTTAAAAGCATAGAACAAGTCAAAATTTGCCTTCTGATCACATTTCCAAACCTGTTCAAGATACCAGCTATAATCCATAGCTATATTTTAGCTTCAACATTCTAACATTTCATTTAGACAGGTCTTTTGTCATATTATAAATCCTTTAAAAAAAAAAAAAACAAAACTTTTAACATAATGTCAGTAAAATGTTTAAAAGTGATAGATTTAAGAGATTTTTTTTTTTAACCTAAGTCAAGTTGGCTTCATTTTTTATGCAAAAGAAAAAAAAATTGACTAAGCCTACATACTCAAAAAATAACAGTTAAATTAGGTAGGAAAATCTACCCAGCTGCATTTTTAAATTTAACTCAATGTCACAGAAAGTTCATATTCTTGTAACTCAAATAATTGCTAGTTTCCATCAAGATTTTCTCTGGAAAATATTTTTCAGAAGAGCCTGAAAGTTTCAGAAATCCAAATTAATTAATTTTACAGCTTTACATACAGACTTTTTCACGTCACAGCATTGTGTTTAAGCTATAAACTGCCCCAAAGCAAATGATAAATACCACATAAATAAATAAGGTCTTGAATACAAGTTTCAACGACATGAAAAATTCTGTTTGATTTCATTTTTTAGGTTGTAGCCATACATTGCCCCTTTGTTCTGAGAAGCAAACCTCAAGTGGAAACATAGCTAGCTAGCACTCCCCACATTCAGCTGAACTGGGAGTCCCTGGGCGTTTCCCTCTGTCTACTCTGCCTCGCATTCCCATCTTGACAGTGTTTCCACATAAACACGTCCTTAGAGGTTAGAACTTGGGAGTGAATCCCTGATACAAGGCTGGATCTCAGGAGTGAGTCCCAGTCCAGGAGAAAAAAGAGTGGGCTTCAGCGATTCTACACTAAGCTGAAAATTTCAGAATTCACGTACTGTGTCCTCACAACGAAGTTCTGCATAAGAGGTGTCTCCTATACACGGCTGCTATTCTGCTCTTTGGCAGACGAGCCTCTTTTGCAGACTCTTTTAAATGTCCTTTTATGATCTTGGAACACTTTAGGGAGCAAAGACGGACTCTCCTAGACATTCAACATGTTTTAAAGCTTTGCAATGAGATCCTGAAAATAATGTTAACACTGCACTGTCCCTACTGTTCTCCCTGAGAATCCCTGGGTCTGCTCAGGCCAGACTCCAGCAAGGAGGATTGTGCAGGGCCCGGGGAGTGGCAGGGTGGGGGGTGGGGGGGTCATAGCTAAGAATAGAGGGTCTGTCCCGAACCACCAACTAGAGAATGTTAGAAATCAGGTGAGTCACAGGGCCCTCTGGGTCGCAGTTTAACAGATAACGACCAATTAACCTTGCAGGGTTGTTGAGATGTTTACTGAGTTATGAAGCTCAATTATTCATTTATCACCACTATCAGAGGCCTGCAGTGGTTGCAGACTGCATGCACTACTCTCTGATTGTGATGGTAATCCCAATTACTACTACGTTGAGCCTAAGGACTACTTTCCAGGCCTTTCTATCTTTTAAACTCAGGGCCAGTCTAAGAGTTTAGCCCTCACTCCATTAGGCCTTAACCTGGCTGAAGAATAATGCACCATGAGGATCATATCTCTTTAAACCACCCGCAGAAGCCCTAATCCCTATAAACAAACTGTGTTTCATAAATTCCTCCTGCTACCAAACAGATCCCCAGCCAAGAGCTTTAAACTGTGAGCTGTTCAGAGAATTCAAAATATCAGCTGAATTTCAGAAGTTCTGTTTACATCAACTTTTTCACTCTTATCAACTGGTGTACAATCATATCTACCAAAAGAACTCCCGCCAAAAGTTACCCACATTCTGTTATAGGAATTACAACTAGCTAATATACTGGGGCACCTACCTCTTTCAAACTGTAGCTTTTTATATCTTTGCATAATTTCAGCTGCAACCATGCACTCAATCTAAGGGAAAAAAGATAAACAAAGATTATAACAAGCTGAGGGCTAGAATACAAAGCAACGTAAACCCAAACAGAACTGGCAGCATCTTGACAGCTAAGCAGGGCCTACAAGGACGCCTCCGACAAACCGACCAGATTGTTATCTGCACATGCCTCATTCTCCTGCAAGTGGCCCTGCTTAGGGCAGGCAGCATCTGGGCAGCTGATTGCAGTTTCTAATCCCTCTTTGATCAAGAGCTCAACATACTGTTTCAGGCACTGAAAGAGAAAACAGAGAAGTGTCTGTAAACATTGTACTTCCTTAATGCTGAAGAAATAGGGATGCATTGAAACAGTGATCAATCAAGTACATTGTTCCATTACAGTTTTATATTTTCACTGTGTAGTCCATAGCAACCACCAAATTAGAGGTTTAGAGGTTTTACTCATTCAACAAATAGTTGTGGGGTATCTGTTCTGCACCAAGGACCGTATGCTGGCTCCCAAGCTAATGCTGTGGATAAGATCCCTGTGCACAATCTCAGCAAACAGAAAAGCCAATACCTCTAACAGCAGGAAGAGAGAGGCAGCGAGGGAGGTTGGGAAGTAATACTTCTCAAACGCATATGAAATGTCAGGCACTGTACTAAATTATCTTCCACCATTTCATTTAATCCCTAGAACATTCTTATAAGATATGCATGACCGTTGCATCTTTTAGAGGTGCAAACTGAGTCACCAAAGAAGGAACTTGCCAGCTTACCCAGATAGTGAAGGCAGAGCCTAGATTCAAACCCAAGCTTGCTCGGATAAATGCCCACGTTCTCACTACTGAGAAGCCATGTGTCCTTGACAGTCCTCATTTCTGACGTCTCACTTACCTGGCAATGTCTTACTACCAACCTCATGTACCTGGGAATACTGCTTAAAATCTGAAGTGGGTCAAAAAAGACCAAGTGGACACAAAGTACAGTTGATATAAAACATTATGTGGCCTTTCTCGGGACCAATTTGCTCCTGTTTTACAAAGTCTATCAGTTTTAGGATTCTAGTAATTCCCTGAAAAACACATCATAAACAACAATGAGAATAAAAGATATAGACTTCTCTAGGCTCGCTACCAAGGGACACTAGAGACAGAATCTTTGAAGAGTTTATGCAAGAACCCAAAGAGCACAGAAAACTGGGGCTGTTAAGTGAAGGAAAAACAATGCGAAATACTTCAGCAGCATCTCAAATCAACTTTTTTTTTTTTTTTTTTTTCCTTTTTAGCCACTGGCCGGTATGGGGATCCAAACCCTCAACCTCGGTGTTATAATATTGCACTCTAACCAACTGATCGAACCAGCCAGCCCCCCCCCCACCCCAATCAACTTTTAATCACAGTCCTGGATAATATTTGAAGTTCATAATAGCAATGCTGCTAGTATTATAATAACACTATTAAAATATTATAATAACAATTCATCAAAAAAGCCCACAAGCTATGTTTGCTAAGCTGCTACCTCCCCCCCAAAAATGTATAATCTTTTTCATTCCAAGAACACATGGCTATTATTAATGAATGGATCTAAATTGAAATCCAACTGTAATTTCTACTACTTCTATGTTTAGAACAAGTCTGGTACTCTCTCTATACCAGCCTTATTTTCCTGATCTGCAGTTTGGGATGATTTAATCTGCCTTACAGTGGAGTTGTAAGAATTTTATGCAAGTGAAAGAGTCTACAAGAATACATGGAAAAGAGCATATGCTTGATACATAAATAATAATTTCATCTAAATGGGCAATTTTCCCCATTCTTGCAAATCAGAATATTTCATTCACTAAAGACTCTAGATAACAATTTCTTTAAAAAATAGAAATCAGTGCTATCTTCAGAAAGAACCATTTCCCAAAGCTTTTCTTATGAGTTTCGTGTGCGAATTACGATGTTGACAGCTGTGAACCGAGGCCCCCGGGTTTCAGCCTGCTTTCTTTTGATCTGCCTGGCCTCTGAACTTAGATTCACAGATACATCTACATTTTGCCAAACCAATGTTTGTGAAGGGAGCTCCCAGTGTAGTGAGTATGGATGAGCCCAATCTTGGAGTTCTGTTTGAGGCACAAGATGTCAGAGTTTTTAGAGATCAACTCACTAAAACCAATGCAAAGGCTTTCCCCAGAACAAGGGAGGGACAAACCCAGGGAGAGGCAGAGCATGAGGGAGAGGAGGTGACACGCCATCTCCGTCAGGGCTGCAGCCAGTTCTGGGAAGCACCAGCTGACCTGTGATGGACAATGCCGCTGTGGGTTAGCGGGGTGGTCAAGTGTTGCAGCAGCAGCCTGTTTATAGCTGGCAGAGCAGTGGAATGTGCTGTTTATGGCTGGTGCAACATGAGGGGAAGGACCATAGGCTTTGGAGCTAGATTGACTCAAGCAATCCTTATCCCTCTGTCAAAGGTCACGGGCCAGTTACTGGATGAGTTTGGGCCGGCCACAGTGCCCTTGATGATAAAATACCAATGCCCGTCTTGCTAGGGTTTGTGACACTCAGAAATAAAGTGTATGGAAGGACTTGGCACAGTCCCTGGTATACAGCACAAGCTAAGTAAAGAGCGGCTGTTATCTCTCATTTGTCTATCTGCGTGATATGTTTCTTATAGTTACAGGCATAAAGAACCTCCCAAACCTTAGTAACAAGATCATTACTGTACTTTATATAACTAAGTTTGTCTAAATTGGGTCTCTGGAGGATGCTGGAATGCTTTAAACCAGTACAACGCTGAAAACTCTCACAATATTGTGCAGAGCAGTATACAGTGACAGAGGACTACACTCCCTATGAAGCAAAATACAACAATTAAAACTGATGTGATACATACATCCTTGGCAAGTCTCTGAACATCGTTCCTCAAGAGCTTGCATGTGGCACCAAGTGGTGAGTCATTTCTGGCTGAAAGCCACCCCAGAGTGGACATGCTATGCTGTCGGAATGCATCGATCTATGCAAGTTGCAAAATGATTACATTCTAGGCATATCTGTTTACTGTCCAAAGAGAGATGAGGATCCGAGTGTCTGACCCTGCATCTATCAAAATCAAGCCCAGTCTTCTTCCAGATCTAAAGAGGGTCATGACTCACAAGCTATGTTTTTCAATCCAATGGCAAAAAGATATCTTGAAATGAGCACATACACACAAAATAAGTAAACAGACTTCTGTAAAAATAAACATAGAGTCCAAAAGCAGACATGAGGCATTTTCCTTCTATTGTATTAATTACAGCTATCAGTAATGAAATATCTTCTAAGTACCAGGTTCTAGGCTAATCCCTTTACCTATGTTCACCCAGTAACAATGTGTAAGAATCATAGGAGATGTTTTCACTCCCATTTTACAGATGAGAAAACTAAGGCTCAAGGAAGTTAAAAACCAGCCTAGCCACACCCTGTAATTAAAGGCACCAGGGCTCAAACCCAGGTAAGCCTGACTCCAAAGCTTTTTTAGGTCTTTTTTGTTTGTTTGTTAAATTCTTTGCCTCCTTCCTCAATTAAAAATTCTTTTCCATGAACAAGTTTAGAGGTGTAATGTACAACATAATGACTAAAATTAAGAAAGTTGCATTAGGGATTTTTGTTAAATAAGTAGATTTTAGCTGTTCTTGTCATAAAAACAAGTAACTGTGTGAGATGCTAAGCACATTCATCTAGATCACTATAGTAACCATTTTACTATCTGTATGTACCCCACAACATCAGGCTGTAAACCTCAAATGTACATGATAAAATTTATTTTAAAAAACTCTTTCTTAAGCCATCATTTATTAAGTATTTTCGGTTACCTCATATACTTTTTCATAGAACAAAGAATCACATGTATAAACTTTAAACTGGCGGAGTCTGAGTCAGTCCAGAGCACATCTCCTTTACACGTTCATGAGGCTGCAAAAACAAAGACGATCGGAGACCCCAGACCTCACAGCCTGGTGCGGGAGAAAGATGTGTACGCAGGTCATTATTATAACCACTGTGCTCGGTGGCCTACTGGGGCTTCTACGTTAGGGGTGGTGAGGCTCTAACAGGCTACCATGGGTTAGAGAGGAGGGGTCCCACCTGAATGGGGTTTGGGGAAGGCTTCCTAGAGATGAAACGTTGGCGAGACAAAGGCATTCCAGGAAAAGAGGCATCAGCTGCGCAAAGGGAAGAAGCGGGAGAGGCAACGGCGAAACCACAGAATGTTCCAGGCATTCCACTTTCCATTACGGCTTCCAAGTCTTTGAAACCCCTGAGACAGCACTGCTGATTTGCTAATATACCCCCACTGCATCAGAAGTTTCCTGCCAAGGAGAAGCGGGCCACAGAGACTCTCTGCCTCATCTAAAACTACAGCAAGTCTGAATTTTGTCTGTTTTCTCACTCAAAGGCCTGTTGGCTACAGATGACCCTAACAGCAGGAGAAAATGCCCAGAAACTGTGCTCAAAGATGCCTGAGTGGCTTAGGCTTGTCAGGGACCTACAACTTACCAACATTTTATGTAGGCAGGTCCAGACAAAAGCAGTGGGACCCCAGCAAACAGTGTTTAGTGATCAAGGACCCTGGAATTGCAGAGCTGGGTTTGAATCTGAGACTCACCCACTTACCAGATATGTGACCTGAGCAAGGACCTTCACCTCTATGAGTCCCCACTTCCTTGTAGTATGGGACAAGCTTGGCAGACAGAAAAAGGACCACTCAGAGACAATGCTGCTCCAGAATACTGCTGACACACCCCTCAAATGTTTCTCTCAGCATTTCTATAGCCATCAATAATCAATGATCTGTTTATGTTTCTGCTCTATTAGGCAGTAAGTTCTTTGAAAGCAAGACCTGTTTATTATTTATATTTCTATTCCCCATACCTAACAGAGTGCTGGTGAATAGCAAATCAATGCTGCACAGATAGATGGTGGGTGGGTGGCCATACAGATAAGTGGAATATGCACTGAATAACCAGACACCTGGCAATAGACATGTCACTGCATCTCGGCAGAAGAGCTGTCGACCCGAGGCAGAAAACATGCTAACTACACATAGCTACTGCAAAGCAGCGCAAGTGGCAATCCTGGTCCTCAGCACAGGCAGGAAGGCTAAGCCATGTCTTGCAAAGCTGTTGTCAAGGAGGCAGGAGACACGACCCAGCACAGCTTTTGAGAACGGCTTCACGGGAGTTCCCAAGAGACACTCGCTGGGTGGCCTTGGGATCCTGGACCAAACTGCCTGGCAAGCTGCACAGTGTATGCTCTGACAAAGATCACTTTCCTTAAGGCTGTAGGCATGTGGCCTTATTTACAAGAAAAAAAGTCCAAGATATAAAGGGTGCTTTTGTAAAATTAGTGGAATATAAAAAAACAGACTTTACATGTAACAAAAATGCTCTCATTGGCATATACTCTGTTCCTGACAATCCATTCGATCTGCTGTCTCCTAAACAAACATGCCCTGTGCTCTCTGCCTGCCACAGCTCTGCTGAAACTCAAGTGCAGTGCAGAGGAGGGAGGTGGGCCTCACAGTGGCTGAGTCTGGGATAAGATCAGTGCAATGCCCCCCATATTACCTCAGACTTTTCCTTAAGGTTTCTAAGACTGGGTTCCTTTAACTGCAAAACAAGGATAATGGCTCCATCTTGCAGGCAGTAGGTACCCTTGCTGGAAGGACTGCCTTTGCCCCACACAAAGGAGGGCCTCAAGAAATATTCTTTCTTTTACCCCCTACACTATCTCTTCCCTACCAACCTTACTCTGTTCTTACAAAATTTCCATCACCTAAAAGCCTTCCAGACCTCTAGTCCAAAACAGAATGGCCACAATCCCTCATCCAGACAGATGCCACGTGCCGTCCGTGGGAGTCCTGCTGCCACTGAGAGCATCAGTGCACATTCACATCCCCCACGTGTGGAAAAGGGGGGAGTCAGTGACATCAGACCTCTCTGTGACCCTCACTCAGTGGCTTGTGACTGCAGATGATCCATAAAAATGTGGATGGAGAGATCTGGTGTTAAACTCTTTCAGGAACTCCAAGTGGAAGGTTGTTGGTTATGGGCTCGTCACCTGTCGGGGACTTTCAGGTTAATTCAGCCAGTAGTTCTGCACTGAGCACCTGCTTTTTGTGGGAAGGCATGCAGAGACCTGGGGCGGAGCCAGGAGGACATGGACAGCCTCGCTCCACAGCCATCAGGAGCTCCCAGGAGCAAGGCAGGGAGGCAGGGCTAAGGCAGGTGAGGGCTGGATACGGACGCTGTTTGTTCACTATCAGTACACAGGGAAGAACTCGCCCATTCCCAGGTTGTGTCTATCCACGACAAAGAGCCATGCAGATGAAGGGACGCCAGCTTGACAAGAAGTGGTGTGCTCAAGAAACAGAGGACCTTGCCCTGGGTGGGCTGTAGGAAGCCCATATAAGATAGGGACAGGGAGGCAGCCAGGCCATGCCAACAGCGGGCTTCATTCCAAAGGCTGTGGGGAGCCATTTGCAGGGTGTCTGGAGCAGGGGTTGCATCATCAAAAGGCTGTTTTATCAGAACCAACTCTCGGCACTGCGAGGACGAACCTGAGTGGGCAGCGAGACCAGGTCATCGTTCAGGGCACCGTGTCACCCAGCTCTGGGGAGGAGCTCACATGATGGCAACTCAAGGGTGTAGAATTGGGTCCAGTCTGCAGCCTACATGGGACCTAAAAAAGCCACAATCAAGATGTGGTGTTCCCAGGGGCTTACACATGCAGCTGCGCCTGCTGACAGCAGGAGGGCTGCCCTTTGCTCTCACAGCTGCCTTTTCTGAGAACTGGGCAGTGGGCACAGAGACAGTGAGACGGCTCAATGACACCTGACCCTGGGGAGCTGGAGAAAGGGGGAGACTGGGAGGTGAGGTCAGGAAGGTCTGAAGATGGCACGGACCAGCTCCGGCCATTCGTGGCTGCTCTTCAGCCACAAGAGACTGACACTGATGCTGAAGCTGTGCTTCCCGCAGCTCCACAGAGACCAGCGAACCATCCAGTGCCTCTGCAGACCTCCCAGGGCGGTGCAGGGCTGCCTAGCAAGGGCGGGACGGAGAGAAGCCATGTCCTCTCTCCAGCAAGGAGCCGCCCCTGCACCTACGTGCTTCCAACCGAGCTAGAAGGGAAGCAGTGCAAGGACACCATGTTCTGTTGTCTGAATATGAAACCCCAACACCACAGAGGAGCAAAAATTAATATTTAACCCAAGCTAGACTTCATCACGAAGACCTCCCAGTGGAATGCAACACAAAGGCACTGTGGTAGGAGCATGTCAACACAGACAGCATCAAACCTCAGAGTCAGCAATGCCAGGGTCTCACTCTTCCTCCCCTTCCATGAGCATTTATTCACTCTGTTCCAAGGATGGGACACTGAAGACACTCGGTGGTTAAGCAAGTGTGCTAAATGCCTAGGCGGGATGAACCCTCGGTTGGACCATCATGGGAGGTGAAATAAATGTGCTTCTGCATGTGACTGTGTGGGGTCTGCGTGTGTGTGAATTTAGGAAGGCATGCGAGGGGGGACACAGGTGCATGACGATGTGGCAAGTCTGAGTGTGAGACAACATAAGTGTGTGTGTGACTGCTCAGAATTACTGATACCAGAGGGTACTGTGACACAGAGATACTCACTAGGCAAGATCTGAATTTTCCAGACCACCGGAGATCATTCCATCAAATGGCAAAACAGAGAGTTTTGTTGGTTTTTTAGCTCACGAGTAGGAAGGGGCCGGGAGATGGACAAGTGCACCAATTTGAGTGTCTTACCAATACTGGGGCAGGGTCCCGGGACCCCACCAGCAACAGGTCCCAGAGAGGCCTGCTGGAAGAAAACAGGGAGGCTGGCTTTGGCAAGGAGAGTCAAGTTCACAAAACAGGGACAGAGAAAACAGATCCCAAGCGCCCTTCCCAGGTAGGAAGGTGCCGGGGGACGTGGGGGAAGAAGGCACTCCCGACTTTGACCAGGCGACACAGATGCTTCCACGGCAGCCTTCCAGCCCTCTGTTACATTTCTGGAAAAGCCAATACTAGGAGTCAGTGTTTTCTTAAGGACTGGACTGTTAGCAGATATGGAATTTCTAGTGGAGAGACAGCCCTATCCACGGCAAGGACCACTTCCAGGTCCCACTTAGAAAAAGCAAGTGTCCGTTTTAGAGGATGCTACTGGACCAGCAAGAAACAAGAATGAGAAGAGAGGAAGGGGGTCTCTAGGGAGGCAGGCCATGGAGAGAGCACAGCGGCAGCCAGCCTGGTCCCAGGCGCTGGTGAGGAAGGCAAGGCAGCAAAGGGGCCAGGGGCTTGGAGTGCCAGCACCCACCAGTACAGACTAGCAAGGGTAGGGGGCAGCATGCAGACCTCGACTCTCCTCTCAGCCAGCGTGGGCACCAGAAGCAAGGGCCACAGGGATGTTACCCGCTCCCGCCTTCTGACATAGAGAACAGGATGCCCCTTCCTGACCCTCAGGCCCTGGTGAGGGTATGTGTCACCGCACGGGGGACCACTCTGTAGTGCAGCTGTGGTGCTTTGGTTATTTATCCTGTGCTGTCAGGTTGTGAATTGTTGCTTCTCATTAATTAAATGAACCCAGAACTCTGTATCTTCCATGTTTGTAGTATTTTTTATACTATAGATTAGGATAAACATGCACCAGGTTTGAAAAAGCTGTGGCTAAAACATGCACAGGCTCTTAGTGAAGTCCTCTGTGAGGAGTGAGGTGCATGAACTCAGACACTTCGAGGCCCCCATCAAACTGCTGGCTGCACCTGAGGTCTGAGCTATGCTGTGGATAACAGAGACAGTCAGATCTAAACTTTAAACAGGCGGGGGTGGGGGGGCATAGCTGCCCACAGCAATTTTCTGGGCTTTGGTAAGAGAAAATTATTTTGATTAAAGGAATAATGCTGTTGAAGATACCAATGTGTGTGCGTGTGTGTGCACGCGCACATACATGAACGTGCAAATTAGGCTATGTGGAATTCTGTAACAGCAGTTCATCAATACCACATGTAATAATAACAATAATAAAAGAGTAGCAGATGTTAATGCAAGGAGCAAGCACGCTGGAGCCACAGCACGCCTGGCAAATGCTGCAGAGCAGGCCATTTCATCTTTCTGAGCTACAGTGTCCTGTTCATGACACAGAGAATTCTGCCTGCTTCACAGGTTTTTATGACAAGTGAGATGATTCTGGTAAGCGCGTATCCCAGGCATTCAAGAAATCTTACTTCCCTTCCTCTTTTATCAATAAGATAAAATTTTAGAGGGACCCTAAAAGCCAGAAATAAAAATAAATTCTCGATGGTAGCCTGTGAGTTATGTTAGTAGAGAATCTGAGGGGGCCGGGTGCCCTAAGACAACAAGTTCAGGAAGAGTTCTGTACATGGGGACACAGAAAGGACTTGCACAGGCACCTCTGCACCTTGAAGTCATCTTGGCAGCCAGAAACCCCAGCTCTCTGGTCCATTCTCAGACCTGGACAACCCAGATCAGGACGAGGCCGCTGCTCAGCAGAAGGACCCCTCACTATTGGACTCACCCATCTCTGAGCCCTTCAGAACCCAGAGGAGGGGTCTGGGGTCTATGCCCATGGGAGCCTGTGGTCCTCAGAACCGCAGACCACCAGTGGCAGCTTAGTGGTCATCACTGGGCTGAGTGTGGTCATCTGGGGGGTGTGGCGGAGCCCCAAGGCCCTCCCCCATACCTGGCTTGAGAGCCGAGGGGGCTTCCAGTCCTTCTAAGTTTTATAGTTGTTCTTTGGTGGTGTTAAGACTTTTACTGGTATCAGAACTCTGTCTCCAGTCTGTGGACATTTTGTTTTTTCTTTTATTTCTGTGTTGGATTATTTGTATTTCCACCACTTAAACTCTACACTGGAACTAATTTGTGTCCTTTGCTTACTTCTAAAATAGGGAAACTTCCTGTGGGAACCAGCACTTGAGCCTTTGGGTTGAGCTAAATTGCTGCTTTGTTGCTGATTCCCTGGGGAAGTTTTTCTTTCTTTCTTTCTTTTTTTTTTTTTTTTTTTGTGCAACCCAGATTTTAATTGTTGATCTTGTAGGTACTTCCAGCTCCCATGAGGTCCAGCACACCTGCGTTGTGTGGAAACTCTGGTCTGGGCTGAGTCTTTTCAGCAAACTGCACTCCCTGCAGTTCTGTATTCCTGACCAGTCTACACAGAGTGGGCATGTGCTGATTGGGGGGCAGATCGGCTGTCCTTGCTGTGCCCCAGTGTTCTCCCTGTGGGCTCTTCTCCCCCACTGCCCGTGCTGCCAACACTTCCCATGGGACAGGCTGTGCTTCGGTCCCTTGAGATGACTCACCAGCCTCTGAGTGGCTCCTTTTTTTCAGTTGTTGTATTCTCTAGCTCCTTTGTGGGTTCACGGGAACCCTGTTAGTCGTCTTGCTTGCCTGGGGGCCACCAAGGCCCTCTTCTCTCCTGCTGCCTCCAAGCAACTTCATCTGAAGGGCACAGCTTGCTCCGTGTACTCAGCAGCTCCAGTCTTGAAGTGACTGGGGCTCGAAATGGTCAGAGCAGTTTTTTGTCTCTCTCATCATGGCTTCTCCCACCTTCGTGCACTCTGTAGGTCTCTCCTCCTGCTCTAGCATCCCCAGCTTCACTGTCGCTGCTTTTTTATAGTTGTGAACTGGTTGATTTGTGGGAGAGAGTGACGCTGGGGATGGTCTATTCTGCCATTTTGACTGGAAGCCTAAATGTCTCCTACATCTTCGGTTTTGGTCCATGAATCTCTGGGGCCACTATTCACAGGACTTGTATCACTGACCAACATAACGAGAATGGGACTGGCTCTCACAGTAGGACAGGGCGGCCTTACGTGAAGGAAGTATCAACAACCTTGTCTCTCCTTTCAGCATTTTTAGCAGAGAAACTGTTGGTTATGTAACATTTCACTTTTTGGCACACAAATGTTCAGGTTTACATTTGTCTGTTTAAAGTTTCACTTCACACCCAGCCAAAACAGAATGGTCAGAGATAACTGGTAGCTTTCAACACCTCCAAATTCCCAAAGCCTGGCATAGTGCCAGGAATGTGGCAGCACCAAGGTGGTCCCTGGGACCACTGAGACCCTTTGTCCACAACATAGTTCTCCTGTCCAGGTCACATCCCACAGACTCCGGTGCACAGACTCTCTTCAGCCTCATCAAAATCACAAAGACGACGTCTGAACTCACCCTAAAGCCACCAGACACCCACAAGCAAGGAAATCCCACAGGAACATGTTTTGGGGCAGTGCCATATTAGTAACTGGCTTCCTGCTCAAGTAAATTTGGGAAACGGAGGTTAAATAGTTTGTCTCTAGCTGTAGATTTCTCTGTGCTTTCCTTGTGCTCTGGGGCACCTGGAATGTCTTGGCCGGGGGTGGGAGACAGAAACGCAGTGAGCAGTATTTAGCAAACCCATCGAACCACAAAATTCTCTTCTGAGTGCATCTTTCAGGATGAACGTTTCTCAGAACACACGTTTGGTGATAGATGCTCAAACTGTTATTTCTGCCGTTCTAAACCCAAACTTAGAAGCTAAACGAGAAGGAACTAGGCCTGCTGAATGCCTACCACGTGATGGGGACTTTGCAAATGTTCTTCCGTTGGAACCTCGGGGTAAGCTATTTTTATCTCCACTGCACAGATGAGGTTGACAGGGCCCACTGAGGTCAGACCAGAGCTGGCAGGGGAGGCCTGGCCCCCAACGTCAGGTTTCCCAGCTCCTTCTTCCTTGAGATAAACTCACTTCAGAGCCTGCCTGTAATTCTGTAGTGATTATTGTTTTATGAGTGCCTCCTTTTGTTCTTACACAATTTTCTACCTTCCCATGTCTGTCCCCCAGGAAAGGGACAGTTGCAGGTCCTCTGGCCGTAGGCCTGGCTCCTCCCCAGGCTTCCAATGGCACGCCATGCGGTGACTTGAGCCCACACAGAAGAGACTCCTTCTTCCCCTTCTCAACCTCCCAACACACACGTGCTTCCTTCTCTTCACCCCACAGTGAGCTGCACACAGAAGCTGGACTATTTTCAACACTTTAATTTTTAATAAATAGTTGCAGAAAAAATACAGCTGTCTCGCTGTGTCTTGGTATCCCTAGCAGCCCCTCTTTGAGAAAACAGTGCTAGTTTTCTCTGTTAGCATTCATTGATGTAAATATAACTTTGGTATGAATTAGAGTTGCTTATTTATTTTTACTAAAATTCTCTAGAAATAGAAAACTAAAACAACAGCAATAACAAAACAAAATGAAAAGCCTTGGCAAAAACTCCAGGCAGAATGGAATATCTTAAGAGGGACACAAACCATGTGCTCACGACAGTGCACAGGCGACTGCAGAGACAGCAAACACACTCAAAGGCACTCTCAGCAGAGGGGACACTGTTCAACTGGTGGACACTGTGGAAGACATCCCTTCAAGCAAGAGAGAAGTGATTTTGCAGAAAACCAATTATTGAATCCATCCTGATGTGCTCAACCATCCTCGCTCACCTAGAAATGAAAATGAATCCAATTCACCGTGCGAACTGGAGATCTGACTCTGTGTCGTCTTCCACAGTCTCTCTCCCTCTTAGACTCCCCCATCTCATAAAAATGTCAAAAGCAATTTCCTTTCTTCCAGGTTGAAGTTACTTTCCTGGGGCTTTAATGAGGAACATTCTTGGATGTTAACTACGGCCTTGAGATCTATTCACTCCAGTTCAATCCCGTGAGCCTTTATTGATTAGCTACTATGAGTCCTGCACTAAACTTGGGGATACAGAATGAGTCAGAAATTCTTCTGCCCTTAAGAAAGTCCAAGTCTAGCATAAACGAGGAATTAGAAGACATAGACTCAAATGTCTGTAAAGTCCAGTCTCCTTATCTATAAAATGGAGATGATAATATTGGCTCTGCCTACATTCCAAGGAGATCATGAAGCACAAGTGAAGTAACACCTGAAAAATAAGGGCAGGAAGGATAAACCCATCTAATATAAAAGGGAGGAATAATTGTCTGAGTGACAAATTTAACCTACACATTTGAAAAATACATAGGCAGGCTGTCTCTACTGTCCATTTATAACTAGTTAAATTCAGAAGCAACTCTTTCGTTTTTTTTTTTTATAGTTTGAAGATAAAGTTTTCCTTTTTCCTTTTCTGTACTTTTTAAAATGACAAATGTTTTATTTTATTTTTCAGCTTTATTGAGGTATAACTGACAAATAAAACCGTATATATTTAAGGTAGACAACTTGATGTTTTGATATATATACATTGCAAATGATTACTACAATCAAACGAATTAAATATCATCACCTCACACAGTCACCATTTCTGTGTGTGTGTGTGTGTGTGTGTGTGTGTGTGTGTGTGTGTGTGTGTGTGTGTGTGTGTGTGTGTGTGTGTGTGTGTGTACAGAACACTTAAGGTCTATCCTTCCTAGCAGATTTTGAGTGCACAACACATTATCACTGAGTGCAGTCATGGTGCTGTACAGTAGGTCTCTAGAACTTACCTTGCGCAACTGAAACTTCGTACCCTGCGACCAACATTCCCCCCTCCCCTGACTCCTACTTTTTGTTTCTATGAATTTACTTTTTGTTTTACCCGTTCCTTGAGTGGGAAGAAAAATCAAGTAAAATTGCATGAGATTAAATAAAAGTAAATTGTACACACTTACTTTTCTTTTCCAGGATAAAGTTTGGGGTTTGAATTAGACCCAAACCCAAAACTTCTTGAGTTAGAAGTGCCTATATTCAAGGCCAGCCCGTGGCTCACTTGGGAGAGCGTGGTGCTGACAACACCAAGTCAAGGGTTAAGATCCCCTTACCGGTCATCTTTAAAAAAATAAAGAAAGAAGTCCCTATATTCATTAAGAACAAATCATTTAGCCCCAGAGGAATGCTGCTTACATCTTAAAATATATTCAAGGTGACTTTAAGACATACATATTCTAGTTTAGCACTAAACCAGTGAAAGATGACACCAGTAACTGAATGTTCTAGCTACACATAGTCACTAGGGTAGCACTGTGACAATCTCAAGCATGTGATTATTAAATTATACTTAAAATGAAGTGTGGGAAAGTTTTTCCTGTCCAGGAAGGAGAACATGTGTTATGATAGGTTTTTTAAATGGCATCACTAGCTTCCAAAATTCTGTTTAAGTGATTGCTTCTGCATCATAAGCAACCGTAATGGAAATCTCCTGCTTTGGGAGCCTGCCTGACTCACAGAAGAATCCCTCCAGTAATGGTGTGAAAGCCTCACCAAAGAGACTCCACCATCAAACAAAAGCTAGTCCAAAGGTTCGCTTGGTGTTTCTGAAAACAAAAGCAAAAAGCTCTCTTTGAAATTATTGTAAATACATATTTTATCCCAAAAGACCAACCAGCGTGCAGAAGATGCACTGGCACTGGGCTATGGTTGTCATCTGCTCCACCGGATACTCCCCAAGACAGAGCTTGCAAGACACCAGTGGGTCAAGGGCCAGGTCCCAGGTGGGCCGGTACCTTGCTGTGGTCATCGCAGAGCAGTCTGAAACGAGAGAAACACAGATGGTCAGGCTTCCCCACTGTGGCCTCCACCTGAACCACTGTAGGGATCACTTCTCTTGGCTGTGCCAGGGCCCGTGGAGGTGACCAGCTGACTGTTGACGGGACCTGGAGTTTTAGACAGCACTCATCTGGGTCCTCTGAGAAGTTTTAGCTTGGGATCTCTGACTTGGGTTTGAGGGCAGTTCCTTTACCATTTTGATGGTAAATGTCTACCCTCAAAATGGCAAAGGACCCACCCACCCTCCCTCCATCCTGCCAAAGTGCATCTAGTAAGACATCTCCTACCAACCAAGCACCTAGCCCAGGAGGGCAAGAACTTAGCAACCATGGAAGAGAAGCATTTGGTAAAACAGTTACTGCATGCATTTGACTCTTCTCCGGTTTCTGTTCTAGACGCATCCCAGGGAAAGCAGTCAGTGAAGTCCTTTTCCTTGGTTCCTTCCATATGGAATGTGCCTTTCTACAACTGGCTTTCATCCAACCACCCAAGTGTTACCTGAGCCTCCAGAAACAACTGAAGAACCATCTGCTTCTTCAGCCCCAGCAGAATTTCTAGAATGTTAAATTTCAGGAGGGCAAGGGTCTTTGGAGGACTGGCTCACTTATGTAGGTCAAGTGAATCCAAAGGTGCCTGGTATAGAGTAGACACTCAATAAACGATCCTCACTTCCCCATCCTCCCAAAACATTCTCTGGCCACATCCTAACCCACCCATGGTTGGTGTTCCCTGACCTCATGCATTTTTCTGCTACTACAATGGTCACGCCATGTCACCACTGCTTGCTGGGCGATCTGCCTGCTGAACCAGTGAGCAAGAAAGAGTGGGAAAGACAGGGAAGGTGTGAGTTTCCAGTTCTTAGCTTAGCATCTGGCCCCTGGTGGCCTCCTACTAATTGACTGTTGGTTGAATGAACAAATCACTTAATTTAAGCCTTAAGCTGCTCATTTTGTACCTGTGATAGATAAGACTGTGTTTTCTTATTCCAGTACCTCTTGCCCTCCAAGCTCATGCTAACCAAACTCAGACCTGAGTAAGATTCAGATAAAATTTCCGATAAAATCTCTGGCCAGCTGAACACTCACTACTTGCTATCCAAATCTGAGGATCCAAATTGACATAGATAATGTGGTAGCCTTCCCCATCTAAACTCACTCTCTCAACCGAGGAGTGAAAACAGATTTGGACAGCAAGAGATACCTGCATCCCCTGCTAGTTTGTGAGGCCAAAAAAAAAAAAGAGTATTTGTCTTGTCCAACTTCACATTTCCCGCAGAGTCATTCACATAACAAGACAGAACACATGAAGGAAAGGGAAGCCAAAACAGATCGTACTGCCAGCAATGCACACAGATGGCTCTAGGATCTCGGAAAGACTGAAAGATGCGTGAGAGACAGTTCCCCACCCACAAACCTTCAGATGCAATTCAGGAACACCCTTTAACAAATAAAAAGTTAACCCATATTTCAAGGCAATGTATGATTAGGGGCTAAATCAGTGCTAAAGACCCTAGGTAAATACTAGAATGAGCCTGGGTAGAGGAGTCAGAAGAGCAGGGCTGGGTGGGGGAGACGAGGCTTGTGCTTGGAGGGGACGTCCCACAGGTGAACGGGAGGCAGGTACCAAAGCAGGAGGAAGAAACCACCTCATGCCTTCAGCAGCTGGCAGTGACAGGCAGCAAGGCAGGGGCAGAGCCAGCTCTGTGCTTTGTCATCAGGCAGAAGGACACTTCCAAACAATCTCTGCCTGTAACCATCACAGTGCACTGTCCACCACCACCAGCCTCAGTGTGCCCATCTGTACAATGGGGTTCATAATCCAGAGGGGCTGTAAGGATTAAGTTGAGTGCACACAAATTAGCTGCCACACATCGTAGCTGCTCCGCAGAACCACTTCTCCCCTTCCCGGGATGCCTCGTCTGTGACAGCGAATCTGACATGTCCCTGTGCTCTGCAGTCAGGTGCTGGGCCTTACCGTCGTGTGTGTACCTTAATCCCCGGGTCAAGAAGCTGTCATGAGTTTTATTTATTTATTTTTTTAAATTTACATCCCCTTCTCAAGTTGTGTCAGTCATAGCTCACTGGGTGTCACTGACAGAATAGTTAGGACAAACCACTTTGCGAACTCTACACAGGGCACAGCGGGAGATACACGGAACGCCGAAGGAAGAGCCTGCACTATCCTGAAAATTCACACAGCAGAAACAGCAGTGGTGGGAACATAATAGCCGAGGGCAGGAGACCCTGGCCGGGAGTGCTCGTGCACACCAGGGGGGATGCAAGGGCGGCCTGGGGTCTGCGCTGGGGACAGGTGATCAACATGCAGGGCAGGCACAATTGCCTCTTCCCAGAGCAGCTGGTGCCTGTGATGAACTTAGTCCAAAGTCAGTGTATTTTCCTTTATTACAAAAGGACTCTGTGAAACACATTCAAGTGATTTTTGCATTGGTTGGAGACTTGAAGATAATTTAAACAAGCACCAGAATTTGGCTTAAAACCAACAGGCCTAGAAGAGTAAGATGGTTTGTGGGGGTTACTCAGCTCTCTGGGAGAGTAAGGAATACAAAGATCAGGGCTTCTCCTGCCCGAGGTCATGTTCACTTGGAACATTTCTCTGCACCTTGGACTTATGTTTTTCATTCTCATTATTATCATTATTATTTTAATGTCCACAAGGGTTTTCTGGGTCCTGAGCTCATGGGCCATGATTTTTTTCTTTGTATTTCTCTGTATCTTTTTCTGTTTTAATCCTTAATAATTTTTTTTTCAAGTAGCATCTTTTAAGATTCACTGTACAAAGTGGTGATTCTATTTTGAGTAAGAATGTTAGCTAGCCCCCAAAGGGATCCCAAACCTTAACCTGAAGCACTGAGACTTGGGATGGGCTTCAGAAATTACTCAAGGCTGAAAATGTCCCCAAGGGGACAGCGGCCACTAATTGGCTTCTCCAGCCTGCAGAGTCGGGGACAGGATGTTGTTGACAATGTTGAAAAGGCACAGGGTCCAGATTCTGTAGGGCATTGTAGCAAAAGTTCTAAGGGAAAGAGCTCACACTTCGGAATCAAGCAGACCTGGGTTCAAATTCTTGTTCTGCCACTTGGTTATGTGATTTTGGAGAAATTACTTAACCTCTACGAACTTTAGATTTTCCCCCCTATGAAACCTACATGCCATCATCTCCCATGTAGATTCGTGAAGAGCCAGTAAGAAGTAGTACACTTAAAGTTCCTGGGACATATTATGAGCTTGGTAAGTGAAAGTCATTATTACACATCGGGTTAAAGAACTTGGACATTAACTTATACAGACTAAAGGGAGAAGAAAACTTGTTGAGCAGAAAAATGATATGATGCAAATAGTCTTTCAGGAAGATGAATCCAATGGCTGAAATATCTGGAAGAAGCTAACACCGAAATCTCCTAAAGCCTCCTGCTCTATCATCAGCTATGCAGTGTGGTCCAAGACTAGACATCACCCCAGAACGCATTTCAGGATGGTAGGAATTCTAGAACTTAACCAGTGTATCAGTTAGTTCCTGTTGCTTACAACAGAACAGCTAAAACTGGGTATTTATAAAGAAACGGAATTTATTTCTTACAGTTTTGGAGGTTGAGAAGTCCAAGCACAGGGAACACATCTGATGAGGGCCTTGTTCTTGGTGGTGGCTCTACAGTAACACAGAGTGTCACATGTCAAATGGATTGGGAGAGAGAGCTAATCTGCTCACTCACTCTCCTTATAAAGCCATCAGAATCACACCCATGACAATCCATTAAACCATTAACTTATAACTCCATGAATGGATCAATCCACTCACTAGGGCATGGTCCTCACAATCTAACCACCTCTTAAAGGCCCTACCTTTCAACTACCATAACAGGACTTCTCACCTTTAATACTGTCCAAGTGAGGATTAATACAATTCATCCTATAGCAACCTGTTTCACATAGAGTCCTTGAATCTCCCACCTCGCTCCAAGTCCCAGAGAGGGCAACATCACGTAAATGGTTTCTTGCCCCATAAACCACTTGCAGCCTCTATCCCAGACCACTGCCCTATCCTGTCTTGCTTGTTACTAAGTCTTCTCTATTCCTGGCTCTGGGCTGGGCACATTTTCCTGGTTACAGCTTCTCCTATGTGACCCTTAACACAGCTTGGAGGGCTTGACCTGCCCGGCATCCTTTCTTCCTGTCCTGGACCATGATTTCCACATGACCCCCAGTGGCTTCCCACTGCTGTGGGCATAAGTTAGCCCACAGCTTCACCTCCCACTTCTACCCCAGCCCTGCAAGCTGGACGTGAAGCAGGTCAAATTTGTCCAGGCACATCAGATTCTTTCCCCTCTAGAGTACACAGCCTTTGAGATGTGCTCAAAACCACAATTCATATGGTGACAACAACAACGGGACACATTTTACAACAACAACAAAAAATGTATATACTGTCTAAGCCCATCACAGAGCTTCCCTATACACAGGATGGCCTGAATATGATTCTGCAAACATTGAACAGCTGCGAACTTGCGATAGGAATTTGCTAAAAGAATCACAATGCACAATAAAAGAAAAAAACAGTCTTTGTTTTCCTAATGTGAATGTCAAGTCATATGAGACAGCAAACTATTTTAAGAACATCTGGTCAATTATAAGTATTATTCAATTTAAGCAACTCAAAATGTGTGCAAGGCAAGTTACTTATTAAGCACCACTGAGGTTACACAAAGGGTTGTGTGTTGTGATGAAAGAGAGATAAATATGAAACAGAATTGGAAGAGAGAAGACTCCATGCAGGGAGATATCCAGCATATTAATACATGGTCAGATGTGGTTATCTGGCCAGAACCATCCCATCACCAGGCTCTGAGGCTATGGATGTCTATGGGTTCCTCTTCTCTCCACCTTTACCCCTTCAAAGCAAAGTGAGGGAAGGGAAAGAGAGCAGTTGCCTGCAAGTTGTTACCCACCTCTAACTCTCAGGACCTCCTCCAACAGCCCCTGCTCTCCCCTGGAGGGCTCGGCCACAGCCATGTTTCTTTCCCACCAAACTCCCTTCCCTTCCTCAGCATTTCCCCAAATCCCACCAATCCTTCTGCCCACCATCAGTCTATGGTGCTCTGTGAAGTCTCCGCTGGCTCCTCGGAGCCCCTCACCTATCTCCCCTTTCTCTGAGTCTCTGCTGTGTGTGGTCCATCAGTGGTTCTCAAAGTGTGTTCCCCGGAACAGCAGCATCAGCATCACCTGAGAACTTTCTAGTATGTAACTTCCTGCGCCCCAGCCCAGACCTACAAAAGCAGAAACTCTGGGGAGAGTGGGGAGGAGGCTCAGCCTTCACGAGCCTTTCAGGGAATCCTATTCACAAGAAAGTCTGAGACCGCCGGTCTGTACCATTCCACTTGATAGCACTTCCCACCCAGGTCCATCTGACTCCCAAGTCAGGTTAAGCCCACCAACTGCACCGTTCCTTAACAATACCACAATCAAGCAGCCTGTGTCTGCCAGGCACTGGGCTACACTCCGCACATTAACTTTTATTGATTCTTTACCACAACTCTGCCTGGGTAAGTGTGGCTTTTGAAGTCTACCATTATGTGTTAGTTTGTCTCCCCCACTTGTGCTCTATCCTTCAGGACAGTGCTGGTCACAGGCAGGTATTCCATAATTATAACAATTATATATGTATATATATAGAGAGAGAGAGAGGGAGAGTATACACACACACAGACACACACATACATACAGAGAGAGAAAGAGACTGCTTAACATGCATCAGGCATTGTGTTAATCATTTTCATGCACTCCTTCAGTTATCTGCACAATGACTTTGAGACTCCACCACTGGAGCGGGAGGTGACAGATAAGCAAGGGGGAGAGGCCAGAATGACGCATATGGTGATGCAATAGAGCTGGACATATCACTATGAACTCATGTTTAACTTAATTCAGATGATGACATATAGTAGTATTTATAGATATGTCCACATATTTCCTTGCTGCGTCAGCTGACAGGGCACAGAAGCAATGATCCCTTAGTTTGCGACAGGCACATCTAGTGCCCAGATCTTGGTTTCTAACACCATGTTCCAATTAAAGGAACAAGGGTTCACTGGAGAACGCTTGATTCTCAGACTATGGCAGAAAATATTCAAGATGGTCTTGGAACACCTTGCAGTGTCACAAAGCAAGAAGAAAATGCTCAAAACAAACACACAATCACATGGGTGGGGGAACATCAAAGCAACATAGGAGCCAGCTGAGAGCGCTCCCAACGGCTAAAGCTGAAAACTTGTGCAACAAGGTAGTATAAATTATAACCCAGAAAATAAAATAAATATCCATGAGTCTAGACTAATATAAGCAAATGACTGAATAAATAAATAACTGAGGGGAAAAGGACACATTTCTCGTGTAGACAAGGCCCATGTAACTTTAGTGGAAACTCCACCCTCAAGGCGTCGGACTGTAACTCCCAGCTCTTGCGGGGGCTGCAGACAGAGTGGCTTTTCTCCAGAGCGCACTGTGCAGACAAGTGAGAAGAGCACCTGTACCGTGCAGAAACCTGGTGAACACACCTCAGTCAGGTGGTCAAAGTCGACACCAGGGGATGAGTCACGCTGATAGTGTGCACCCTTGACAGGATGCGATAAGAATGGCACCTCTCCTCTGCGGTCTTCCTCCTGGAACCCTGAGTCCCCAAATCCCAGCTCAGGAATGCTCTGCATAACACCACTCGAACTCCTCAAAGTGTCAAGGTCTTCAAAAACAACGGAAATCTGAGAAACCGACGCAACCTGGAGGAGCCTAAGGACACATGACCCTGAATACAACGTGAGGTCCTAGAACAGAAAAAGGATTTTGGGTAAAAACTACGAAAATATGAATAAAGTGTGGATTTCGATGACTAATAATCTATCAGTATTGGTCCATTAACTGTGACAAAGGTACTACACTAATGAAGATGTTAACAGAGGGAACTGGGTGAGGTACATGTAAACTATCCCGAACTTCTGTAAATCTAAATCTGAATCTGTCAATCTAAATCTAAAACTAAATCTGTCCATCTAAATCTAAACAGCCCGGGGTCTCAAGATGGCGGCGGCTGCGGCGGCTGGCGCGGAGTAGCTGAGGTGGAAAAGGTGGCCACTGGGCCTCAGGCAGCCGGGAAACTTGTGGACCTTCCTCTGGCCATCTCTTAAGGGAGGACTGCTGCTGCTGGCCGGTCGTGGGGGCTCAACGCCACTTTGCCCCCGGCAGGAGAGGCTGCCTCATTTACAGGCAACAGCTTTGAAGTGTGGAGCAGGAAAAGAACTGATTCTTAGCTGCAAAAGCGAGTCTTGAAACAGGGAACACGGCGCCAGGGCTGCTGTGGGTGCAGCCAGGATCCCGGAGGCTGGGGCCGCACTGAAGGCAGCCAGCTGCCCTATTCAGGATTCGAGGTTTCAGGCCGGCATTAAAGAAGATTCCTGGGAGCGCCCGAGCGGCGCCGCGACTGAACAGCCCGAGGCGGCAGCGCCGAGAACACGGAAGGCAACAAACCAGAGACAGAGCGAGCGCCCGACCTGGCACAGCACTGTGAGTGATCCCTGGCCCACGCGGCTCCCGCCTGCACCACCAGGCCACTCACTGCCCCGGTGCTGCCTCCATTTTCCCAGGTGCGGGCAGCTCCGCCCTGCTCGGCCATCACTGAGCCCATTTGCTCGGCCTGGCGCGGGGCTTTCCGGACCCTGCGGGCCGGCCTCCTCTCCCACTCCCTCCGCGGTTCTCTGGCGGGGCTGGGGGTGTGGGGCGTCCCGACCAGTGTTGGGAGGGCTAGAAAGTACAGGCGGGCCGACTGTCACTCCACCACACCCTGGACTCCGGTCCCGGTAAACTTCCTGTTACTGGGAGGCAGATAACATCTCTGCGACCACCAGTTTGGAAAAAAAGCCTAACGAATTTCTGGTTGGGAATAGTGTGGCAGGAGAGTTCCCAGGTCCGCTTGAACCTGCCGGAGAGCAGGCTGCAGGCAGGCACTAGACTCGGTTTATACCGGGGGGATACAAAGGTGAACAAGACCCGAGAAAGATCTACACAGTGCTACAAAGGCACCCAGAGAGACCGGTTGTCTGTGCCTAGCAGAAACCTGATAGACTTCCTGGGCGAGGCGGTGCTGAGCAGGGTCTTGAAGGCCCAGCTGATAGACGAGGGGTGCAGAAGACACGCCCCAGCCCAGCACAGTGTGCACAGAGGGGGGAGACTCGACAGAAACCACACACCCGGTGGGGTCGCCACTGCACGATCTAACAGCCTGGGCCAGAGCACACGGAACGGGGAGAAGTCCTGTACAGAAAGTGAAAGCTCAACAGAGATCACACACCCTGTGGTACGTGATCCACCAGCCCAGCAGAGTACAAGCTGACCAGAAAGGTGGATCCCCGGAGAAGCCCAAGACCCGAGGCAACCACACACACAAGACACTAGAGGCTAACTGAGCAGTCACGGCGGGAGCCATACCAAATTAGCAACCACAGCAACATCCTAGTTAGTCATTAGTCTCAAACCGGTGGACTGTGAAACCCCCTGCCACAATGAATAAACACCAAAAAAAAGACACCAGAAATACAAAAAATCAAGAAAGTACACCACCAAAAGTTAATAAATCTCATACTCTAGATCCTATAGAACAAGAAGCCCTTGAAATAACTGACAAGGAATTTCGAGTGATAATTCTAAGGAAACTGAATGAGATACAAGAAAACTCAGCTAGACATCATGATGAAATGAGGAAAAGTATACAGGATCTGAAAGAGGAAATATACAAGGAAATCAATGTCCTGAAAAAAAATGTAGCAGAACTTGCTGAACTGAAGAAATTATTCAGCGAAATAAAAAACACAACGGAGAGTTTAACCAGCAGGCTTGTCGAAGTTGAAGAGAGAACCTCTGAACTTGAAGATGGGCTGTTTGAAATAACACAAGCAGACAAAAAGAAAGAAAAAAGAATCAAGGACATGGAAGAAAATCTGAGAGAGATATCAGACAACCTCAAGCGCTCAAATATCCGAGTCATGGGTATTCCAGAAGGGGAGGAAAATGGAGATTCCATTGAAAACATATTCAACAAAATAGTGGCAGAAAACTTCCCAGGTATAGGAAAAATCACAAATCTTCAGATCCAGGAAGCTCAACGATCTCCAAACGTATTCAACCCAAAAAGGCCTTCTCCAAGACATGTCATAGTCAAATTGGCAAAACTCAGAGACAAAGAGAGAATCTTAAAAGCTGCAAGAGAGAAGCGTCAAATCACCTATAAGGGAGCCCCAATCAGGTTAACATCAGACTTCTCATCACAAACCCTAAAAGCTAGAAAGGAATGGGATGATATTTTCAAAATACTAAAAGACAAAGATTGCCAGCCAAGAATACTCTACCCTGCAAGGCTATCCTTCCGAAATGAGGGGCAAATAGTATATTTCTCAGACAAACAAAAACTGCGGGAGTTCACTACCACAAGACCACCCTTACAAGAAATCCTCAAGGGAGTACTGGGTTTGGTTCCCGAAAAATAACTACCACTGCCATAAAAACCTAAGAAAAATCTAAACCCGCTAGTACAATAAAAATGGCATTCATGAAGAGAAAACAAGCTAACAAAAACACTATCTACAACCTAAGGAACCAACAAACAAAGAAACCAAACAGTAAATCAGAAAGCAAGGAACAAAAGACACCTAAGACAACCAAACAACCAATAAAATGCTAGGAATAAATCAACACCTTTCAATAACAACTCTTAATGTTAAAGGCTTAAATTCCCCAATTAAAAGACACAGACTGGCTGACTGGATCAAAAAGCAGGACCCAACTATATGCTGCCTACAAGAGACCCACCTCACCCATAAAGATTCACACAGACTAAGAGTGAAAGGATGGAAAAAGATTTACCATGCAAACAGAAAAGAAAAACGAGCTGGAGTGGCTATTCTTATATCTGACAAAATAGACTTTAAACTAAAAACCATAAAAAGAGACAATGAGAGACACTACTTAATGATAAAAGGACTGATCCATCAAGAAGACATAACAATCATAAATATGTACGCACCCAATGTTGGAGCAGCCAGATTTATAAAACAAACTCTATTAGACCTAAAGAAGGAAATAGACACTAATACCATAATAGCAGGGGACCTGAACACTCCACTGTCAATATTAGACAGATCATCTAGGCAAAGAATCAGTAGAGAAACACAAGATCTAAACAAGACTCTAGACCAATTGGAATTGGCAGATATCTACAGAACATTCCACCCAACAACCTCAGAATATTCATTCTTCTCATCAGCACATGGATCATTCTCCAGGATAGATCACATATTAGGTCACAAATCAAGTCTCAATAAATTCAAAAAAATTGGAATTATCCCATGTATCTTCTCAGACCACAATGGATTAAAACTAGAAATTAATAACAAACAAAACTCTGGAAACTATGCAAACACATGGAAATTAAACAGCATTCTACTTAATGACATATGGGTCCAAGAAGAAATCAAGCAGGAAATCAAAAAGTTTATTGAAACTAATGAAAACAATGATACATCATACCAAAACCTGTGGGATACTGCAAAAGCAGTATTGAGGGGAAAATTTATTGCATTAAATGCTCACTTCAGAAGAATGGAAAGATGGCAAGTGAACAACCTAACACTTCACCTTAAAGAACTAGAAAAACAAGAACAATCCAATCCTAAAGTTAGCAGACGGAAAGAAATCATTAAGATCAGAGCAGAACTGAATGAAATTGAAAACCAAAAAACAATTCAAAAGATCAACGAATCAAAAAGTTGGTTTTTTGAAAAGATAAATAAAATTGACAAACCATTAGCATGGCTAACAAAAAAAAGAAGAGAGAAGACTCAAATAACAAAAATTAGAAATGAAAAAGGCGATATTACAACTGATTCATCTGAAATACAAGGAATCATTCGAGACTACTATAAACAACTATACGCCAACAAATTTGAAAATCTGGAGGAAATGGATAAATTTCTGGACACACACAAGCTCCCAAAACTGAACCGTGAAGACGTAGAAAATTTGAACAGACCAATAACAATAAAGGAGATTGAAGCTGTTATCAGAAGGCTCCCAACAAAGAAAAGCCCAGGACCAGATGGATTCACAGCAGAATTTTACCAAACATTCAAAGAGGAATTGACACCGATTCTTTACAAACTATTCCAAAAGATTGAAACGGACGCAAATCTCCCAAACTCATTCTATGAAGCAAACATCATCCTGATACCAAAACCAGGTAAAGATATAACCAAAAAAGAAAACTACAGGCCGATATCCTTGATGAATATAGATGCAAAAATCCTCACTAAAATACTAGCAAACAGAATACAGCAACATATACGAAAAATTATTCATCATGATCAAGTGGGATTCATCCCAGGGATGCAAGGTTGGTTCAACATACGCAAATCAATAAATGTGATACACCATATTAATAAACTCAAACACCAGGACCATATGATCATCTCTATAGATGCTGAAAAAGCATTTGATAAAGTTCAGCACTCATTCATGACAAAGACCCTCTATAAGTTAGGTATAGAGGGAAAGTATCTCAACATAATTAAAGCCATATATGACAAACCCACTGCCAATATCATCCTGAATGGGGAAAAGCTGAAAGCTTTTCCTTTAAGAACAGGCACTAGACAAGGATGCCCACTCTCACCACTCCTATTCAACATAGTGTTGGAAGTACTAGCCAGAGCAATCAGAGAAGAGAAGGAAATAAAGGGCATCCAGATTGGAAAAGATGAAGTCAAACTGTCCCTGTTTGCAGATGACATGATCCTATATATCGAACAGCCTAAAACCTCTACAAAAAAACTGTTGGAATTGATAAATGATTTCAGCACAGTAGCAGGATACAAAATCAACACACAAAAATCAGTAGCATTTCTTTTCTCCAATAGTGAACATGCAGAAGGAGAAATCAAGAAAGCCTGCCCATTTACAATAGCCACCAAAAAAATAAAATACTTAGGAATTGAGTTAACCAAGGAGGTGAAAAATCTCTATAATGAGAACTACAAACCACTGCTGAGAGAAATTAGAGAGGATACAAGAAGATGGAAAGATATTCCATGCTCTTGGATTGGAAGAATCAACATAGTGAAAATGTCCATACTACCCAAAGTGATATACAAATTCAATGCAATCCCCATCAAAATTCCAAAGACATTTTTCTCAGAAATGGAAAAAACTATTCAGACATTTATATGGAACAATAAAAGACCACGAATAGCCAAAGCAATGCTCAGCAAAAAAAATAAAGCTGGAGGCATAACACTACCTGACTTTAAGCTATACTACAAAGCTATAATAACCAAAACAGTATGGTACTGGCATAAAAACAGACACACTGACCAATGGAATAGAATAGAGAATCCAGAAATCAACCCACACACTTACTGCCATCTGATCTTTGACAAAGGCACCAAGCCTATTCACTGGGGAAGGGACTGCCTCTTCAGCAAGTGGTGTTGGGATAACTGGATATCGATATGCAGGAGAATGAAACTAGATCCATACCTCTCACCGTATACTAAAATCAACTCAAAATGGATTAAGGATTTAAATATACTCCCTGAGACAATAAAACTTCTTAAAGAAAACATAGGGGAAACACTTCAGGAAATAGGACTGGGCACAGACTTCATGAATACGACCCCAAAAGCACGGGCAACCAAAGGAAAAATAAACAAATGGGATTATATCAAACTAAAAAGCTTCTGCACAGCAAAAGAAACAATTAAAAGAGTTAAAAGACAACCAACAGAGTGGGAGAAAATATTTGCAAAATATACATCTGACAAAGGATTAATATCCAGAATATATAAGGAACTCAAACAACTTTACAAGAAGAAAACAAGCAACCCAATTAAAAAATGGGCAAAAGAGCTAAGTAGGCATTTCTCTAAGGAAGATATCCAAATGGCCAACAGACATATGAAAAAATGCTCAACATCACTCAGCATCCGGGAAATGCAAATCAAAACCACATTGAGATACCATCTAACCCCAGTTAGGATGGCTAAAATCCAAAAGACTATGAACGATAAATGCTGGCGAGGCTGCGGAGATAAAGGAACTCTCATACATTGTTGGTGGGACTGCAAAATGGTGCAGCCTCTATGGAAAATGGTATGGAGGTTCCTTAAACAATTGCAAATAGATCTACCATACGACCCAGCCATCCCACTGTTGGGAATATACCCAGAGGAATGGAAATCATCAAGTCGAAGGTATACCTGTTCCCCAATGTTCATCGCAGCACTCTTTACAATAGCCAAGAGTTGGAACCAGCCCAAATGCCCATCATCAGATGAGTGGATACGGAAAATGTGGTACATCTACACAATGGAATACTACTCAGCTATAAAAACGAATGAAATACTGCCATTTGCAACAACATGGATGGACCTTGAGAGAATTATATTAAGTGAAACAAGTCAGGCACAGAAAGAGAAATACCACATGTTCTCACTTATTGGAGGGAGCTAAACATTAATATATAAATTCACACACACACATACACACACACACACACAAATCGGGGGGGGGGAGGGAAGAAGATATAACAACCACAATTACTTGAAGTTGATACAACAAGCAAACAGAAAGGACATTGTTGGGGGGGAGGGGGGGGAGGGAGAAGGGAGGGAGGTTTTGGTGATGGGGAGCATTAATCAGCTACAATGTATATCGACAAAATAAAATTAAAAAAAAAAAAGAAAAAAAAAAATAAAAATAAATAAATCTAAACAGCCCTATTAAAAAAAAAAAAATACTGCTTTTATTTTAACCCAAATAAGCCCATTATAATGCAGATTCTGGAAAGAGTGATATTTTAAAAGCAAGTGTTTTCCCCAAACAGTATTAAGGGTGACACTTAAAATGTGAGTAACACTAGACTAAATGCAGTTGAACAGGTTTGTTTGTTTATTTTTAACGTTTATACTCCTCACAGTTTTGGACGTGCTAATGAACACTGCCACAATCCAGGATGGGAACACAGTAGGGCCCAACCAGGCCATAAAACATTTTCTCACGTGCTACCGCGCACCATTAAGGTTCTGTAAGAAACAAAAGCAAGCGAGCTCCTTGTCATTCCGCTGTCACAGGCTTCCCTACATTCAGATTCCACAGGGAAGCGGGGAAGAGCAGAGACTGTCAACACAGGACCAGAGGGAGGGTGCCCACCTGTCGGCGCTGCCATCCTGAGTCAGGCCGGGTGGTGACAGTCACTGGAGAAACAGCCACAGACAGACGTGGAGTAAGCGGAGGCGGTGGTGCTCTGTACCTCTGACATACACCTGCCTGGGTGAAGTCGCAGGTCCAGCCATTCAGAGCCCTCGACGGTAGCAGAACGTCGACGTGCACGCAGGTGCTTCTTCTCACAGACTGGCCCACGTCCCCTTAAAGCCCGGCTTCTCCTCCGCCCCATCAGAGTCCTCCTGTCTGCATGTTCCCCACCGGGGCCATGAAAGAGAAGCCTGAGCCGGTGTGAGCAGCTTTCTGCAGCAAGCTCCCAGGGCTCCTGCTGCTGCACGGCATGTGACAGAAGAGAGACACTCCCACACGCAGGACAGAAATCCTGCTGAAAATGACCTCAGAGAAATGTCCAACATCGGCCAGGGCTTGGCCCTGAGACTCTTGCTCCCTGGCCTCAGCAGATCTGCCGGCCAGCTTCTGGAAGCAGCCTCTCCATTCCCAGGGGAGAGCTTGCTCCTTCACTCCTAAGACCTAAACAGAGTAACTCTTCCCCAGAGCTCTGATGAAATACTCCACATTCATGCTTATGAATGCTTAGTAGCTTCAGCAACAGGGTCTGCTTCCCACAGAGGGCCCAGCCACAGCCACGTTCTGACCCCGTCCAGGAATGAAAGGCAGAGGAAGATACAAAGGGCCTATTATTTCAACTCTGCTTTATTTGCCCAGATAAACATTACACTTAGGCTACTGGAGAGCCATGCTTTAAAAATCAAACATCAAGTCATTCCACCATATTAAAGTGGAAGGGGATCTTAGGATCACTCTTCCCTTTAATGACAATTTCCTTACTCTGGGCTGTTTAGGGATTGAAATCACAGCAACCCCAGTCTTGACCCCAACACCACTCCCTTCTACCTGATAATGACTTACCCTTAACGTGTTATTGCAAAAAACTTGCCAGTCCCATCCTTAGTCATCATTTGTTTTTCAGATAAAGACACAAAGATAAATAAGTAGAATAATATATGGACATTGATGATGAACCCTGCATAAGCAATGGGACACCCAGTTCCCTGTTCTGAATTAATCTTAATCACACTCTGTTAAACCAAGACCCATTTGTGGGGTACAAGAAACTGGTTTGTAGGGTCACGTGCAGTTTCTTCTATTTCTTTAAGTCAGTTGACGGCATGGGTGGGACAGGAGCAGGCCTTTGGCCAGCTCGGCCTTGGGGCAAGACGGGCACAGTGGCCATTTCCTTTGAGAAGCCTTGTTGCTAGGGCAATAAGCCTGGGAAACGTCTGGGTTTGGACCTTGGCAATCCCTTAAGTTAATGGAAGCAGACGTCATGGAGGGAATGAAGTGTGGGGAGGAAGCTGGGTGGAAATAGGTTTCTGTGAAGACTCAAAACACCTGAGTTTTAATCTCAGCATTGGGCATGACTGACCATGTGAACCTAAGGCTGTCCCTTCACCTTCATGGACTAGTGACCTCATCTGCAACCCTAGGATGTTGGTTGGGAACACTGGCTTCCAGGATTCCTCGAAGCAGTGACTTTCTCTAAGCCTGTGAAAGCCTCACTCCTCCTGCCCACCTGCAAACATGTGACTTAGCTCGTGAGTGAGAGCCTCTTCCACAGGGGGTGGGGAATGCATCTCAAAGTGAGAGAGTGATAGAGATAAAATACGCTTCTCAATTTTAAAACCCTGTTAATACAGATCAATTTCAGAGCACATGCTACACCTGAGGCTTTAAGTTGTGTTCCGTCCACTAAATCACTTGAACCTTCCTTATCCTTCCTCTCTGAGAATTCACCTGCAATTCCACCCCCAGAGGTCCCTCCCTATTCTTATTCCTATATTTGTATGCCCCTAATCCTTCCACTTACTCATTATTAGTTATTCAGCAAACTGGCATTAGGCTTCTAGAAAGTTCTAAACACTGTTTTAGACACAGGATTATGAAAGCCAGCAGGGACAGAGTAGCCACCCACAGAGCACCAGAATAATAATCAAAGCTCTTTTCCTGTAATTAAAGTGCCTGCTTTTGAAGATCTTCTCCTTGTAAGGGAAAAGGGATAAAATAAAGGGTACAAAATAACAAGGAATCTGTTCAAAGAAACTGGGGAGTCTCTGGAGTCACCCTTTCTTTTATCAGCAATAGGCTGCAACTCTAACTTATGTGACCCACTTCCACCAGGAAAGTAAGTAAAACTTGCGTCTTCCAAATACACAGAGCAAATCTACTCTTGCAACAAGTTATAGATTTCTTATTTCAAGTTTATTTCGATCTTGTCTCTGCTTTCTAATAGCTGGACAGGGAACAGACGAGAGACTGGGAAACACTAAAAACAGAGGAATAAGCTGAAACAATAAACCCCGTGGGGGGATAACAGCTGATATTTATGTTTCCGATGAGGGAGGCAAAAATATCTGGTAGACTCTGTGAAGACAAAACTCAGCAGGATGGGCTAGTGGACTCAGTGAGGGATTGGAAATAAGAAAGAGGGGAAATGATCACACACACAGGTCCAGTGGTGCCCGTGCATGTCAGAACCATGTTAAGTCCCAGAGGCTGGGGACATGCACCATCCAAACGACCAAGAAACACATATGCACTTAACACTCCTATTCTTTCCACGTATGCCAACGTCACCAAGACGAATAAGGCACACATTAAACTAAAAGAGTTACTAAATTCACACATGCTACAACAAAGACATAGACCTCCTTCCAACCAGGAGGTAAGCAGACAGCTTGGAGCTCTTTGTTACAGGCACTGCTCCTGTTAACTAGACATGTTCACAATGAACAGAACAGACAGACATTCCTGCCCTCCAGGAACTTACACCCAGCCCGGAGACAGAACATAAATAAATAAGACACATCAGTAAAGCAGACACTTTTTTGGCGAGCAATGTGTGCTCAGTGGGAAAATTAAGGAGGGAGGGGGTGTTGGGGCTGAAATTGTCCACTGGGTGCCCGATACCCCAGAGGGTAAAGGCAGGGCACAGCTACCCACAGTTGTTTCCATCGGGAGGTGATTGCAACAACCAGGGAAGAGATGTGGTACCGTGACAACAAGGCCTGTGGCAAAGGTCATATTCCAGATGGACTTTGAAAGAAGAGCTGCCCAGACATGCTGACAGTGTGGGCACGGGTGTGGGAAAAGAGACAGGTCACGGGTGACTCTGAGGTTTCTGACCTAAGCAAAGGGAAGATGGAATTGCCTTTCCAAGTTTTCTGGGGAGGAGCAGGTGTGGGCTGGTGGCAAGACAGTCTCCACCACTTACCTGCATGGCTTTGGGATTATCAGTGGGTCCCTCTGAGCCTCTGCCTCACCTTTCCTGTAAGCGGCACACGGTATATATCATCCACACACCAGGCAGGCACAGGGCTAGACAGGACTCCTTAAAGCCCTTACTTAACAACAGGGTCTGTCAACTACGGACCAAGCCCTTGTGGGGGGAGGTGGGAGGGTACAGCCCTCAAGATTTTTTTTTTTTTTTTAACATTTTTAAAGATTATAAATCAAGCGAACAAAACACAAGCAAACAAACAGACATTTAGGCCATCAGAGCCTAAAATATTTACTCTCTGGCTCTTCACAGAGCAGTCTGCTGACGCCTGCTTTCTAGGTCTGCCCTCTATGAGGATTCCTGAACAAAGCTCAGGAACAGTCAGGACATTCCCGCCACAAATCCTCCAGGAGAGTGCAGTGGGGGTCAGGGCTGCGGCAAGGACCTAAGACATCTGCACCCTTAAAATGTCACTTCAAATCTGCTCCTCTCTCTGCCTCCACCCAGTGACCCTTGAAGGCCGGAGGCTGATGCTGACTGTAAACTCAGCTGCCAGCGACATCCAGACAGCTGCAAGTGCTGCCTGGCATTTCTGCATTTTCCCCTCTTGGCACTGAGCTCATAGAGATCCACAGGCCCCTAGGGATTTATTCTAGAAAGATGACAGCATGGGTTAGCTGGAGGGCCAGAGTGCACACACCAGCTTCCGGCTTCTTGTAGAAAAGAAAACAGGCGCCTTTAACTCCCCTTCTACCACGTGGAGGGAAATGTGAACGTGGCAGTCCTCTGGAATCTGAGCCCACTCAGCCTGTGTCTTTAGAGCAGGACACATCAGACACCTACTAGGCACCAGCAGGGCAGAGATAAGCAAATCCCCTGTTCTCACTGACCTGGAAACTGTAACACCACTATGACAAATGTCTTTCTGATGCTGTCTTCAAACTCTCACTTCCACCTTCGGGTGTGGCCAGAGCTAACTTGAAATCATGAAGGATGGCCCGCTGTGCCGCAGCTAGGCAGCGCTATGCGTCCTATCCCACGGGGCCTCAACTACCTCCCGACGTGATAAGGCTCTGAGAACTACTGAAAGGTCTTTCTTTTTAGAAAACAAGCACAATAAGCCTAAAGAGTCCCACTGTCACTTGTGCAGTGTGATGACTGATGATAATGTCACCAACCTTAATGGTTTCCAAAGCACATAGGTCCACACGCATTAAATCGCCCACTTTTGCCATCGTCTGATCACTCACCTAAAACAGCCAGCACCCACCACTCCCTGCCCCTCTCCCATCTTCACATCACTCCACAGCTGTTCTCTGACATCCTGATGTGTGCTTCATTTATTTACTGACTTCTTCCCCTCACAAATGTAAGCTCCATCAGGAGAGTCAGTGTCCAACTGCTCAATAACCTTTTCAAAGGAAAATGTTACGTCCTTTCCTTTATTGCCCAGTTAACTGGGTGGGAAAAACGCTAGCCTCAATCCAGCAAAACTGTTTCCTGGGGGGGTGATGGGGGTAGCTCCTCTTCCCCAACAACCAAGGAGCCAAGCAAGGGTGACGCCACACCCCCTGCCACTGACAAAATGGGGGGTGGTCCCCTGTATGCCTACTTTCTGATGAAATAATGCCGAATAGCACCTGGTGACACTCCTGTGATCAGCTGCAGCCTTTCCTAACACCTGCATCCCACTTCATAGTTTGGAACTCATCAGTCAACATGACAGAGATATGAAGGCAACTCAATTATCTTCATTTCAAAGGTCAAGAACCGAGGCGTAAGAAGGGCACCAGATTTGCCCAAAGTCCTAAGGTCGTAAGTGGCAAATCCAGGATCTGAACCCATGTGGTGACTCCCAAAGCCTGGGATCTTTCTATCACTAAGCGCTGGCCCAGAACGCCTGCTGCGGAGGCCTCTGTAGTGCTGGGAGAGGCTCCTGCAGGGGCAGGATTGCCGCTTCCTCACACAGCTGCTCCACCTCCAGAAATGCTGACCAGGTCGCCCTCCCAGCAAAGAAAAGCCACGCCTGGTAAGACTGTCCTTCGCATTACAGAGTCCTCCAGTGGTAATGACAGACCCTTAGTTGGCTCGGATGCAGAAACAGACCCCTCCTCTATCCTCCCTCCAGGCCAGCACCGGAGATCATCTGTCCCAATAACCAGGAAAGACAAATCTCTTCTCTCGCGTGCATTCCCAGGCTGGGTGCTCCGTGCGTCCTTCACAAGAGTGAAGGCCACAGGCTGAGGGTGCGTGCACCACAGCCCCCTGCAGCCACTCCGAGGAGACATCCCTTTCCAATTGCTTGGCTCAACCTGGGGACTCAGGGTCCTCGCTGCAGCCCCGCACACCCGGCCCTGCGAGCCCCAGTGCATGGGAGCTCGGCGAGCGGGCGGCTGGCAGCAGGTGCCTCGCCTACCCCAGCCCTGTCACTGGGTGGCTGTCAGCCCCCGAACACACACACAAAACTTACTCAAAATGAGCTCCGACCTGGCGGCAGCCATCTGTGGGCTTGAAGAACTGTTCACCAAGACAGAGGAGAGGCCTGAAGTGCACAGGGCCCGGGCCACCGAGCTTTGTTCAGAGCCCGACCTCAGGGAACCGAACGCACTCGCATCAGCTGATGCAACCTTTCCTGGAGGGAAATAAGGGGGACTCCAAATTATTCCCAAGAAAACCCCGATGACAGCCTGGGCCCCGTCTGCGGGCGGGAAGCATTCCTGCTGGGAATACTCATGAGAACGACGACGTCTGTACCTCGCGCTTATTTCCAGCCCCCTTTCCAACTTGGGTCCTGGTCCTGGAAGCACTGGTTGCACGTGTCCCTGGGCTTGGTGCCACAAGGCGTGGAGGAGGGCAGGGGCGACCTCAGAAGTCTGCTTCTGGAAAGGACAGAGCTGTTGAAATGAAAGTGTATCTAAGAGGACTGCATGCTCTTGAGAACATATAACTCCTCGGTCACTTGAGAAACATTAGTAAAGAATGACAGCACCAAAAACAATAGAGCCCACTATGTCTGACCAATGTTTTCCTCACTCACAGGCTGTCAAAGGCTCTGACACCCACAGGCCAGACATTCCAGAAGGAAGGAGCTCTGCAGTCTCCAGGGCTACACAGGAGCACAGACCCTCGCCCTGCTGGTGCCAAGTCTCTCTGCTCCAGGTCTGCTCACCTGAGGGAAGATGAGCGTGGGGAGGCTGAGACAGTGTCCCCAGCCAACCACACACCTGCCAATGACACCATTTCATCAGGTCTCTCCCAGCTGGCAACTTGCAGTGACTCGCCACATGCATATTAAATGAAAACTCTTCAAGCACGACACCCAAAACGTCTCCTGACCTCCGTGCTCTCTTCTGCTTAAAAAGACCCAGCACTGTGCCTTGTTTAACTTATTTCTCTTGTTTATTTTGTTTCTCTGTCCAGAATAAATAGTCCTTAAGGGCAATGATTTTTATCTGCTTTGTCCACTACTGTATCTCAAGCATTTATAATAGGACCAGCATAGAGTAGGTGTTCCATAAAAATTAGTCAGGAAAATTGATTGGACACTCCAAAACTCACTTCCTAGGAAAAAGCTCCAGGAACAGTGTTAACGGATTTACCTCCTCTACTACATTAGAAGCTTCCTAATAACAGGGTCATTTTATGCCCATATTATATCAACTATGTGGTATAATGTACTACGTGTGAAATTAAATATTTACTGAGTGAATGGCTCAATAACTGCTAGCAATGAGGTGTGATTTTCTCTGCAGTGAAACGGAAATGTCCAGTAAACATTAAATATTGACGTTCAGTGTTGATTTGGGCTCAATAAATGTATGTTAAAGTTTCCAAAGAACCATGCCCAGTCACCTATGCTTTGAACTCAAGTAGAAACATGCGAGCGTCCCTTCCTGAGAACAGGGAGACCTGGCTTCTAGCCTCAGGTTCCTCTAGCAGCTCTGCGATCTTGGCAGGTCTCCTACACTCTCTGCACCCCGATGTCTTCATGTGCAGAATGACAGGGTTCATTTTTCACCTAGCAGACCGACTGCAATAACGTGGTTATAGTGTTGGAAAAACTAATAAACAAACATAGCTAAGGGTAATACCCAAGGAAATAACACTTTTGAGAGGCAACATGCAACATTTATCAAGGAATTTAAAAATGTTTAAATCCTTTGATCAAGTAGCCTCATTTCTGGGAATTTGTAGAATAAAAAATTGAGGGCAAGAAAATGTTTATTACAGAATTTCCAATAATATTAAAAAGCTGTAAGTACATAAATATAATGTTTTTAAAAGGATGTCAGACCAATAAAAGAAAAATGGAAAAGTGCATACCACAGAATGGCATTTTGCATTTCGTAGTACTAACCAATAGTTTTATGATATAATTTTGATAGGTGGGAAGTGAGCATAAAAACCATATGCTCATTACAACAGCCACTGTGGACAAGAAAGGAAGGGCACACACTCACACACATAAAATCACCATTTGATTAGAACGAGGAGAAACTACTTTTCTTTTTTCTTCCCACAAAATTCCTTTATAGATAAAAATTTCGAAAACTTCTGCAAAGCCAAGGAAACGTTAAAAAAAAAAAAAAAAAAAAAAAGCAAAACTTAAACAAAAATGGCACCCAGATGTACACACTCATGAGAAGGGGCATGCAGATCGACTGTATCATGATGCTAGTCCTCACGAGCTACTTAGCAGATATTCAAGCGTTTGGCAGAACACCGCTGGTGACTCTGTGAGTCAACGGTCACTCGCATACCTTACAGGTTGGAGAAACCAGGAATTTGTCAATACCAAAATTTTACCTATTTACCTACTGACCTGGTAATCTCACTCCTAAGCATGTGACCAACATATGAAGTGTCTCATTGTGGTCTTGTTTGCAATACAAAAGTTGAACACAGCCCAAGTAGGGGACTGGTAAAATAAAGCACCAAATGTTCCCACAGTGGAATACTCTGTGACTAAAGAATGAATGAAAAGCCTTCTATTCACTGAAATGGAAAGATCTGCAAAACTTAAGAAGAGCAATATATTATGCTGAACTTTGTGTATATTTGTACTTACTTGTACTTACATAAATAAACAACGAGAGAATACCCAAGACTCTAATTAAAAAGGTTACCTAATGAGGAGAGGTGGGGAGGGCTGGACGGTGGAGAGAATGGATTCTCTACATAGGCCTTTAAATAAGTGTAATTTGAACCACATGGATGTTTCAAAATGACAAAAATCTTGGTAGAATAAACACAAACGCCATTATTATAATAATTTAGAATAGATGGTCTCTAACTTCTCTTCTGATCTAATCCAACCAAGGAATCGTGTTTAGTCATTCTGTCCATCTACTTGCCTACACGTGAAGTTAGGAGATACATTTCAGTATTGGATAACTTACAAAAAAAGGTCCCAATGATATTTTAATATGAGTTTTCTTTGCTGAGCTAACTCAGAGTTCCAAAATTGTCAGTGTATATCTGCTCTCCTATGTGTCTCTTCCTAATTTAAAATCTGAAATTAATTTTGTCAAAAGGTGCAATATCCTTGACTCATCTGCCTGTCAGAGCTAAGAACTTAGAGAAGTGCCAGTCAGCTCATGCAGTAAGAATTTCACAGTGTCAGACTTTTGGGGAGAGTTTTATTTTTCCCATGAAGGGGGGGAAAAAAAAGCAACATTAATTCATGTAAAAATTAAGAAATGATAATAGCTAACAAGTATTAAGAAACTGCTAGATGTACAAATTCATTAACCACTTAATACTATAATAGTTTGGTGAAATAGATATTAGTATCCCCCATTCGGTACGAGGAAACTGAGGCACAGAAAGGCAAAATGGCTTGTTGAAGGTCATGCTGATATCAGACATGGAAACAGGGTATGGATCTCAGCAATCTGGATCCAGTTCCATTTTCTCAGCCACAACTGTATATCTAATTCTTTTCTAAAATGAAATTAGAATGCACGTGGTATCAATTGCCATGAGGCAACCATAATCTTTTTAACAATGTGCAAAATCACGCTATGGTCACCATTCTTCCTTAAAAATTCTGTGCTGTCCAGTGCTGCTGGTGAGCTGGTATATGTAAGTTTCACCATCCCATTTTACAGATTATGAACTGAGGTGGAGCTGGTAAATGACCAACCTCAAATCAATTAATGAGCACTAACCACGGCCTAAAAAACCATAGACTCCAGATTCTCACGTAGTCTTAATATCCACATCCTTCCTTCTACTGGTGAATATTGTGTTACCCCAAACCCCAGTAATAGTGTAGACCAGAGGACTGCAAATTTTATCTGTACAGGTCTGACAATAAATACTTTAGGCTTAGTGGGCCAGGGAGTCTCTGCAGCAGCTACTCAACTCTGATGATGTAGAGCGAAAGCAGCCAAAGACAACACATGGACCAATGGGCACGGCTGCCCCCCAATGATACTTGATTTACAAGAACAGGTGGCGGGCCAGCTTTGACCCACAGACCATATGCTGACCCCTGCGGTAGACAGTGATGATTTTCTAGTGGTGGTGAAAACTGGTCTCCCCACTCTAATCCTTTCCTTCCTCCAAACACTGCTAAATATTGTAACAAAGTTGTTTTTCCTAAAAGTCCATTTCCATTCCAAACACTTAAGCCCTTCATGAAGACATTTCCTAGCCTGATCCTTCCCTGCCTACCTGCTTATAGCAACTGACCTCCCCACTGCTAGCCTGGCCCCACGCAGGAACCTCCATGCTGAAGCGGTCAAGTGAAGGAAGGAACCCTCCCTGCAGGCCACCTCACACAAGCATTCCTTCTGGGGATTTGATGGCAATTGATAGCTTTACTGTGCAGATATACATGGGAGAAACTGAGGAAATGCAACAGAAATAACCCAACTAGTCTGTGGTCAAGCAACTAATGGCAATTCTGGGACGAGAGCCTAAGTGTCTTTATCCGAGGAGCCTAAGACAACATGTGAGCCTGATATTACAGACGATGTCCTGTCCTGCAAAGTGTGTAATATTCCCAGACCAGGGACCATTGGGCTCGAATCCCAGCTCTGCCACCCAGCCATGTGGCTGTGGCAAATCACCTAAGGTTGACAATAGCTCACAGTGACTAAGGTATCATCTTACGGTGCATTATTGCGTATTGCTTCATTTAATCCTTTCAACAAACTGTGGAGTAGAAATTTTTATCCCCATTGTATGGACAAGAAAACAGAGGTTTTGAAGTTCCGCAATCTGTCTAATGTCACAAAATTAGTAAAGGTCAGAGCCTAGTTTCAGTCTGGCTGCAAAATCCCTCTCTTCAAATCATAAAATCTACCGCCTTTTGGGAATGGCTGGAGAAGGTATCTGCTGTTATCACCAATATTATACTCCCATTGTTAGAGGAAATGCATCTTTCTAGCCCAGAACTAACCTCATCAACTCTCTCCTAATCTTCTGCTCTGCCAGATCCACACATCCATACAATGGTTTCCTCTGGGAGCTGGGAGCTGGATGCAACTCAGGAATAGAACCCCAGTCCTTGGCCCCATGAGTATGTACAGTGCCCCCGCCCAGGGTGGGACAAACCCTGAGACACAGCTGGCTGCCTTGTTAACTGATCCTACAAGTACAAGCAGCAAACAGCAAATCTCTACGGTAAGACAGTTCGTAAGCTGGAGAGGCCAGGAAGGGAGGACCCAGGATAGGAAAAGTGTTGTCGAGGGGAATCTTTCAATCTCAGATTCCCACTCCAAGAAACAGCAATTAACCCCACAGAACGAAACACCTGGGGCTGTTTCTGTTCAGTCCTACTCATCTGAAAAATTCTTCTAAAAAGGAAAAATAAGTTATAAACATATGAAGCCATGTGCAGTTTCAGAGGGTAAGTGAGGGTGAGCATACAGAGTTATATAATGTCCCTTGTGGATCTGGGGGAGTTGTCTCCAGAAGTTTGACAGATGAACAAAGAAGTACAGCAGCATTTCAGACTGTCAGTCAGTCTTGCTGAAGAACTGCCATGCAAGTGGGAGCCTATGCCCACAACATGGGCTGGGGATGAGGAAGAGGAAAAGTACGGGAGGCACACCAGTTAAAATTAAAATCCACTCTGCTGTCTGCTTTTGCTCAGCTTCCAGGGAAGTGGGGAAGCTTAAGTGGCTTCAGTTTATTTGCAGCTACTTGTATATGGTTGTGGGCCCCGGCCCTGCAGGAGGGAGCAGCTCCTCCCCGGGGGCCTGAGCAAAAAAAAAGGAATGAGGCTCCTCCTCCAAGCCTCTCTGTTCAAGAACCAATCTGCAATCTCTCCTTCTTGCAAAGGGGTAAGAAAAGATCATAAACAAAACTGCATTGAGTTCAAAAGCACCAAAACAGAAATCTAGAAATACACATATCAGACCTTCTTACCCTGCAGTACAGAAATATCCAAGGCCCCACTGAAAGGTAGGAAAGTGGGGTTAGACCACTGGAAACTGAGACTTTAATCCATGCCAAAAAACCAAGTCAAAGTCAGAGCTAGGGAGAGCCTGGGGAATCCTACTGTACAACCCCTCACTTGATAGTATCACGCAGAGACACGCAGCCGAATGGCAGAAACAAATCAGAAGACAGGATTCCCACTCCCAGGTCAGTGGTGCTGCACCCCCTCACACTGAGGAGCCGAGGCTGCCTGTGTCTGGGATAAGTGGCTGCCCCATTTCAGGAAGCTGCTCCAGACTGAAGGATGGGTGAAGGCAGGCAGTCTGCAAGAGAGAAGGGCTACGGGGAAACCTCTCATTAATCCTGAAGTGGTGCCTTGTTCTCAGCCAGACCCCGCCTAAGAACCCCTCTGTCCTTCAGTTTTCACCAGCCCCTCACACAGGTCGCTCTGCATTTCAGTTCTGCCACAGTCACTACCTTTCTGGTGACTATGCCAAACAAGATGGGAATCGTCATGTGTACTAAACAAGCCCATCATCAGAACCCCCTCCACCCACCCCACCACCCACCAGTGCCAACTCAAGAAAGCAGGCAAGGGCTGGCAACCCTGCAAGTGGAAGGGAATGCCCGAGAATGCTGCCAGTCGCACGCCCTCCCCAGGCCTGTGAGCCCCTGCGAGGCCAAGCGCCAGCGGCCGCAAGGACAGAGGGAGACCCGCAGACACAAGCGGTGGGCTACAGTGGCAATCTGTATTTCTGCTTTTCTGTACTTGCCGGATAGTCTACAACGTGCAGGCTATACACTGTAATAAGAGAAACAAGTAAGAAAACTGTGGCCAAAGAAAAAAAATAAGTTGAGGAAAGAAGTGATTTTAGTGCACAAAATTCAGCTATCCAACGTTTTTTGTTTTTTTTTTTTAAACATATGATTTTGTGCACTAGATTTTGGGCAGGCCATGCTTTGGGAACAACAAACTTGGCTCAAAACTTTAAACAGGGCCAAGGGTGGTGGGAGGAAGGGCAGGGCAGGCCTCTGGAGAGGTCATTGCGCCCCCAGAAAACTCAGCCTGTGTCTTGCCCATGGAGGGCACCGTCACCATCACCGCCATCGGGGATGGCAGCTACAAGCATGGACGCCGGAACCAGACGCTTGGGCTGCAGCCCCACTGCAGCCCCTGCACTCTGGGGACCACAGACAGGGTGGCTTAAACCATGTGATTTATTTTCTCCCAGTTCTGCAAGACGGAAGTCCAAGATCACTGTATGGGCAGGGCTGGTGCTGCGGAGGGGTGTGACGGAGGGTGTCTTCCAGCCTCTCTCCTGGGCTTGTAGATGGCGTCTTCTCCCTCTGGCTCTGCACTTTGTCTTCTGTGTACCTCTGTCTCCAAATTTGCTGTTCTTATGAGGACACCAGTCATATTGGGTTAAGGCCCACCCTAATGACCTCACTTCAACTGGATTACCTCTGCAAAGACCCCATCTCCAAATAAGGTCACATTCTGAGGTACTGGGGGTAAGACTCCAACATATGAACTTGGGAGGAACACAATTCATCCCACAATAGTACCCATCTTCTAGTGTCCTCAGTTAACAGATGTGGCACACTACTGACAGGGCCTGGAACTCACTCAATGCTCTATAAGGAATGGCGATCATTGTCATCATAACCGCCAGCACTAGCATCAGCCCTGATGATGGCCTGTCACCTAAGGTAAGTGACAAGGTTGCAGTCCTGGACCACAAGGCAGGACACCCAGAGCACACCCTGGGTCCGGATGCTGCTCTCCACTGACTGTGCTGTGGCCACAGTGGCCCTGAGTCTGGACCTCCTCTTACCACCAGGAATCCCCTGGCCCTGGCCCCTCACCATCACTGCAGAGATCAGCTGGGAAGGCCTGGCCGGGCAGCGCTCAGAGGAAGCAGCACCGTGGCTATTATTATCCACCTGATGTTTGAGGAGGACGATTCCCAGGGACACTGGCAACTGCTTCACCAAGTTCAAAGTGTCTACTTTGTCCTGAAGAAGACTTCATTTGTTTTTCCAGACATTGCGGCTAAATTAATTTGTAAAAAACAAATTTATGGGTAATTCTGGGTGCTATTTTGTATGAATGGAGAAAATGAGTGTTTTGTTAAATGTGTTTGTTCACTGTGACAAGAACAGACGGGCCCCAAGTAGGAGAAGCGAAGCCCGCGTCTTCAACACCAGGTGTGTGGCTACTCAGCATGGGGCCCCCCGTAATTGCCACCTCCACGAGAACACACTCCAATGCTGGAGTCGATTTCTGTGTTCCCAGGATGTTTATCTCACTGGTCTGTCCCAGCTGAGAGGTGAAGAGCAACAGGCTACGCTGTGTAGACCCACCAGGAGTCTGCTCTGACCTCGCGTGTGCCAAACCCTAAACGGTCACCGCTACCCGCTTCAACCAAAATCACCTAAAAAAGTACCTTGACCACATATTTTAACTTGTGAGTCATCCTGGAGGTTACTCTCATTCTGTATTTTCTAATGGAAATGAGGAAATAGCCCAAAGGTTCTAGAACACATTTCTCCCAGTCTTCTCAAGGGTGGCCCAGAGAAGAGAAGGTGCTTGAGGAAGGATCAGCAGGTTGGGGTGGCTGCCAAGTCAAAGTCCTGTGCTACTGCCCGTGCCACGCCATCTCTACATGAGACCATTTCAGTCAGTAAGACTCGGTTTCACATCAAATTTCACCTTGTTCCACGTCATAGTGCAATGCTCTGGGGAACAACTATGGTAGCGCAGGAGGGGTACACAATTTAAGAGCAACTAACAACAAATCCCACAGAATGAAGAATCCTTTCAAGAGGGTGCCATGTCCCCTATTCGACAGATGTCAACAATTGACTTACATGCACTGACCCATTTCTGAAAAGTATCAGTGTCCCTTGAAATGCAATAGGAGGTCCACCAAAATGTAAACATGTGAATTACCAAATCAAACAGGTCAGTGCTTAGAGTTTAAAAGGATATTTTTTTTTTATTTTGGTGTCTAGTAGACACGTTAATACATATGACATTTTCTGCTTTCATTTTATCAGATAAATGACGTTTTCTGAACTCTATGGGAGATACCATGAATCTACCTTATAGATAATGAAAGGCTCAGAAAAGTTACTAACGTGTCAAAGGCATATAGCTACTGAATGGATGATCATCTGACCCTAACTTTATTTTTTTCCATTCTGAATAACACAGACATCCACATGTGTGGACTTAGGGAAGTTACTTGACCTGTTTGTGTTCCATTGTCCTCATCTGTAAAATGTGATAACAATAATATCTACATCTCACGAGTGTGATGATCCAATTAATAATTACATCTAAAGCACGCAGGACGGTCTTGGCATATATTAGACACTCACTGAGCTGTCGTTAATATCACTGATATTATCAGTGGAGAAGACAGATAAGACCAGAATCACTGGATGAGTTCTCTCACTGCCACTCAACACGTTGTTTTATCCAAAAAGTCAGATGATGTTGTCGTCCAAACTTCTTCCTTAGGCAACCCCTAAACGACAAGCCAGATGCTTTGTGAGCCCTTCCAAGTGCAGCTCAGGTATCATCTCTTGCAGGAAGCCTGTCTTGATTACCTCTGCTGCTCAGGTTTGAATACAGTATGTTCATGCCCTTTAATGCATTTGATTCTCCCGGCCACAGCTTGGGTTTTCCCTCATTTTGCACATAAAATCGAAGTCCATGAAAGTATTTAAACTTGGCTTCCTTCAAAAGCTGACTCTGAGACAATGATTCCTGAGCAGGTGACTTGAGTTTCCTGATCCCAGTTACAGATGTGGGGAAGAGAGGCAGGCAAGGAAAGGCAGCCAATCAAGGGTTCATCATCACTGTCACCACTGTGGTTAACAGACACGTAATCCACAGGGGAACTTGGGAAGCCACTGTCACCCACCCACTGAGGGCTGCTCCAAGGAGGGGTGCTAATGGCCACACTCCCCTCCTACCAAGGGGGCAGGTCTGGGGGCACCCGCCTGGGGGCTCCCAGAGCAAGTTCTCACAAAAACAAATATGGGTGCCCAGCGCTGGGCCAGCGGGCTTGGGGGGCAAGGGCGGGGTACAGGAGGGACACTGGGGCTGGCCACAGGAAGTCCTAGCAGACCCTGGCCTGTCCCCATCATGCTCATCCTCGAGGCTTCTCCCATACTGTTGGCGCCCAAGCACCCCAGGGAAGCTTTTCTGTGGAAGATGACAAGCGAGCTGTGTCTCTCTGTAGATGAGGAATTACATCTTTCACATAACGTTTTCACAGCTGGATTTGGAGTAATTTGTCAGATAAATTAGACTCTCATTGGAGAAGAAGAATGACCTCAATACATAGGGACGGGTTAGAATTGATTATAACGAGCGTATGAATTGATAAGATTCAGGAACTGACAACAGGAAAATGAAGAAGCAAAACAGAGCGGGACAGTCATGCAAAGGGAAAGCATGGCCCGTCATGGGACAGCGCACGTGGGGGGAGGGCACGCTGTCGGCGTCTCACAACTGTCTTGCAAGAACAGCTGCAAAGACTCACACCATTAACAGAGGCAGTAAAGCCACAAAAGTGGGGTCAACTGGGAAAATAAGTGGGTGCGGGCTAGAATCATGGATGCGTGAAGAACAGATCTTCCTGGTGGAAATGCCCCGGAAGTATAATCAGAGCTCTGGTGACAGGGGATTGGGTGATGTCCCCACCTGGACAAACACCGGCTGAAGAATCACCTGAAACACACAGGCTTGTGCAGCTGCCCTACCCACCGACTTCCTAGCTACCCTCCTCCCAGAACACCCTGCTCAATTACTATTCTGCTAAAAGAGTAACATTCTTCAGGCCACCTCAAAATAGCCTCTCAATCACTCACGGTCTCACATCAATATTTACTATCCTTCAAAAATGCAAAGGAGGAGGGTGTCACTGAAAAGGAATTTAGCTACTACTAACCTACACCTTAAAATACTCTTTTTAGAGTGGGCTGCTTTGGATATCTTGGTGACTGGGGATTTCTCCAGTGGCAATTTATCCTTCTTCCAAAACAAACCTCAGAGCACAACCTTTTCAGGTTCTGGGAAGACCAAAGTGGCTTATGCCGCCTTGAGACTGTTTAGTCTTTATGGGTAGCTGTTTTTGTTTCCACATCCTAGCTAAATGGTGAAGAAAACATTTGGAGAATAACTCTGATTTTAAAATATTCCAGAGTTTCTCTGGCCAATACTGTCATGATTATACTCACACAGTCAATTCAAATCACCATTTTTTCTTAGTACTAAATATATGGGTTATGAAATGAGGCATACGCAGTGTCTCACAAGGTGAGGGACACAGATGATTATTGCAGGTCAAAGACCTCAACACTGCGTGTGTGATGTTGGTGTTTGTTGGGGGGGGGGGTTCCTTTTTTCTTTTCTTTCTTTCCTTTCTTTCTTTCTTTCTCTCTCTCTTTCTTTCTTTCTTTTCCTTCTTTTCTCTTTCCTTTTCTTTCCTTCTTTTTTAATGACACTAAAATGTTGACTCTCTCAAAACTAAAATGCAAATACTGTTTAAAAAACTGGAAGCTTGGGGCTGGCCCGTGGCTCACCCAGGCGAGTGTGGTGCTGATAACACCAAGGCCACAGGTTCGGATCCCATACAGGGATGGCCGGTTGGCTCACTGGGTGATCGTGGTGCTGACAACACCAAGTCAAGGGTGAAGATCCCCTTACCGGTCATCTTTAAAAAACAAACAAACAAACAAACAAAAAACTGGAAGCTTAATAAATGAAAACCCCAATAAACATACATGGGCCAATTTTCCACCTGCTCAGCAAATACAAATAACATACCTATTTGGGAGGTAAAAGAGAGATTTCCTTTTAATATTACAATTAATTATCAAAAAAAAATTTGTAAATGTTATCCTTATTTCACTGTTGATCTGGAAAGGATAGGGAAACAGCTTCATCTATGAAATCCTGAAGACATAATCTATTACATATACACTTTCCAATCCAAGATACATAACATTTCCCAAAACTCTGTGCCATTGGCCTACCAACTCCACACTTGTAATTAAGTCACATAAAAGCTATCTGTGCTTAAATTTTATATCGTGTCCAAAACTTATGAAAGTTTTTCTCTCTATAAGGCAGTGGTCCTTCAAATGCCATAAAGGCCCTGAATATACAGACCGCTCTATAATTGGGTAATTGGAAGAAAACTTCCTTCCTAGGAAGGAAGGAACAAAGGAAAGGAGGGAGGGTGGGGAAAGGGGTTAAACGGCAGGGCTTACACAGTCCTCTTCACTTGCACTGTTCTCATTCTCTCATTTCTGGACACAGAGGCTCAGGAAGATCCCACCTAAGCAGACATCATACTTTCATAAGCATTCATTCTGAGAAAGAAAATGAAGCAAGAAAAAGTGGTTTACCTTAGGAGAACAAGTCGAGGAAGAGTTTAATGTGTGACCAGGAACGTGTACGAGCTCAGACAGTGACATACATGGTTCTAGGATGGAGCTTCACCAACCTCTTATGGAACAGGAGGGAGCCAGCATAGGGGTATATCCAATCAGAATGTGCGGTGACCCAACAGAATGAGTGGAAATTCATTTGTCTACAAAATGCATATAAATATTTCAACCCACAGACTCCTTGCTCGGCCAGTGAGGGTGAAAATGCCACCTCCCCAAAATCAGGCTTGCATTTTTAGGTATTTAATGTTTATATTACCTGAGGACTCGTGATATCTTCTGTGATCCCTTCTGGTCAGACCTCAGTATCTCTTCATGGAAGGCACAGTTCAGAAAGATGTCCTCAAACATCTCAAACACTGAAAGTTGGATTTCATCAATCAAATTGCTACTCCTAACTTAGCTTGAGTTTGAGTGCTGAAGACAGTCACCCTCTCAACCATCTTCTAAAGTTACCATCATGATCACATCGTCTCCCTCGAATGACCAACCATGGTTCCGAGACCTCCAAAGGAGTGACACTAGCGTCACAATGGCATAAACCATGGAGACTGTGTGACTTGTCTAGTCGTTCACTGAAGACCTTCTACGTGTGAGGGCCTGTGCTGGGGAATGGGTAAGACACCACCTATTTACAGTGCCGTTGATAAAATAAGACAAGTGTACAAACAACTAAGCAAAATAGAAAAGAACTAAGGTTTTATTGGTTGCCACATAAGTGTTAGGAGCTTTATCTATTTAAGTTAGTTTAAGCATCATCATAATCCAATGGGATATGTGACTTCACAAATTAGGAAATTGATCCTTGGTTAAATAGTTCACACAAAATTTCACATGAACTTAGTAGACAATAGAGATTTCCAAATGTCAATCAGACACCAAAGCTAATATTATTTCCACAGTACCATACACTGCCTAGGAGTTCTGAGAAGAGATGCAGCATTTCCAGGTGGGCTCATCAGGGATGCTTCCTGGAAGATGTGCTATTTGTGCTGGGCTTTAAGAGACTGGGGTGTTGCTACGTGAGTGAAAAGAAATTCCAAGCTGACGGAACAAAGGGACATGGAAATTCACATGCGGAAATGAAGAGAGGACCTTGCAGGAGCCTTCCATAGTAGGACCCCCATTGGAGGTTCCCTCTCTTAGTGTCACGTGTGTGGGTCTAAATAAAATATGAATTATGTCCTTATCGTGGATGTACCATCTCTCCAAACACATTAAAATTTCCAAAGGCTGAATCTGTCAAATACCTCTGGATCCCAGGAGCTCCACTCACACAGTAGGGACTCAGTACAGGTCTGTTAGATGAGTGATTAGCATTCTAAGACAGAACATGTACTTTTATACGAATTCAGTCTCAAAACTAAAATATCTCCACTCCTCAGAAAACACTGGTTTTCCATGGTCATACTGGTGCTGCACGTGATCGTTACCATCATACCTGAGCACAACTGAGGTCAGAAAACATAATCTGAGCATAATCAAATACCTGTGAAGCAGCAGACCTTTCTGGGACACAATAAGAGGCCATTAGACACCTCAAGCTTAGAAAAACAAGCATTTATTATTTCTTTTCCAATTGCAAAAGTATCACATGATGTTTTAGAGAAAAATTATAAGAAAAGGCATGAAGAAGTTAAACCACAAATCTATGAACCAAGAAAGACAACCAGAGGACCAGGTTTTATTTCAAACACAAGTGCAGGTTTTTTAAAAAAGCTTTCTCCAGTAACACACACACACACACACACACACACACACAAATTTAAATTGGCATTATACTGACCAATGACTTCACGCAAGCACTTCCCTGCCAATTTTGAATGAAGTGCAGGCCAGTACTTTCTTCATTTCTTCCTTTGTGCTGAAGGCAGTAAACAAACCACTTGTGAGTGTGAGAGCGACCGAGTGCTTGGAACCCTGCGAAAGACCTGCCCATCCACGCAGGGGAAGCAAGAATTCTGACACCCCCACACGGGAGGCCCCACACATCTGCCAAGGACATTTCATATGTGCAAGGGCCTCGAGATGATCTGCCACCACCTCTTCCTTTCACAGATGAGAAAATCGAGGACCGTGGAGAAGAATAAATGCCTAACCCAGGCAGAGGGCAAGCCAAGGGCTCTTCTAACTTCAATAATCTTTTCCTGCATTCCAAAACTTCTGATGGAATTCATGACTGTTTTACCCTTAAATTCAAGAAGGTGTTGAATTTCTTCAGTTCTGTGTTGTGGTCTTCACTTTCCATAACATATCCACAGCTGCTCTCACTGACGTGACAAAAGAGCAGCATCCAGGGGCCCAGATGGACTCGCCCCGGCTCAAGTTCTCTAACAAAACAAAAGCGAAGGCCCCTCCACAGTGTGCTTTCCAAGTGTCAGAAGTAAACTTCAGCTAGGCTAACTCGTAGAAGATGAGAAAGCCAGATTCTAAGAGCTGCTCTGAAAACCATCGAGGTTTGGCTCTGGTGCAGAGATTCCATTCCAAGGCACAAATGTCTATGCTGTACATCTTCCCAGATCACTCCAAGGGGAAAAAAGGAGAAAGGAAGATTTCAGGGCTTCACTGAGCAAAAAAGAGAAACAGCATAGTTTATGTTTCTCCTCCCATGTTTCCATTTGGTTTTCCAGTGGCCTCCACTGCCATAAAATATCCTCCTAGACACTAGAGGCGAGTTGCACATTCCTAAACAATGAATTCTTAGAATCACAGAACGTGTGAGCTGAAAGGGTCTTCGGAAACTGAGGGCCACAGAGAAAAAGTAACACGGAGCAAAAATGTGTGGTTTCCATAGGAGAGCAGGAATGTACATGTAGCACCTTGAGATCAAAAAACCTATTTTGTGCTAGAAAAGTGCTGAGGAATCCGAAGGACTTGGGGACACTACCTGCTGTTCTAGCAGCCGTTCTCCTACCTTGATGTGCGTGTGCAATCTCACACCAGGATCCCCGTTTTCTCAATTATCAGATAATGGTGCCAATGTGCAGCTCTTACCTTTCATTTCCGCGCCCCCCCCCCCCGCCCCCCACAGTTCCTCTGCTTTCTTTCTACAGTTTCAGCTCCTGGAGATCCCCCAGCTATCCCACTGAGAGAACAAGCAGTGAATGTTACAAGGCTTCGTGAGACCCTGAGATGCGGGTCACAGCTCCCTGGGGTTGCACACTGGCTGGGATGCTTCTGGTGGATTAGATCGCCAACCTTACCCAGAGCTGCGACTTGGCCGCAGGGATTTGGAGGCCCTGTCTTCTCACCAAGGGAGTGTGTTTGGGAGGGGTCACAGGGATACCTCAACAGAAGCGTCGTGTGTCCTCTGCTCCAAAGCAGGAAGAGAATGATCATACGAGCCTCAAGCTGCACTAACAAGAGGATCTAAAGTGCAATTAGGGAGCCTGAGCAGTGGATAAAATATGAATCTCAGAACAGTTTGCAAAGAACTTTCAGAGGGACTGCTCTTGACTTTGATCTCTGCCAGGCCCACATCGCATATGAGATGCCACACCGGGTCACAAGCCTCGTCCTCTCTTCTCCCTTATGGTTTGTGGGGAGAGCAGCAGTTTCTTAATAATGTCCTACTTTAGGGCATCGAACATTTGACTTTTGCAAAGTAGAAGCTCAAGAGATATACAGTGGGTTAAAGTGACCTAGGAGCATAGGCACAGATGTATAAAAATCACCCAGTGGAAGACAGCACATCCTTCCCACTGCACGAGTGGAATGAGGCATGCAGCAGAAAGCAGGTGGGATTCGTTCTTAAGCAAATCCACATTTTAAGTCCGAATCAGCCCCCCAGCCATGCAGCGTTAAGCTTAACATCACCGCAATTGTTTCTTCTCATAAAAGATGAGAGGATGATGACACCTACTGCATGAGGTACTGCAAGGAATAAATCAGGTAACATGTGTAAAATGCCCACCTGTGTCTGGCCAAAGGCGGTCCTCAACAGTAACAGACCTCTGGATAACATATGTCATTATAGAAAGTCAACACTGAACCAAAGAGCAAAATGGCTTTTAAACTTGTTTCTTAAAGAATAAAAAACCCACCAAAGTTCCCTAATATTTAACATAAACATAACACATCGTAATTGCACGTGTTTTAAAGTGGCCAAGCGGGGCTTATTATCCTTTACAGTCCAGTGTGTGACAGATGGGTGACAGCTATAAGGAGGGGTGTGAAGGTGAGGCTTCAGCTTCCTTACAGCTAAGAGTGCACAGGGATCCTGGGACAACACAGCCGATCTCCATGAAGACTAGGCAGTGCGGTAGAGACGCTCACAATGAACTCTGCACGGGGACTGAGGATCAGAAGCACACGGCGCCTGGCCCTCCTGCTCAGACACGCCTGTGCATCTGGATGGACAGACAGCAGGCAGGCAGGCACAGGACCGGGACGCACCCCAGTGGCTGCACGAAGACTCGGGGTACAAAGGAAGGAGGGCTTAGTCCTCTGCCCCAGCTCAGTCACACTTGATATCTGATTTGTGGGGAAGAAAGTTCTGCTGCCAAAACAAAAGTAGTTTGTAAACCCCTGGCCTACATCAGTTGCTAAGGCCCCCACAGGGTCTGCAATGCTATGACTTAACCCTGCTGCTGTGGGTCGGGAATTCTGTAAATGCAGTCAGGCCACCGCCCTGATGGCCACACGAGGTAGGGGAGGAAGAAAGACATCTGTGTTGCTGACCTCTGTGCTCGTGCACAGTGCAGTCGCAGCAACACGTGGCTGAGCCGCGCCTGTGTGGATGGCCGGCTAAGCCCTCCTTGACCTCTTCCCGTCCAGAGCCACAGAAGCGATCACCGATTGGAAAGCAGCAGCCAGCCCAGACCCTCTAGGATATCAATTATGGTCACATGGGCTTTCCCAGAATAGTGGACACTGAGGCTTTGGCTTGGCACCAGAAAAGCCACATCAAAGTCCGATGAGGTGACCACTGTGACTCAGGAAGAGGCTTACTCACATAAGTAGGCTCTAGGTGGGAGTCACAGCCCCATGTCTGTAACTCCTGGGGGGAGTCTGAGCTTCAAGAACGTCCTAAGTGGACCACACGGGTTATTTTCTCAAGGAACATGCTGAGAGGTCTACGGATCACTAAGGTATTTGGGTCTGGAACTTTCTTTTTAATAAGCTGCTCTACCCCAAATACATTCTTTTATTTTCCCGAACTGCTTGATGACCAACTAACCAGATGAGGGGAGAAGAGAAAGCAGGGAGGCTTGCCCTTGTCTGTTCTGCCTCCGTCACAGCAGTCGGCTGAGTTAGGTGGGTTGTGCCTTCAAATCATTCCTTTTCGCTTTCTGCCCCTTCACCAGCCTTTCTATGGAAGCAGTAGCCAAGAGTAGTGGCTTGCAAAAGAGACTGATGCAGCTGACCAGAGTGGCAATCCAGTTTCAACTTTCAGCAGAAGACAGGATGCCCAGCGCCCCATGGTGGCTGCACAGGACAGCCCTTTTGCAGACGGCTGTGTCCTTACATCTGTCACTTCACATGCAATGAGATAGCCCTCCAGTGATCCACGTGCATCCCTGGAGCTGCGTCCTTACTCCCCACCCAAGCCTGTCATTGCCTAACTGGGCACGTCTGAGATTAGGCAGTCTCAGCTGCAGCCCCCAGAAGGAAAGCTCAGAAGTTGCTATCAAGCTGTTAAAAAACAGACAAATCAGGATTGAGTGGGGCGGGGGAGTTAGCGATGGCCCACAGCACCTACAAGACGATACACAGTTCTAAGATTGGAAAAGGGGTGGGAGGAAATGAGGACATTTCTTTTACTTAAAATAAAAGTATTTGCAGAGAGGCAGCTCTCAGAACATGCCTTCAGGTGTCCTCTAGCATCTCAGAAGAGGACCAGAACCAGAAGGATCACAAAGTCTGGGTATTTAGAGAGATTCCAGTGTCTGGGTATTTAGAGAGAGTCCTATAAGCACTTGTTGAGAGCCAGCTCTGTACAACAGCATGCACAGCTGCCTCAGGGATATAGGGGCAGGCAACGCAGAGTGCCCACTCCCCTGCCAATTCCACAGCCCTCTCTGCACAGTGTGTACTTTCAGTCCAGGACCACTAAAGTCAACATGAACACAGGGCACACCAGTTCCCCCTGAGTAATCACAACAGCAAGCACCCACCTGCACACAGTCACATCTTCCAAACAGCCACACATACAAGGAAGTTTTTGATAATGCTGTTCATTCAGCAAACATTTACTGAGCTTCTAACCTCCAAGCACTCTCAACACTGAGCAGATGCATGGCCTTCTGCACTGTGCTCAGAGCCCAGTCACAGCTAGGAAATCCGAATACAGGGCAGAGGGCTGCAGGTTCTGATAGTGGCAAGTGCACAGAACAGAGAAGGGGGTCTCTTAACCAGACTGGCTCTCAGGACAAGCTTCCTGTAGACACGTGACCAGTGAGAAACCACAGCGCTGTGAACCAAAGGGTTATCTGGGGCCTACAGGTCACGTCCTGCAGTCTGTGCAAGGGCCTGAGAATAGAGGAGGCTGAGCAAGGCCAGGAACTGCCTCAAGGGTTCAGAAAAAGATCTGAACTTTGCCCTTGAGGTCCTGGGAGCCATTTATGGAGCTTTCAAAAGAACATATATTAAAATGTTTGCTTTTAGAATGATTCTCTGCAGTATCAGTAGCAGAGAAACAAGTTAGAATTTCACTGCAGCTAAATCATAACTTGGAAATGCCCTGCAAACCTTCCACAGTTTATGTTTGTGCTGACAGGCTACCAGGTAATGAATGACGGAATGGACCCTCAACTGCCAAGCCTTCCAGAAGCAAGTAGGATCATTCTTATGTTGAAGTTCAGCAGCCCAGGATGCCACAAGATTAAAACTGGGTGTCTTTGAGAATGGACGTGAGGTCATAGTGAAACAGAGAGAACCTCGTTCTATGATTCAAGGGACCCAGATTCAATGCCCAATCACAAATTAAATTCATGAGATCTTGGACCATTCCACATATCCCTGGAAGCCTCAGTATTATCATCTGTAACATGGGTTAGTAAGAATGGCCCTACTTCTCACAGGTCTGTCATGGGATCAGTGAGACAATCTACAGAAATGAAATGCAAAAAACATTAGTGCTCTACAAGTGGGACCACTGAGGCAGGGTTCCGAAGGCTTCTTCTCTAAACATCTCGGACTCTTGTGCAGCTATTTCACAACTATTTCAGGTACATACCATGTACTGGATACTGAGGATTCTGAGGAAGGAAAATGTCCTCTAATAGTTTACAGAAGAATAAATGGCTATTACTGTGCATCCTGTCCCAAAAAACACAGAAATAAGAAAAGAGCTTGCCAGTGGGCAGCCAGGACTCTTCGGTGTCAGACACAATCCTCTATGAATCAGCAACTCCCTTAACATGTAACCTGGGCTATTTTGAACCCACAATAAGCTTTAAAAAGGTTAGGAGAAATCACCTTATTTTTAAAGGTCCCAGAGGGCTCACAACCATGTAATATTTTTATAGCTTCTTTCAGAGTCAGGAGCTGTACGGATTTTGTGCTCACTCTGAGTTTAGCTGGTATTTACGTGTGCTGATTATAGCTGCAGACACACTTCTTGTTCCAGTGTGTGGCTGGGGAGGCGGACAGGGAAAAAGCTTTGGAAATTTACAGCACAGAAATAGCATGTGGTCTGTCTGCTTGAAAAGAGTCAATCCCTCTGTGACCAACAGTGAGAAACCAGCAAAGGGCCAGTAGCAAACAAGACAGTGAGTAAAATGGGGCTTTTTGCAACAATATCTCTGTGACCAGACCCTGGACAGGCTTTTCCAGTCTGGGAGACACCCCAGGAAGCCAGCAGGCAGCAGACACAGATTTGGGGGCCTAAGCAGACATGGCAAGTATATTAGTCTGTTTTCTGTTGCTTATAACAGAACACCTTAAACTGGGTCATTTATAAAGAAATAACATTTATTCCATACAGTTTTGGAGGCTGGGAAGTTCACAGTCCAGGGGTGTGCATCTGGGGAGAGCCTTCTTCTGGGTGGGAACTCTCTACAGGGTCCCATGGTGACCAGGGCATCACATAGTAAGAATGGCAAGAGCTCTCTCATGTGCTCCTTATAAAGCCACCAATGCACGCCCATGATATCTCATTACTCTATGAATGGATTAATCCATTCACAAGGGCTCCATCGTCATGATCCAATCACCTCTCAAAGGCCCCACCTTTCAAATATCTCACTCTCTTAACACTGTTACAGTGGGGATCAAGTTGTCAATACATGAAATTTTAGGGGACACATTTGACCTATAGCAGCAAGTATGCCTGGCAAATTGGCAGTCATTAGGCAAAATGTTAGATACTATGCTAAGTAATTAAAAGTAGAAATGTACCCATCATTTCCTAATTGGCTTTGCATAGAGTGGCGACTGTCCCTGGTTCTGGAAATGAGCTATAGGCAGCAGGAGGGCCTGGAAGGATTGCAAAGAACTAACCTCTGGTCCAGCCTCCATCCAGCCTGGGATCCTTGGGCATCCAGCCTGGGATCCTCTGGCTTCCAGCATCTCCTATGCTGAAATGGCGTCGTTAAATGTAAAGAGTGCTCTGTGGGTCACCTGGGTTCCCTAGCTTCACCTCAGGGGCTATGGAAGGAAGGCCTCAGCTGATATGGGCCAGAGGTGCCCCAAGTTGTTTCCAATCTGACCCTGGGCTGGATTTTATTTATTTTAAGATACTGGGCTTCCATGAGACTTCCTTTGAAAAGATCACTACACCACCACTCTGAAAATAATTTTTGGAAATCCTTGCACTGCATGATCCCCATTTCCTCTAAGCTGAACTTTCCATAATTCTATACTTAGACACATCAGTGTTGTTCTACCATAAAACATTAAGAAAAGGGGCTTCTTACCTTACCCTAAAAGGATCTGGCATTGTGCTAAAGATACCCAATACACATGTTTGGTAGTGAAATCATGATGTGCTCAGAATTACATGTCACCAAGAAAAAACATGAAAGAGGTTTCTATTTTTAAAAATACACTATTTACCTTTGCAGGGGAGGGAGGGTATGGGTCTCTTTGTAAATGTTAATATATGTTTACTATAGAAAATAAGGGTGACATGAAATCAAAGAATTAAAAACTCTAGAATACCACCTTGATCATAACTAATTTTAACACTGGTGTGTTTTTTCTCTATGTTTGTATAATGTAAGAAGGGGCTCTCATATTTACATACTGGTGAGACCTGCATCATTGGTCTAGTTTAAATGAACCGAAGAATCTTTCTTCTACACTGCCGTGCCTACCTCCCTGAATCTACGTCAGTGTCCTGAAACCTTCCTTCCTAGCAGTGAAGGGTTTTCACCCTCTCTGAGGCTCTGATACTGAAGTGGGCTTTGAACCAAGGGACCACCCATATCTTCAGTAGCAGCAAAGATCAAATTGGAGACATTTACTCCCCTCATTAAGATGGATAATATTCTATAAAGACCCTTCCCACTGGAAAACAACTAAAGCCTGAGAGGAAAATTCATAATATTAAATGATCATATTAAAAAAGAAGGATAAAAATTATTGAGCTGTTTCTGGCTTAAGAAGTTAGAAAGCAGTAAACACGAAGACAGTAAAAAGAAAGACCTATTACAGATAAAAAAAAAAGAAAGAAAAATGAAGTTACAATAGAGAGGGTCAACAAAGTCAAAAGTATTTTTCTTTGAAAATAATAAAACATACACCCTCTGGCAGGTTGATTGAGAAAGAATTAAGAGAAATGGCCTAAGTTGTATTTTTAATAGAAAATAAAAGAGATTCAAAACTATATTAATAATTTGATGCTAATAAACTTGAAAAATAAGGAACTATGAATGTACTCTAAGTAAAATATAACTTATGAAAACTGACTCAAAAAGAAATAGGAGTGCAAATAATTTTACAAGCTTTGGAAAAAAATTGAATAGCTAGAAAAATCTTCTTAAAATGAAATCAATAGGCTTCATTCTCAGTTGAGTACCACCAAAATTTCAAGAACAGTTAATTCAAATCATACACAACATCTTCTGGGGAATAGAAATAGGAAAAAAAAAAAAAAAAGAAGCCTGCCTCTTAAATCAGACAAAAGCAGTTAAAGAAAGAAAAAAAAAACATAGGCCAAACTTTCTCATGAGTAAAGAAGCAAAAATTTAAAACAAAATATAAGCAAATAGGATCCAGATGTGTATCAGACGTGTATTTAAACAAGCTAAACTTGTGCTAGGAGTGAAAGAGAGTTTAACACTGGAATAAGCTGTAAGAGTAATGCAACACAGCAAGAGAAAAGCAGTGGGAACCACATGGCCATCCTAATAGATGCAGAACACGGCTTTGATTAAATTCAACATGCACTTGTGATCAAAGACACAAAACACAACTCTGCCAACTAGGAACATGAGGGAATTTCCTAACCTAATAAAGAACATGTAGAAAAAAGCAACAGCAAACATCATTCTTAATTAAAGTAGACCATTTTTTATAAAAAGCAGGCATGAGGAAAAGATACCTTCTATTCCTTCAATTCAACATTGTACTATAGGCCTTAATGCAAACAGAAAAACAGAAAAAAAAAAAAAAAAACCTAAACAAAGTGTGAGTACTGAAAAGGTATAAATGATGCTTTCATTTTTCACAAAGGACTTCACATGTATGGGAGGATCTACAGACAAAATATTAGGAATACTAAAGCTTTAGTTAAGTGATTGAATGCAGGATCAGCCCACAAAAAGCAATTTTATTTGTACACTCCAGCAAAGATAATAGTTCCAAAGGCATCAAAAATCAAGGATACCTAGGAACAAATTCTACGAAAGATGAATAAAACCTATCTACAGAAAAAATACCAAACTTTTAACAGAAAAAAATTTAAGAAGGCATAAAATTATGGACAGCAATACAAAGTTCATGGATGAGAAGATTTAATATCAGTAAAAATGTCAGTTCTCCCTAAATTGACCTATGGATTTAATGCAATCCAAGCAAATTCCCAACAGGGATTTGCTGCTGCTGTTATTGTTGTTGTTCCTGTAGGACAAAGGCCCAAGTACAGCCAAACATCACTGAGTAAGAGGGAAAAAATGGTGGGGGGAGAATATCAAGACTTATCAGGGAGCTGTAGTGATTGAGAGCATGGTGCATTGACAGATACAGGGGTGCTAAATTAACCAACAGATAAATAAATGAGACCCAGAAACAAGCCCAGGAATACATGGAAATGACACATAACAGAGTGTTTATTTCAGATCAATGGTGAGAAAAAAAGACTAGTCAATAAATGGCATTATTTTTCCTAAAGGATAAAAATCGTATTGGATTCCTACTTCACACACAAAAATTAACTCAAGATAATTTTAAAACTATTAAAAGAAAACATGAAGGAGCAATGTATGAGCTCAGAACACAGAAGGATGTCTTAAATGAAAGACCCTAACTGTAAATGGGCAAGGTTGATATATTCAGCAGATTCAAATCAAGAACTTCCAGTCATCAAAATGACACATTACAGAAAATGAAATTTCTTCGCACCAATTGGGAGGCAATGTTTTTAACACATGAAAATAACAACAATAGACTTCAGATTATGTAAAGTAAGCTTTGAAATCAATGAGAAAAAACACAATCCAATGGAAAATTTGACCAAAGATATGAACAGTCATTTTACAACAGACAAACAGATGGTGATTAAACATGTGAAAACAAGTTCAACACTATTGTTATGCTAAATTCACTTTACTATTAATTTGGCAAAAATTAGGAAGCCCAATAATGCCAAGCATTGGGATAAAAAAGGCATAAATTTTAAAGAAAACTTTTATCCACTGCTGATGGCAATGTGAATTGGTATAATCGCACTTTGGAAATCCCTATGACATTTTCTCGTAAATTTCTTGAGGACCAGACGCACTTCCTAGGTATATAATCAAGAAAAAATTGTACTTATGTAGCCGGTACACATAGAAGAATATTAACAGCAGAATGTTTTGTAACAGTAAAGACTGAAAATAACCCAAACATCCATTGACAGGAGAATGAATGAACTGTTCAATGCTAATATTGTCAAATATTAGTTAAAGATGAAATGAATGAATACAGCTACATGGAACAATGTGGTTACATCTTAGAGACAGAACACAGAGTGGACAAGTTCACTTACAGCGTGACATTATTGTTAATTAGTAACATGACATATCATTAGCAATACAGACTGCCTAAAACAGCAAGGGAAGATTAATAGGTAGTTCAGGTGAAGGTGAGATGTAGAGCAGCAAAATATAAGAGAAACATTCACAACCATGCAACAGTATTGATGACACTTTTGTTTGGAATACAGGTTTATGGATATTCATTAATTATGCTACATACATAAAGTTTCCTACATGGTTCTACCAAATACATTTCTTTAAAAGTACTGCTTAGAACAGTACTATGGCATAATCCTGTTTCAATTAAAAAATGGGTAACTTTTTATGAGTCTCGAATTTTTCTAGATAGTTAAACTAGAAAAAAAATACAGTGGTTTTCTCAGGGGAGGATAAAGAGATAGAGAATTTTAAATTTTACTTAACACCCTCTCTGCAGTTTTATTTTAATGACTTTACTGCCTGCACGTATTTACTTAAAAACTAAAAAGTAAACTTAATTTCTTACTTACTTAAGGAAATGGTAAACTTCTGGAACTCAAATACAAAGGTTAAGATTAGGAGCAAAGACAGATCCCAGAAAACATGATGTTGATTTATTATCAATGAATTTAAAGAAAACATGCATGGTCTGGCTGAGTTTGGGAAGTCACAGACAATACCCACACCCTCTGCAAACCACCATCTCCCTGGCTAGAGACACAACTCTGTGCTCCAGCAGCCCAGACCTGCCTCCAGTGTCAGCTCTTAACGTCTACAGATTTTATGATCACTTTTTATTTTTAGTTACTCATGATCCTTTTAATACAGAGGACATCCTTCAACTCCTGTCCTACATAAGTACCTTCCTCAGGCCATGCACTGTCAATTTATTCTCTAGTCTACTGGAAATTTCTTTAAAAAAAAAAAAAAAAAAAAAAAAGTACTGTGAAATGCCTTCCCCAGGCTAATCCTTTCTTCAAAGATCCGGAAATATGATTTTTTTCCCCATCCTGGAACAATTTATCAATTTATACACAAAACCTCCTGTTTCTGGTTAATCCTCATATTCAGTTCACTTACACCATGGAGAAAAGTTTTTCACAGCAAGGTCTTTATTCTGATATTTCAAAACCTCAAATTGCATTTGGTTTTCCTCCTGGGGGGTGTTGTTGGTAAGATCACATTCTCTAGGGTTGACTTCAGCCTGCGCCACAGGATTCAACTTAACTGGACAAAGAGGACCCAGGACAGTATTCCAAAGCAGCATGTGGTCATCTTGAAAGGCCACATTTCCAGAGACAGATGCCCCAGAGCCCACCGGCGCCTCTCCTCTACCCCACTGACTTCGTCTGCTAATGGACCTCACGGCAATTGTTCCCAAACTCTGCAAAATAATCTGATTTCAATATACGTGTTCCCTCCCATATCAGGATACAGTTACTGTTGGGACTAAAAATCGGTTTTGAAGCACATAAAACACCAGCAGGTACCCCCTAAAGAGGCAGCTCCAAAATGCTAACACCTGGATCCCACACCACTTCCACCACACCCATGCCCATCTGGATCCTAAAGGTTCTTGCAATCCTAAATCACTTCCAATCTGAATCAACACATTTTCCAAGATTTCCTAATCTCCCCTGCTTCCCTGGTGCTGAGTCACCTCTAAAACTTCTATCAGGCAGAAAGGTAGCACGAGATTTGGAAGCTGGGCATCCTGGGCTGGTTCCACCTCCACCAGAGACCAGCTGCATCAGCCTGAGCAAGTGTTCTCAGCTGGACAACAGGAAGCACTATATCCCACAGGGCTATACTGCAGAGTTACAAAACCATGGTGCATATGGAAGTTCACTTATAAACTTCAAAGGGATACACAAACGATAGCTGTTAGCAGCAACCACTGGTTATTTCATGTCTCCCTAGACCCTTGGATGGGGTCCAAACCTGCATGGCTCTGAGAACTGGAAAATAAAATCAGCCTCTTCTAAGGCAGTCCCTTTGCTCTGTGCTGTGATGGAGGACATCCCTTAGCCAGATCCAGAGCCCCCAAATTCCTACAACACTCCATCCTAATCAGAATATTCCTCACTCAGAGAACAGAACATGTATGGCCATCTAAGCGCCTAGCCCTCCCTGCAGCTGTGAGTGGCAGGGCTTCCTGGCATCCTGTTGGCATCTTCTGTGGTCCTAAGGTTCAGCCTGGCTGCACCAGGCACATGCACGCTGACCTTCCTTCCCCCTCCCTTGGAGCCCCTGACGCAGCTGCAGGTGATCGTGGCATTTGCTTTTAGTTCTTTGCCTGTCACTAATGTGGGAGTGACTAATACCTCAGTGTTATTTACACCTAATGAAAAACTTCCCCATCCTTCAACACATCTGATCCTCGGTGAGGACTTCCGTCATTCCCATTTTACACTGAGGAAAACCAGGTTCAGGAGGTGAGTGGCTTCCAAGCTCACCTGAGCAGCTCGGTCCTGCACCCCCTCTGCCTCTTGATCCCCACCTCTTCTGACTGCCCCCAGAGCCACTCCTTACCTCTGTGTGGCCTGTGTGTGTGTGCAGAGTCCAAAACAATTTTTAAAAACTACACATTCCTTAGCTGCCATCAAAAAATTGTTTAAGAAATTCAAATAGTTGAAAAAGATGTAACTTCTGGCATACTGAAAATACTACCTTTTTAAAATCAATTCAACAGTTGAAAAATTTAATTTTTGGCACTTCATTTACTTTTTAAATACTATGTGCATGAACTTGTTTTTCTCTGACAGAAATTTTGTAGCATTCCTTTACCTCTCTAAAACTACATTACCATTTTTAATCCCTTGACAAAATTTTAACTCTGTATATTATCATCTATGATCCTTTGTGTATATATTACTATAAGTATTTTATTCATTTTTAAAAATGAAGAAGAGTATTTTATTAATTTTTAAAATAGCTTGTTATAAAGTTCTGAGCATTAAAAATTACTGATTGTAATTATTATATTATATAAATGATAAATAGTATAAGTATATAAAATTGATGTATATATGTTGCAGATCTAAAAAATAAACTCCTATTAAAAATAGAATGATTTAGATTCTTTTCTCCTGATGTTTGTGTATCCTAGATAAAAATTTACTTACATTTTTAACAAGACCTAATTCAAGATCAATTCTGTTCAAATTTTTCATTTTTGTAGCTGTAATAAGTTTACTACCTTGTTCACATAAATATATAGATGGGAACAGATGATGTATTATAAAAATGAAACCCAACTCTGTGAACTTCTTCTACATATATGCCAAAAATAACACAGTAATAAATTGAAAACTAATTTTAGTGATCAGCTGACAACTCAATCAACAGATCTTTCCACAAAAGAAAACCTTTGGAAACCACCAGAACTGCACAAGAACATATTACCAAGACATTAGTCTTTCAAGTCATAATTTCTGGAAATACATCAAAAGACTGTACTAAGACTTTATAAATAACTTAATTGTACTCAGTACTTTTTCTTAGAGGCACCTCGTTTAAGCTTATAGGCTCAGAAAGAATTTGAAAAAAATACTTAATGCACGATTGTATAACAAACGTTTCAAGTACATGTTTGTCAATATTATTTGAATATTTAGCTCATTCCAATAACCCAAAGGTCAAAGCAGGTTCTCGCTGTCAAACTAATAAGCCAATCAGACCTACATTCTGTCATAAAAGTTTCACCGTATTTTTAAATTCAAATAAATGTTTTTATATTATTACATATATTTATATATTAAATATAGTTATACAGAGATGGAGACAGGGAAATACTATTTAAAACACTGAGAAATAAATCATGGAACACAACTCAAAATGGATTACTAAAATCAGCAAACTCAGGATTAAAATGAGGCTGAGGTCAGTGAATTATGTTATCCATGCTATGACAAATTATAAGGGCAAGATACTAATGATTTTCTCATTAATATTTAGTGAAGCAATGTTAGATACAGCTAAAATTAAAAGTTGATTATGAATCTGTAAGGATGAGAGAAGGCATAATATTTCTTCAGTAAATTTGTATACATGTATCTAGGAAGCTCTGTTGTTAGACTCTGAGGAAAACCAAGAAAACTCTGTATTTTCAAAATCAGGTACAAATCCACTATTTTTGTTGAGCCTCATGACCCAACTTTTATTCTGAGTCTTTTCCACCTTCTCTTTCCTCTTCATCCTAGAAGCCCAACAGCATCCAATAAACCTGTCCAGAGCACTTTGGTGTTTAATCCTGTCCCTGCTGTTAACACAAATGTTAATGTTCTCCTCTGCCCATGACAGACCTCAACTCCTGAGGAGGTCAAACCTTCAGATTCCAGCACCAAGTGTCCTGGGACTGCTCTCTGAGGGCTCAGTCTCTGCTGCTCTTCTCTCTGCACAGCAGGCTCAAAACGTCTTGGTTGTGAGAATTCTTCTAACACTCAGCATCCATTTAGCTCCAGCCTGTGCTCAAGCTTGGGAAATGAAGTCACATCCCCAGTTTATTATCACTACTCAAAAATATATATATATATTTTTTTTTTTAAGAGAGAAGTGTGCCTGTGTCTCCTCGTTTATCCTCAGGGCCCCAAGCATATGAAGCTGTACACAAAGGATGCTCATTAAATGTCTCCGCTTGCTCTTCCTGGAGAAATCTCCACTACCATACGGAACATCTCCCGTGTAAACACCAGGAAGGCTTGCAGAAAACTCACCCAGCAACAGACCGCCTTAACATCATCACCCAGAGCACAGCACATATATAAAATAGTCCAAAGCGCTCAAAAATAAAACAAAAAACAACAAAAACTGTAACTGAGCTAAATGTGGACAATGTGGTGGTTACGATTTATTTTAATACCGTCAGCTACTGCATCTCAGAACAGCATCTCTGTTTCCATTTCTAAAAATATTGATCATTTCCCCACGTCGGCAACTCTGAAACCATGAAGAACTAGAGCAGAGTATTGATTTTCGTTTCCAGTTCGTGTTTTGAAATGATCTTTGCTCACCAGCCTAACGCACACCAACAGCCAGCGCTGTCATAACCTGCTGCGGTCTCCAATCCCAGCTATTCCCAAGGCTGAACAATGGCCAAGGCCAAGTCAAAGTTTCTTAACCAAAGATATCTTTTTTTACCAATGATATTCTCCACTTGGGAAAAACAAAGCAAAGCAAAATAAAACAAAACAATAAAAAAACTATCTTTGACATTTAGCTACTTCAATCACAGATATGAAAATCGAGGGTAGCTTGTAGTCTATGAAAATCATTTTACTTTACAAACCCTAAATATTTAAAGGTATCTTTGCTTGTGCTGAAATATCATTTTCTGGTATTTTGGCCTCTCTCTCCAACGTGAATCTTTTGTGAATATGAAGCCATTTTACAGTTCTTGGAATTTGTTTGAGGCAGATTCCCAAACAGAACGTCCTGGGAGGTGGGCAGCTGCAGGAAAAAAATGCGAACTCCCACGTGGCCTTGTTGGGCATTTTTTCCCACGGGGCTTTAACGTGCTCCCTCCTGCCTGAGGAGATCATATGAATCTATGAATCTCTTTCGGGCTAGCCAGCGTATTGCAAAGATGCAATAATCCTAAAAAGTGAAAGTTGAGGTTGAAAAACCATAAGAGGTTACCGCACTTACTTTCCAAGGGATGGAAGAGGAAGTGGGAGGGCGGCCTCAGATGTCAACTTTCTCATCACCGCGTTCCCGACCACAGTGACTCGGCAAGAAACGCACCCATGACATGTCGACAGATTCCAGAAATGCCAGAGGGGCACACTGGTCACGTCCGCACACGGAGTGGGTGTCCAGTGAGATTTCTCAAAAGGCCCTTCCAAAGTGCAGACAAGACAAACGGGAGCAAGCAGGGCAGACGAGGAAGAAACCTGGCTTCCCGCGATGCCCACCACATTGCCAGTGCCCGGCCTGCGCAGGCCCCTACCCCGCACCTGCGCCCACAGCACCCCGCCCCCCCCCGCACACCTGCACCCACAGCACCCCGCCCCGCCCCCCCCCCCCCGCACACCTGCGTCCGCAGCACCCCCCGGCCCCCCACACCCGCAGCACCCCGCCCCGACCCCCCCGCACACCTGCGTCCGCAGCACCCCCCGGCCCCCCACACCCACAGCACCCCGCCCCACCCCCCCGCACACCTGCACCCACAGCACCCCGCCCCGCCCCCCCGCACACCTGCGTCCACAGCACCCCCCGGCCCCCCACACCCGCAGCACCCCGCCCCGACCCCCCCGCACACCTGCGTCCGCAGCACCCCCTGGCCCCCCACACCCACAGCACCCCGCCCCGCCCCCCCGCACACCTGCACCCACAGCACCCCGCCCCGCCCCCCCGCACACCTGCGTCCACAGCACCCCGCCCCGCCCCCCCCGCACACCTGCACCCACAGCACCCCGCCCCGCCCCCCCCGCATACCTGCGTCCACAGCACCCCCGGTCCCCCACACCCGCAGCACCCCGCCCCGCCCCCCCCCGCACACCTGCGTCCGCAGCACCCCCGGCCCCCCACACCCACAGCACCCCGCCCCGCCCCCCCCGCACACCTGCACCCACAGCACCCCCGGCCCCCCACACCCGCAGCACCCTGCCCTCCCCGCCGCGCACGTGCTCCCCAAGCCAGCTGGCGCTGACCGTCCTCTCTGTCTCTGTTCATGCGCCCTCCGCCTCCTTCTCTTTCCCTCCCCGTGCCCTTTGTCCTCAAGTCTCCATCGGAGCCCCCGTGACTAGGGTCACCTCTCTCCCTTGCACACTGCCAGCTCCGGCCTCTCTCCTGCCTTGTCTTTCTCAGCTCAGCCAAACGATCCTTCAACTCTTGACCTACTTGGGGCATCAACTCCCCAGCAGGTCCTCTGGAGGAGCATGTAGGACAACCGAGCGGCCCTTCAATCTGTGGCCACCAGCTGCGAGGGGCCAAGACACCACCTACACCTCCCTCTGGAGGCCTTTTGCTGCCTCCCTCCTCTCCACAGACTCGAACCCCTCCTCCGCCACGGCGCTTGGGGCCGGAGCCTTGTTTCCCACTTCACAAGGAAGTGAGGGGCACTGGGAGAAGAGCGGCAGAGCCTCCCCCACCCCCAGCACCCCCCACCCCCACCATTTGGTGCGCTCCTCCTGAATGAAGCCAGCAACCCCTCTGGGCCGCACGCCCACCTCTCTCCCCTGCTCCGGAAAGCTTTCTGCAACCCTCTGTCCCAGGGCATCAACGTCTCACTCTCCTGAATCCCTCCCATCAGCTTACACTCGCCGTTAATGCTTCCAACCAAAAGGTGAATCTCCTGACCCTCTGTACCCCAGCGGACACCCCCCACAGTGTGCTCCCTTCCATCAAAGCTTCTCAAAACAGCTGCAGACAATCTCTGTCTCCAATACCCTTCCCTCCTCCCTCCAATCAGGCTCCTGCTGCCACAGCCACCAGACCCACACCAAAGCTACCAAGGAGTCCAGGGCACGGATCCAAGCATCGTTCTCAGTCTTCCCCTGCACCTGGCCCAGCTCATCACGCCTCCTTTTTGACATAGGTTCATGTGGCTTCCAGGATGCCATGATTTTGCTGTCGCTTTCACTACCTCTTGCGTTGTGCCCTCCCAGTCTCCTATGCTGGCTGGTCCTCTTCTCCTGCTCCTCATGAAGTTAGACCCCCGACCCCCAAGGTCTAATCCTGAAAACTCGCCTCTTCTCTCACTGGGGATCTCATCTGATCTTATTCCTCTGAATACCAACCATAGACTCCCATTACATCTCCAGCACAGATCACCCTCTTAAACTATCAGGTCTGGATGTAACTGCCCACGCGACATCTCCATCTGGGTGTCATAATCTTCCCTAGCTCAACATGTCCTAAACTAAACTTTGTGCACCCCAACCTTCTCCAGCACAGCCTTCCCCATCTGAGTTGGTCACAACTCCATCCAGTTGCTCAAACTAAAATCCCTGGCACTACTATACACCTGCCCTCTTCTCACACCCACAACCCCTCTGTCAGGATATCATAAGGGCTCTATCTTCATATTACATCCAGAGTGTGGCCACGTTTTCACTGCTTCCATGCACCCAGCAGAGCATGCTGCCACCGCCTCTTCTTGCGTTGCTACGATGGATTTTTCTAATGGCCTCTGAGAAGTCACCTGGATTCTACCCTTGCCCTCTACCCACTACAGTCTATTCTCAGCACAGAGGCCAGAATGAGCCTATTATTTTGGGTTGCAGATCCTCTCTCTCCTCTGCTTAAAACCCTGCATAGATTTCCCATTGTGAAACCAGAACCCCCAAAGCTGCAATGCCAGACCTGGCCAGGCCCCTGCGACTGCCCCTGGCTCTCTGCTGGTGACTTCCATACACCTGCCTCGCTGGTATTCTTCCAACGCACCAGCACGCTCTGGCCTTAGGGCCGCCACACCACTGTTCCTTCTCACTACACTGCTGTTGCCCAGATCCAAAAGTCTAATCCCTGTGACTTCTTAAAGCCCATGTTCAAATGTCACTTTTTTAATGAGACTTCCCTGACCACTCCATTTAAAACTGCAGCCTGCCCCACCCTGCTAAACCTGGGCTACACTTCCTTTTTCTACAACATTTGTGCCTTGCCACATAACATGTAATCTACTTCTACACACAGTAGGTTATGCACTGCCTGTCTCTCTCCAAGCCTGTCCCCAACCCCGTCCTCCACTGGCTTCCCTGTAAAACAGAATCTCTTGAGCACAGGCACTTGGGCTGCTGCTGTCTTCACTGTATGTCCTGAGTCAGAGCAGTGCACACCAAGAGCTCAATCCATATGTTTTCAAAGAACTGATGAGTAGCTTTGACCATCTAACCCTGTTTCCTGTTTACACCATCAGACTAGCACAAGACTGTTATAAGCAGTAAATGAAGACTCATGAAAATCTTTGCAAAGCATAAAATAATGTGTTTAGGAACACCCTTGAAATTCATTCAGGGGAAACTTACTAGGTAATTGCCTATATGGTATGGCTTAGGAGATGTACAAAAATCCACCCAGGCTTGCCTAACAACGTCCTGAGATTCCACTAAGAAGAGTAAATGAAGGTTTTCAAGTCTTCTTTTTCCAAATTCAAAGTTACCTCTGAGAAGTCCCGCAGACAGGAGAGGAACAATCTTCCAGTCAAGACCTGGTGTCCTGCTGTGCTTATGTGCATTCAGCTGGCTCTTCCCTCACTTCAGGTGCCCACATGGACAAGTGGGAGAAGGTCTTCTGGCACCAGGGGTCCCTCCCGGCCTGGGGGCCCTGGGAGCCTGTCAGGCTCAGCAGGGTGCTAGGTACCTGGGAGCAAGAGAAAGTCAGGTGGTTCAGAACAGGAAGAAGAGGATGGTGAAGTTCACAGCACTGAGATTCCTCCCCAGCACCAGCCTTTCATATCTCCAAGAGCAGAGAAAAGGCTGTTGGCGTGACTATTAGAAATCTTATCAGATTAAACATTTGCAAAGCATAATAGTTCACCAGAGAAGGAACTGAGGTATCCTATGTAAAAAAATGAATACCGTCAAGAAGTTAACAGATAAATCCACCAACACAGACAATTTTCAGATCACAAATTGTCCCTGGCTCTCCCATTCTGTCCCCTCCTTTTACGATCGCAACCATTCAACCTTACCCCAATGAGACTCCTTCAAGGAGGAGTTTAGACCCACAGAAAAATTTGATCCCCAGAGCAACCATGAAAAAAATAACTCAAAAATGTATAATAAAATTGTTATGGGTTGAACAAGTCCCCCAAAAGTTCATGTGTTGCAAAACTGATCTGTATTGTGACAGTATTAAGGAGGTATGAAATCTAATTACAGTATTTGAAAGGTAAAGCCTTTACAAGATGATTGGATCGTGAGGACTGTGCCCTTGTGGATGGATTAATCCATTCATGGAGTAATGAGGTGATGGTTTAATAGGCTGTCAGTGTCATGGTTCTGATGACTTTATAAGGAGAGCCCATGGAAGCACTCTTGCCATTCTCACCATGTGACTGCCAGCATCACCATTCTGTAGACTTCCCACATAGAAGAGGGCCCTCACCAGATGCACCCCTGGACCTCGGACTTCCCAGCCCCCAAAACTGTAAGAAATAAATTTTATTTCCTTTAAATTACCCAATCTCAGATATTCTGTTATAGGCAACAGAAAACAGTCTAATATGAAATAAAGAAAAATGTAATTAAAATAGTATAATAGAAGCTATCTCTTTAACACAAAAGAAAGGAAAATGGAGGAACAGAAGAACAGAAGAGACATAAGACCCTTAGGAAACAAATAGTAAAATGGTAGAGATAAATTCTACTTTACCAGTAATTACATTAAATGGCTTAAACACTCCAATCAAAAGGCAGAAATTGGTAGAATGGATATGAACTATATGCTGTTACAAGGGACACACTTAGAATGGCACCAAAAAGAATAAAATACTTAGAATAAATTTAACAGAAGATGTGCAAGACTTGTGCATTGAAAACTACCAAGACACTATTAAAAAATATTAGAGAAGACAAGTAAATTGAAAGACATCAGGGGCTCATAGATTGGAAGACTTCATATTGTTAAGATAGCAACACTTCCCAAAGTGATTAATAAATTAATTAATATATTTAATACAATCTCTATTTAAATGTCAGCTGCCTTTTTTTGAAAAAACTGACAAGCTGATCCTAAAATTCATATAGAAATCCAAGAGACCTCAAATACCCAAAAGAAGCTTGAAAAGAATAAAGTTGGAAGAGTTTCATTTCCTAATGTCAACATGCAGTACACAGCTATTTTAATCAAGACAGTGTAATACTGGCATAGAAACAGACATATAGATTAATGGATTAGAATTAACAGTCCAGAAATAAATCCCTACAGTTCTGGTTAACTGATTTTTGACAAGAGTGCCATGACATTTCAATGGGTAAATGATAGTTTTTTCAACAAATGATGCTGAAAAGCTAAGTCTAGATACAGACCTTACACATTTCACAAAAATTAGCTCCAAATGCATCACAGACCTAAATGTAAAAGCTAAACTTATAAAACTCTTAGAAGAAAACATAAAATCTTTGTGATCTTAGATTAGCAATGATTTTTAGATATGGCACCAGATCACAAACAAGAGAACAAATAGCTAAACTGGACTCCATCAAAGTTCAAAATTTTTGCGATGTCAGTGGACATCATCAAGAAGGTGAAAAGACAACCCTCTGAATGCAAGAAAAATATCTGTAAATATATATCTGATAAGGGCCTTGTATCCATAATATATAAAGAATAATGTACTTAACAATAGAAAGATAGCCAAATAAAAAATGGGTAAAGGATTTGGATAGACATTTCTCCAAAGAAGATATTCAAATGGCCAAATGCACATGAAAAGATGCTCAATATGATCCATTAATTAGAGAAATGCACAATCAAAACCACAAGGAGATACAACGTCACTCCCACTAGGATGGCTAGAATGAAAAGACAGACAATAACAAGTGTAGACAAGGATGTGGAGAAACGTAACCCTGCACACTGCTGGTGGGATGTAAAGTGCAGCTGCTTGAGGAAATACGGTCATGAGTTCCTTAACAATGGGCACCAATGTGAGAAACGTACCGTTAGCTGATTTTGTTGTTGTGGGCACATCACAGAGTATACTTAACACAAACCAAGACGGCACAGCCTATGACACACCTAGGTTCTATGGAACAGCCCATTGCATCTGTGTGAGTAAGGTGTTGCTCCATGACGGTACAAGGGCTACAAAGTCACTAGGTGATAGGAATCTGTCAGTTCCATTACAATCTTATGACAGCACTGTCCTGTAGGCAGCCCAACACTGACCAAAAGGTCGTTATGAACATGTGACTGCAGTGTGGCAGTTCCTCAAAGTGTTAAACACAGCATTGCATAGGACCCAGCAACTCCACACCTGGGTATACACTCAAAATAACTGAAAACATATCTCTACACAAAAACTATACATGAATGTTCATAGCAACATTATTCCAAATACCCAAAAAGTGGAAACAACCCCTATGTCCATCACCCAACAAATGTGTAAAGAAAAATGTGGTATATCCATACAATAAAAAGAAATGCAGCTCAGTGCTGATTTATGCTACAACATGGATGGATCTTGAAAACACTGTGCTAAGTGAAAGAAGCCAGACACAGAAGTCACGCAGTGTATGAAACCATGTATATGAAACATCCAGAACAGGCAAATCCACAGAGACAGAAAGTAAAGTACTGGTTTCCAGAGGCTTGAAGCATGGGAGGAGTGATAATGGACACAGGTTTTTTTGGAGGATACTGAAAACGCTCTGGAATCAGACAGTGGTGATTCACAGCTGCAAAACGCTGTGAATATGCTAAAAACCACTGAATGGTACGTTTCAAAATGGTGACTTTTATGCTATGTGAATTGTATCTCAATGAAACATTATTTTAAAAGAAAGGAAGAAACATATCAACTGGAGAAATTAAAACATGCAAAGAATGATTACATCAGAATTTGCCAAATTTTCTTTTTTCAAGTATAGCTTTTGCTCATCAGGATTGCAATACCAGTATCTAAACTCTGCTTATTTTTAGGCATTTCTTGTAAGGGAACAAAGAACAAAATCAACTGCATCTTTCTAATTCCCCCTCCAGCCTCTATGGGACCATCCTTGTTTCTTCCCAGCATAAGCAACGTTGAAATCTGAGTAGACAGAAGACACAGAACCACAGGCCTCTTTGGCAGATATTCCCTCCTCACTGCCCTCTAAGAAAACAAGCTTTGCCCACATGCAGCCTAAGAATGCTGATTTTCTTGCAATGCTCATGACCAGGCTGCTCGAGGCTGAAGCCTCCAGTGCTCACACCTTCCCCAGCAGAGAGCTCTGACCTGACCTCCAAACATCCCCTGACCTTGCACAGAGCAAGCTTCTTGCTCCCATAAAGCTGCTCCTTCTCTGTGCCCCTTCTCTGTCCAGGACAGCATCAAGACACCATTACAGAAAATGTCATCCACTTTGTTTCAAATCTATTCTCTGCCTTGACTTGGCAATAAATTCCAACCCTTCAAACAAAAGATAAGACAGTCTCTTACTACATGGTCTGCCATTCTTCCCAAGTAAGAAAAGCCCATAAATAGAATTATAACCTCCAGCAGGAAGAAAAGCTCTCTGCTCAGCTGGTGCACTGGCAACAGGAGCCTTTGAGTTGTATTATAAAAAGATTTAGAAAACTAGAGAGCCTGCCAGCAGAGCTGCTGCCAGCAGGTTGCAAAGCCCGGTCCCCACCTCGACAGCAGGAGCCCACTGTCACACACCTGACTTGCTCCTGCACTGCCTCAGCTCCAGCCAACAGGTGAGAATAAAGAGCTGCAACAGCTCACCTGGTGGCACAGCCTCCAGCCATGGTGCGTGCCCACCAGGTATCAAGTGCCGCTCTTCTTAGTGCTCTGGTTACAAAGCTGCACAGATTCGGGGTGGCCAGTCCCTACACTTATATTTCCCAACAAGTCCTGATAGTTTCTGCAGAACACCAGCAATGCAAGTTTCAGGTTTTAGCAGAAACACACATAGTGAATATGCATTCATTCCTCAACCTTTTCTTAAGACTCTGGGTAGGAGTGAGACAACGATGAGTAAGACGCAGTCCTTGCTGTCAAGGACTTCAGATTATGTAATGACCTTCTGGCCCACACATTACCCTTTGAGTGATGATTAAAAAAAAACAAAAAACAAACAAACCCACTCTTGGTCACTCTTGATATACTAAAGTACAGGATAGGGGAGGTGGCTGGTATATGCCATCAGTTAGTGACAAGAGCTAAAATAAAATAAAACCAGGTAAGGAAAGGGGTGGTGCTTTCTTAGAGTGGTCTCAAGGCCCCCTGGGGAGGTGGTATCTTAAGTGAGAGGTGAAGCAACGAAGAGCAGGACGTGAGAGCACGTGGACACAGGGCAAGCTGCACGGGCACGCCGGAGGCTGATGGGACTCTGGGGACAGCATTGGGAAGCTAAAACCCAGCCAGGTTCTACCGGTGGATGCAGAGCATCTCCTTCCAGAAGGGGAGAAAGGAAGGAAGGAGGGAGGAAAGAAAGCAATCAGAGATAAATCCAGGTTTTAGTCTTGAGCAGTTGTGTCCTTGCAGGGGTTAGAGGCTGGGACGCCCCTCAGACGCCCACTGCAAATGCACGGAGCACACAGACAACAAGCTGAGGACTTGTGGGGATGGCCTGGTGACACCAAGTGAGAAGCCTTGGTGTCTGTGTGCTGTTAACAGTCAGCAGACTAAGTGCGCTCACCTGGGCGTGCTGTCACAGGGAAAGAGAACAAAGAGGCCTGAGGACACGGCCGTGGGGCCTGCCCTATCACATATGCGACAGAGGGCACGAGGGGCGCCCGTGTGGGAGGAATAAACCTGGAGGGGGTCGTTCCGGAGGCTGGGGGACACTGCAGGACACTACACCCTGCCTGAGAGAGACCTTGAGGTCTGTGGTCACCAACAAGGTGGCCATTGGCAGGGCTGAGGCTTTCTCTCCAAACACATTAGCTGCTCAGATGCACGTGGAGGAAACTGGATTTAGCCAAAGCTGGGGTTTTGCCAGGTGATTATGAGAGTAAGAAAATGGACAACATTCCAGAAAGAAGAGGAGTGACCACACACGGGTGGCAGTGAACACTGAAAAGGAAGCTGGGCTGATGGTCCTGGTGGGGCTGAGGCATTTGTAAAGACCAGGCACAAAGAGGCCAGTGACAGTGAGAGAGGATGGTGATCACAAAAGGGGGCTTCGGGTCCAGGTTTTAGAAGAGATGGGCATTACCAAAGGAATGAGTAGTTGATGAAAGAGAGGATACTGGAAAGAAGGCGATTGAGGAAGAAACTGAGGGGTCACAGTTTTGGAAAGACCTGCCACGGAGATGTAGCAATGGCTAAAGTAGTAACAGAAAGGAAGAAAGTGAATTAGTTGCTAAAATCTTCAATAAATGTGGGGGAGGGTCTCAGGGGTCTGCAGGCAACTCAAACAAGAAGAGGGATGTAAAGTCTGGCAGCTCCTGATTCAAGGGAGAGGGGGGTATTGAGGAAGGAGGAGCAAGGGTCTAGAAGTGGCAGCAAGAAGCAGGGACAGTGTCTGCCCAACCCTGACCAATGCACGTATTTTTGTTTGGTTTTGTTTTAAACGATGACTATGTGACAGTCACTGAGCTTGGCTGTCATAAACACAAGACTGGTAAAAGCACGGCTACCACACAGAGCTGTATTTTAGAAGCAAGGTCACAGGTTAAAATCCTTGCCCATAGTTCAACGGCTGGTGAATGACAGCCCAAGTGAGTCTAGCGGCAAGCCCCTGTCCCTGCCCTTGGCTCCACAGTTTCTTCCACGTAGATAGCTCAGAACACCCCTAGGTAGTGTCTCAGAACAACTGGAGAAAGATGGCCATTCACTAAATAGTGTGGGGACAGCTACACAGGAGGAAAAATGTTGCTGGTTTCCTAACAATCCCTAAAGGTAAAACTATAACTTTATCAGAAAAAACATGACTAAATTATTTATAACCCAGGAGAGAGAAAGGCCTTTCAAAGCAGACCTCAAATATAAAGAAATCATAAAGATCTAACTATATAAAAATTATATTTCTATTTAGGAAAAAAAAGAAAAAGAAAAAAACATCAGCTAAGTAAAAAATAAATGGCAAAATTGGAAATAATAACTCTCACTTTATATAATTTACAAAGGAGTAGATCAGTAAAAAAACACTGCAACAGAAATATGGGCAACGGAGGTGAACAAGTACACAGAAAGAGAAAGAGTGGTGGCTGATAAACATTTGAAAAAAACACTGAATCTCACTCATAATTAAAGACATGAATTAAAAAGCTACCATATGTCATTTATCATATCAGCAATGATTAAAACCTCAATACTGTTGAGTAAAAAGTCAATACTATTGAGTGTGGTGAAAGAGGAACCTTCATTCATTTTTCAGTAGTACAATAATGGATGCCGTTTTGAAAAATGATTTGAAAACAGATCAAAATATGAAATACACATACCTTTGACCCACATATGCCACCTTGAGTGGCATATTTCATGTGTATGTTAAAAATAAAAGCATTCCATGTAGAAGCAAAAACTGGAAAGCTATTTAAATGTCCATCAATAAAGGACAAGTTGAATAAATAACTTGGTATCATTCATATACGTGCAGGATGAGCTGAACTGCCATGTGCTGGTGTGAAAAGATGTCTGAGATATACCAGCAAATAAACATACACAGTACAAAACAATTCACATGATATGATCCCATTTGTGAACATAAATTTAAGTATACACTCACACACATAATTTTTCTGTGAGAATGCAAAAAAAAAAAAATGTTGATAATCACTTTAGACTAAAGAGAATTTTACTTTTCATTTTATATTTTTTTCACATTTTTTTACTCTCTGCATTTTGCATTTAGAACTTTTAATTTTTAGAGGCTAACGATTTTTAATGTAGTATACTTTACCCTTGAGACACTACACACTGAGAAAAATTATTTTTCTTTTGTTTCACAAGGGATCACATTTCACAAATATAACATATTGCAAACTCTAAATCAAAATTCCACAAAAAGGCTGCATTTCTTTGCATTCCAGCCTCCCTGAAGCAAATCCTTAGAGCAGGTCTGCTCTGAAATCCACAAAGAAATCAGTTAGCGAAGGCTCCTTCTTATTGTCTGTCTCCATAATGAATGGACACTTCAGATTCTATGCCCCCTGCTTATCGCTGTGAAATACTGCTCAAGGAAAGAAACCCTCCCAAATACCCACAATACCTTACATACAAGGACACAAAAGGAATCCAAAGGAATCCCTCTATTTCTCCCCGAGACTCTCAATTTCCAGTCTAGAATTGCTTTTTTAGTTGCTGCTGAACTTGGTAGTTAATATTTCCAAAAGCAGTGTAGCTCTAGGCAGTTAAGCTTATGCAGCTACCATAAGCAGAGGTTTTCACATGTGTGATTTGCTTGACTTTAATATGAATGGAGGTCTTGTCCAGCTTCCATAAAGCACCTCTCTGTTTGCATGCATCATATACTAATAGTCTTGTACTCTGGGAAACACAGGGCCACAGTCATCCCCACAGTCATGCTGTTAGTTATTTCACATTTGTCTTCTCTGGGGGGAAATAAAATATATTCTTCAGCAATCGAGATAGTTGTCAAATTATAGCTATGAAACAAACTCATTGGCTCATTGCTTATCAATTCATTAAATGAGGTTTGTTGTTTTATTTAATTCTCTTGTTGTGATAAAAGGCATTTGGCTAATTCTACCATCATTCCTGATTCTAAGAAATCACTCATAAAAATGAAGCTGATTCTTAGGCTTAAAGCTGCTCACAAAGAACCAATTGATCTACTCAACTGGATACCAAAGTAGGCACAAAATAAGAAGCTTTTTATTGTAGAGGCATTGCTGCAGGAAAAAATAATTTATTTAGAATGGTGAGATAAGACACACACCAACTTTAAAGAACTTAGAAAACAATTTCTTCGACTATGTAATTTTGAAAAGGAATATGGTAGATTTATTTGCACTGATAAGGAAAAAATCTCCAAATTAAGTAGAAAAAAAGAAAAAGAAAAAGAAAAAAGAGCAATATGCAGTGTTTTTTATTTAAAAAGTGGGAGGGGAGTTGGCAGTGGAAAGGTGCCATGTATAAAAAACTGGCAGTAGCTGAGGCCTCTGGTTCAGATGACTGAAGGCCTGGGGCAGGAGGAAGAACTGCTTCGCACTTTAAAAGTTTTGTACTGTTAGATTTTTAAATTTTTTATGTATTATATATTTTTTATTGAAGTCAAATTCACATAGCATAAAATTAACCATTTTACAGTTAAACTTCAGTGGTATTTAGTACATTCACAATATTGTACAATCATCTTTACTATCTAGTTCCAAACCAGTTTCATCACCTCAAGATAAACCACTTACCCAGTAAGCAGTCATTTTCCACTCCCCTCTCCCCAGCCCCTGGCTCCATCAACCTGCTTTCTATATTTATAGCTTTACCTGTTCTGGATATTTCATATAAATGGAATCACACAATGGGTGACCTTCTGTGTCTGGGTTCTTTTGTACTTGATTTAAAAAAATTGAAATTTAAATAAGATATTTCTTGGAGAAATTTTATTGATGTCATCCATCATATTATTTAAAAAAATATATATTTGGGGGCCAACCCCGTGGCGCACTCGGAAGAGTGCGGCGCTGGGAGCGCAGCTACACTCCCGCCGCGGGTTCGGATACTATATAGGAATGGCCGGTGTGCTCACTGGCTGAGTACCGGTCACGAAAAAGACAAAAAAAAAAAAAAAAATTGGATGGCTCATATCTGTAAATCAATTACAGCATGTCCATAGATGAAAGAAAATGAAACCATCCATGCAAAAAGTATCCAGATAATTATTATCTGCTTAATAGGGCAAAAAATTATCAGTCATTGGAAAATTCTGAACACCCAACATATGCAAAATATCTTGCAAAGTACTATGAGTAATTGAGAAGAAACAGAATGAGAGTTTTAAAGCTATCATTTTATTTAAAGAATTCATTTATTTTATTTAAAGAATAAAGGGTTTATTAAGTTTTACCTATAGGTTATAAGTTGAGGCCCAGAACCATGCTGGTAAAACTGTCCAGCCTCATGCTGGTCGCTCTGTGAGCCCTGTCTCATTCGGCATCCTCTCCACTACCACGGCCAGTGCTTGCACAGGCTTGTAACTTAACACACAGGAAGGAGGCCGCAAGGAAGAGGTGGGTATAAAATAATGAAGTTGGAGACCTGAGGTTTCAGCTCCAATATGTAAAGAGTGGGAAGTCATCACTCCCTTCCTTACAAGAAAAGCCTGGGCAAACAAAATCAGCAACTTCTTAGACCCTAGAAAACTGAGGTTGCAGAGCAAACCAACACCCCAAAATCTGGAGAGAGACATGAAATCAGAGTTGCAGCCAAGATCCGCTTGCCTGGGGGAGAATCCCCTGGACCAGAACTGTAGGTAGACTTCAATGGCCATTTTCATGAACTGCGGCAGACTGAGCATGAAGTAGCTTGAGAATTAGCCAAATGCCTTTTATCATTTGAGAGTAGGAAAGGAATTCCTAGGGGCCAAGACTTGGGGGGAACCCCACATTTCATGGGTTTTTACCTCCAGGAACCCCACCAGGTTCTGAAGATGAAGAAACAAGAACATTCAATTCCTGCAGAAAGGTGTGACCCAGCTCCAGCCCCAGCTAGCCATCCTGCCTTACCCAAGCAGGGCAAAATAGCTCAGAAACACCTTTATTCAGGCCTGCTACAAGTCTGAGGTTTAATCATGAGAGAACAGGACCCCATCAACAGGGCCCTGCGTAATAACAGTGAATTACAGCTCATAGAGCTGCAAGAAACAGACACTATCTCATGGGAGTTTTTGGAAAGTACAAAGTCAACGGGGAAAAAAAAACAAGGTCACTAGAGGCATTTTATTTTTCTTATTATTAATTGTTCTAAAAGAAAATTGTTTAAAGCAGTAACAGTAATGATGTATTGGATGATTTTAGCAAATGGATAAATAAAATGAAAGACTGCAATGTCAAAAGAGACAGGCAGAAAGAATCAGGAATGCTCTGTAACAAGGCAAGTACCTTCCCTACATATCAGATGGTATAGTGTTATTTGAAGTGGACTTACGTTTAGTTAAAAAATGCTTATTGAAAACTCTATGGCAACTACTAAAAAATATCTAAAAGCAGTATAACTGATATGCTCACAGAAGAGATAAAATTGAATTATAAAAAAATCTTGGTTAAAACCAGAGAAGTCAGAAAAAGAGAAAGAAAAAAAAAAAACAGATGTAATAAAACAGAAAACAATTACAAACATGGCAGATATTACTCTAACTACATCAGAAATCACTTTAAATAGAATGATCTAAATAGAAATAGAACAGTTAAAAGATTTTCAGAGTGGATAAAAAAGCAAGATTCAACTATATGTTGCATTGTCTACAAGGAAGCCACTTTAATATAAAGACTCAGGTTTAAAGCCAAGGGATGGAGAAAGATTTGCCATGCTAACATTAATCAAAAGAAAGCTGGATTAGCTATGTTAATTCCAGACAAAGCAGAGTTGAAGAGTTCACAACAAAGAAAATCGTCAGGGACAAAGAAGGACATTAAAAAATAATAAAAGGATCAATTCTCCAAGAAGACATAACAATCCTAAATGTGTACACACCTGACAAACGGCATCAAAATACATGAGGCAAAACTGATAGAAGTGCAAAGAGAAATAGATAAATCCACTATTAATACTTGGAGACACTAACAGCTCTATATCATAAATGACAAAGCCAGCAGGCAGAAAATCAGTAAGAACTTAGTCAACCTAAAAGTACTAACAATCAACTGAATCTACTTGACACGTAGACTATTCCATCCAACAACAGCAGAACACACATTCTTCTAACTCATATGGGACATTCTTGGCCATAAAACACATATTAACAAATTAAAAACAAACAAAAAAACCCCAGAAATCATACAAAGTATGTTCTCAGATCACAAGGGAATTAAACTAGAAATCAGTAATGGAAAGATAGCTGGGAAATCCCCAAATATCTGGAGATTAAACAGCACATTTCTAGATAACACATGGGCCAAAGAAGTCTCAAAAAAAAAAAAAAAAAAAAAAAAAAAACTGAAAATACTTTAAACTAAATGAAAATGAAAACACAACTTATCAAAGTGTGGGATGCAGCAAAAGCAGTGCTTATGGGGAAATATATAGCATTAAATGCATATATTAGAAGAGAAGGAAGATCTCAAATCAATCATCTAAGCTTCTTTCAAAAACTAGCAACAATAAAAAAAGCAATTTAGGCTTAAAGCAAGCAGAAAAGAAGACAGAATAAAAATTAGAACAGAAATCAATGAAATCAGAAACAGGAAAGCAATCAAGAAAAACAAGAAAATCAAAAGCTGGTTCATGAAAAGATCAATAAACTAAGAGACATCTAGTCAGACTACAGTTACGAGCTTAATACGGGTACAGAAAAAATAAGGGATTATGATCCTTAATAACAACCGTGTGCACATATATAACCACAATTCTATGCTTTGCTGGCATTTTCACTAAAAATTTCAGACAATCGAAACAGAAAAATTGGGAAAGGAGGGTATAAAACTATAGAAAATAATTAACAGTCCTGATGGGTCTCATACTTTCAATTTCTGTAGATCAGGGCAGCCAAGGAAGCGTTTTCAAGACAGGACTTGAATGTTCCTGGCAGCGTTTGACTGAATTCCCACAGCCCTTCCTCCTAACATCTCACACCTCCCCACCTGTGCAAGTCCAAGGGTTACCTGGGGACCTGCCTTTCAGATCGGCCTTCCAACGTTTTTCTTTAAATTTTCACAGGCATGATGATTTATTTAATCCTCAGAGAGCCTCACCAAAGAAGTAACCCTAGGACTACACTCACTGTATAGATTAATAAAATGGGAACATTCACAGAGAGGATAAAGGTCTTTGCACAAGTCCCAGTGGGGTCCTGAAGTTGTGAGCAGGATTCTCGGTCTCTGGGTCCTCACAGCCTTGCATCATTTAGCTCAAGCCCTGACCACACTGCTGCCAGCACGAGAGGGTCCGGACTCTGTAGGGCACACTGTCACAGCTCTGACATTAACCGTCATCACCAAAGAAGGTAAGCCTGGAGGGACAACCCTTTAGCAATAATGCTGGAGTTCTCATTGTCTGTTTTGTTCATTAATTCCAGCAGTTTCCTTCTTGGGTATCACTCATTTCTCTTCCAGCCCACAGCAGCAAACATCCACTCGAGATACAGGGTTAATTTATGTGTCGCAATACATATTTGCTGTGCATGAAATAATAAGATTTGTGGTGTGTCGGGGCAGAACTTACAAATAAATTTTTTTAACTAAAATAATCTATTGCACTAAGAAAATAGAATCACAATAAAATAACAGAAAAAAGTCACACTCCTTACGAGTTATGATTCTTCTCATATTTGCCATGTTTGTACGATTCTGCCTCACAATTGTTTTCACTTAATAATATATTATAAACATTTCCCCATGTCCTCAATCTCCAAAATCTTATCTAATCAGAACATGATATTTACTTAACCATATTTAGATGTTTTCCATTTGGGGCTATTATTTGAAAACAAAACAAAAATGGGAAGCGTTTGTGCATAAGGCATTTATTTTCCTCCACGTTTAGTATCAATTCCTTGAGCTGGATTCTCCAGAGAGCAACTGTCTAAAGTAATCATGCCACTGAAAATAAAAATAACAATTTATCCTTAAGCCATCCCTTCACCTAGTTTAGGCCTAGAAAATCATCCTTCCTGCTGAGCTAACCTGATTTATGTTTACTTCCTTCCAGCAGCAGACAACTTTCTCATATTAGAAAACATTCCTTTTAGCTAATTTCTCCAAAAAATAATAATAATAATAATAATAATAAATAATAATTTCCTGCTGACCAAGAAAATCTTTATCTTATCTCCCAAGGTATTTATTATCACATAATGGTCTTGTATTGTAACTAGACTGGTTTCTGCATAAACAGTGTGATACAGATAACATACATAGAGTCAATACAAGGAATGATTCAAATATAATTAAAACTAAAGTCATACAAACTATGATTGTATGAGCTTCTGGATGATTATTTTTATTAGTAGCTCAGCTAAGGGTTTTTGCCATTTGGGGTCAGTTTATGGACATGCATGGTTTTGAAAACCACCATATGGTGATGTTTCAGTAAAAGAAAACCAACCTATAGGCAGGATCTTAATGTCTTTTATTAAAAAAAAAAAAAAAAAAAAAGAGTATTGAGTTCAGTTAAAAGTTCAGCACGCTGAAATTCAGTATACCTGGTCCTGTGCTGGAAATCAGAAACTGAGTAAGACACACCACTCTGCTCCAGGAGCCCAGCTTGCCACCCACTCTCCCCATGTAAGGACAACAGACAAAGGTCACACTCCGAGTCTCATCACTGCTGTCAGGGAGCGCTGGGCAGCAGATGAAGGACGGAGGGACGGCACAGCTTTGTTCAGTATGTTACCGACAGAGGCTTCACCTCACTCTATGCCCAACGTTAAAAAGCACCCTCAGTTCAGGCTAAATACAAGTATAATTTCTATCAACTATGGATTGAATTTCAGTTGTCTCAATGATACTTATACTTTGTTGACATAATATAACATACATGTTAACATCAATTCTGGTTTTTAAAAAATACTTCGGAGCTAATACTTGTTTCCAGGTTTTGAAAATATTCCATTTGGCAAAGCTCACAGGCCCTCCACGCCATGTCTGCTATATCCAGGGAGTAAACGGATGCTGGCTTCATTCCACGTCACCTCCTAAATGCCACAGCCGCTCAGGGGGACTGATGAGGCCTGAAGGGGCCATGCAGAGCCCCTGTCAGTTGCAGAAAGAGGATGGGCCAGTTTTGAATGTTGGTAAAGTCACCATGCAGCATGAGGAAACTGAGGCTGAGGCCAGGCTGGGAGGCAGGAGAAGGTGGGCGAAGGAGTAGAGGGCACACGGGAAGCCCAGGACCGCAGAGCGTGTCAGGCGACAGCAGGCAACACAGCCAGCTGTGACGAATAGACCAGCAAAAGCCACAGGTCTGGAAGATGCAGAGGAAAGCACGGGGCAGCCATGAGAACAAAGATGCGGAGGAGGAGGTGCTGTGGCCTGAGGGGGTGGCCGGAGGACAGTGGGGTCTGGGCAGGAGCTGGCCAGCCAAGTCTGCTCAGTTCAGTGTTCCAGACATTCTGATGTTCACTGAGGTGCAGATGAAGGATTCACGGAGAAGAGACAGGGACGGCAGAGGTTCTCTGAATCAGTCTTCACCGGGCATCTATATGTGTGGGATTCAGTGGGTGCCATTTGTATTTTTCAATTTATTTTATTTTTTTTATTTATTAAGAATATTCATGACATACAAAGCTAATTGTCACCCCTCGTGCCCATGATGTGAGGGCCAGATTCATACTGGGGGCATACCCATTACCAGAAATTACTTTTGTACCCCATGTCCCCCACCCAATTATCCCCCAACCTCCCACCCCCTCCCCCCTTCACTCTGCTTCGTAGCCCTAGGAATGTCCCCTCCCTCTGTTAGACCACCACACTACTGTGGTCTTTCTTTCCTTCCTCCTTGCTCTCTTAGCTCCCACCTATGAGTGAGCACAGGCGGTATTTATCCCTCTGTGCTTTGCTTATTTCACTCAACATAAGTATCTCCAGGTTCATCCACTACAAATGGGAGAATTTCATTCTTTTTTATGGCAGAGTAGTATGCCATAGGGTGCCACTTGTCTTGATCCTTGAAGGCCAGGAGAATGCCAACGGCAAACACGCTGGAAGCTGTGAGAGGGACAGCGGGACCAAGAGGAAGAATTAGGAGGACCTGTGGCAATTACCCTGATGAACGTCAAGGTAGATTTCAATGGTCAAGAAGTTTTGTAAAGAAAACTAAGTTCATCTAACCCAAGTCCTTCCTTTAACACATTAAAAAAAAAAAAAAAAAGTCCAAGGATTTTTGAACCTAAATTGATAATGAACTGAGTCCTGGGAATAGCTAAGTCCGAATAACACTGGCTGTAGAGAAGAGAGGTGTGCAAACCAGCCACGTTGGGTGGGAGCCTGAAACATCCACAACTAGACTCAAAACATGAAATGAGAAGTGTGCAGGGCCAGAGAAATCGCAGCACAAACCAGGACTCACAGCCATGGGCATGGGCGCCCATCAGTGCCAGGACCCTGGATCTTCCCAGGGCCGGCCAGCTCTCTCGAAAGAAGGGGCAGGTCTGGTCAAAAGGCCTTTAACCTCGAAAGAAATCCACCCCACTAAGTCCCTCCAGATCAGCACCGCATCAGTCCAAGGATATGAACGCAAGCTGCATAAGGAATTTTAGATTTTCTGTTAGCCACATTTAAAAAAAAAGAAAAGAAAAGAAGTGGGGAAAAGTAATTTTAGTAATATATTTTATTGAACCCAACATAGCCTAAATGTAATCATCTCAACACGTAATCCACATGAAAATTATTACTAAACACATCCTGTTTCTCACACTAGATCTCAGAAACCCACTTTCAGAGCAGCTCACTGGGGGACTTGCCAGAGTTCAAGGGCTCCAGCGCCCCAGCCAGCCTGTGGCTACTGTGCTGGACAGACCAGCTGGAGCGTGCCTGCCCTCCACCTGCAGCGTGCCTGCCCTCCACCTGCAGCGTTTGGTGCTCTCCCGCAGCACAGAGAAGTCCTGCTATGGGAAAAAACAGCCCTTAATGCCAGGCCGCAGGACTCAGCTCAAGGCCTCGATCAGTGCCCTCAGCAGGCACAGTCATGCTGGTCCCCCCAGGGAGAGGCTGGACCTGCTGCATATGGCTAGGGACTGAGGGAAAACAAGGTCACTGTCAAGGAAGCAGAGCTGCAGGCTAAAGGGGAACATGCAGGCTAACAGATGGGAAGGAATCACACATTCATTTCAGGAGGAACTGAAAACATGTCCTGAGTCTCATTCACATTTGTACACTCAACAGCACAGTCCCTGGCCCAGAGTGGGGAGGCCAATAAATGTTTACTCAGCATATGATAAACCCGCACATTAAATGTCAAGCTATTTCACAAATAGGAGAAATGAAGAGCAGGCAGTATTGCTGCATAAAAAGGGCCTCCTATTTTTCCAACTAGTCATTTTACTTGAGTGAAAGTGAAATTTATAAAATTCCAAAAGTTTAAGAGATTAATGGCTGCCCTGTTGACTACATGACCTTGTTCCAGAAAGGCCTCCGCAGCCGCTCATGCCCGCTCCCTACACATCCTCAGCCTCACGGTAGAGTCCTCAAACTGTCTTTGAATCCCCAGTACCGAGTTGGTTCTGCCAGATAAATGGGTAACTGAACAAAAGTAAATAATAACAATATAAATGAACAGTGTGATAGTCGTGAATGTTACAATGAACAGACGTGGTTGTTTCTGGATGTGAATGCCTTTGAAGGGAAAAGATGCAGATTCAGTTCTACAAATATTTACTGAGCACCTACCATGTGACAGTACAATGCCAGGCACCAGAGGCACACAAAGGTGAACGGGACAGGACTGTGGGTCCCAAGTCCCCACTGCACCTGCACAGGTGTGCTTAGCACTACACCAAGAACACTTAAGCCACATGTACATCGATCTGGACCCTGTATGGGGTCTTGCTCTTCCAGGAAGAGCAGGTAAGAGAAGGAAAGACAGTTTATTTACGCCTAGGGCGCCGGCCAAGTACTGCACTGGGAGGCTTTTTAGATGCTTTGTCTTGTCCGATCCTTCGCCCTGCTCAGCAGCCTCTCGGTTCTCACCCTCTCTCATGCTGGAGGTTGCCACGCAGCCCAGCGCTAGCCACTGAGACCTGCACAGTCAGCTGTGGGATTTTAGAAAAGCCTGTTTCTTCCTGAAAAAAGAGGCAGATGGGGCTGACACCGACTCCCCCCCACCCCTCTCTCTACCTTCAACACAGATGCCAGGCTGCAGCCGTCTCGGATCATGGGTGACCCGCAGAGGGCCAAGGACAACACGCTGAGGATGCGGAGCAGAGAGAGAAGAACCTGGGTTCTCAGGACCATCAGAGAGCCGCTGCCCCAGTGCCGGCCAGACCTGCCTTCAACGCCTTGTTCCTAAGGTTAACTCCTTGTTAATAAGTGTTCACCCGCTGGCCGAACACAACAAACATATCCTAATTGATATTGGTGTATATACCATATATGATATGAGATGAATTGTGTCCCCCAAAAGACATGCTGAACTCCTAACCCTCAGTACGTGTGACTGTGACCTCATTAGGGTCTCTGCAGATGCAATCTAGTGAAGATGGGATCAACAGGGTGACGCATCCAGTACGGCAGGTGTCCTTATGAGAAAAGAAGGGACACAGACTCAGAAGCTCAGAGAGGGGACAGCACATGCACACACACGCACACGCACACAGAGGCAGAGATGGGGCGATGCTCCACCCGCATTCCAGGCCATGCACCTGCCCATTAACTGAGGTGTGCTCACAGCATGTTCTGAGATTTCTGCTACTTTTGTCCCTGGATAAACAGGAAATCCCACACTCGTACCTGGTCACTTTTGCCCCTGTGCATGACGGCAAGAGGCAGGTTACGAAGACATGAGACAGTGAGACCAGGAGGAGGATGAGAAAATGCCCACAAACGGACAGAAGAAGAAGATTATTAAATCTTTTTCCTGACACATGTGGCCCTATCCACCACCCTGGTCTCAGTCACCAGGGCCTGGCACTCGTGACTCACTGAGACCTAAAGAATGAAGAAACTACGATGTCTGGGCACACAGAGCCAGCTCTGTCCCAGCCACACCAGGGACAATGGTTGTCTTAGCCCTGTCAAGTGATTAGGAGGAAATATACACTTTTTAGCTAAAAGATTTCAGATCCAGAGGCACCAACTCTGTAAGTCTTCTGAAAGCTCTTGACTCAGCCCTAGATTCTTCTGCTCCAGTGCATGCACTACCTAGAGGAACCATGTGGCAATTGAGGTCATCAGGAAAAATTCACTGACGGGACCAGTGGCTTCTTGATGTTCTCGATCATGACAAAGAGCCGCTCCCCAGGGTCTCAGCAGGCCAGCACACATCCCAGAGCAAAGGCTCCCCTGGAGCACACAGCCTTACTATATTTATGAATGCACTCTAGCACCACAGACCCAAGAAGAACACAATCCACACAGAAAAGGGGTTTCTCAGAGACAGAAAACACACTGGATACATGAGGTACTCTGCACACACTGCCCAGTACAGCTAGCAGCCGCAGCCCAACTCCTCTGCAGGAAGACCCACGTGAACCTACGACCTCAGGCCTTTACCTGGCAGACACTCTTCGGAGGAACTGACCACCTCTTTGGTGAAAGCATCCCAGTCTTTCCTTAGGAAGATGTGCACTCGTGAGAGTAACAGAGCCCCGCCTTCCTCTGCAGCTCCTGGGCCTCTGTCCACCAGCCCTGCCTCCAGGACACCCTAGGAGCAATTCCTGCTGTGCCCGAATTCCCCTTCTCCACTCTGCCCCCTCCTCAAAGCCCACCCACACCCACCCCAGCCTGCACTAATCATCTCTTCACAAGACTTCCTGTGAGCAGATCCGGCACTTGGTCCTAACTGTCACCTCGTGATGAGTTCCCCTTTGCCACAGCATGAACGTCACAGGCAAGGACCGCATCTCAGGTATATTACAACGCACCACATGCCATAAGACCCCAGCAACAAGACCATCCAGCGCTCGCCATCTGTCACACTGGAACCAGCCCCTCTGCCACCTACACAGCCCAGCCGCAGAATCAGGACTCTCAAGGGCTGCCTCTCCACATTCTAGGCTCCAGGGCTGCGTTCCACTGTCCTCACTCTCGAATCCCAGCACATTCCCAGTCCACTGAGCACAGTTCTGTGCTGTAAGCTCTGTGAACTGACCTTCCACAGACGAACCTACATCTCCTGATTTGCTCAGAACATGCTGGAGTACAGAACTGAAAATCTAATTCCATTTCTTCGTGAATAATCAGCCCTAGGTTTCCCTCCTGAATCAGGATTCTTTACCTTGTATTCAATCACTTCACAAAAAATTCATTCAGAAAGAACATGATCTGCACTGAGGGACTGCAGAAGTGAATAAGTTCCTACCTTTGTAGAGCTTATAATTTAGTAGGGGAAATAAGACAGTTGCATAAATCACTAATATTAGATAAGGGAGTTTTAAATGCAATTACAGGTTCTGAAAAAAAGTTGCTATGGAAGCAACTGGTGGAGAAACCAAATCTGCCAGAGGACAGGAAAAGGAGGTCACATGAGCCTGCCATGAAGGGACTGTCCCGAGCCCCAGGTCTGCAATCTCGTCCCCCTTTTCACTCTGTGCCTCCATTTTCTCATCTGTGCCATACAACACCTGAGGAGTTGATCTCTAAAGTCCCACATCAGTGATTTTATGGCTGCAAGAAAAGGCAACATTTGTGCTGAATCTTCAAGGATCATTAGGAATTTGGCACATTCAGATGGTAGGAGAATGTTCCAGAGCATAAGTCGGAGGCTGTTTAGAGGTCAGCCCTGGAAAGACAGGCTGGAGGCAGCTGACGAAGGACTTAACAGTGGTTTGTGCTGGAGGCATCTGAGGAGGGAAGGGACAAGAGAGCGAAGGGGACAGAATGCTAAGGAGCAGCAGTGGGAACAAAACAAAGAGTCCCAAAAGAGTGACAAAATATTTGTATTGATTCTGGCTTCAGCACATACCTACATAAGTGAACGTTTGAACTTGAGGAAAGAGAGCTCCCTAACGCAGAGACCTGTATGTTTCTGTGAAGGGGAACGCTTCTCACCACCCACAAACTGAACGGGCAAACCTCTGACCGGCAAGCTCCCCTTCCTTCAGGGCATGTGGGCAGGCCTCACGGCAGAGTGGGTGGCAGGGACAGGCAAGTGGTGCAGAATCCTGAGGGTCCATTCTGGAATGTGGGGGAGCTCACACACGAGGGTACAGACAGGCAGTGTGGCAGGTGAGCAGAGGGTCCATGCAACCAAATGTGTGGCTAGCCAGTGAGCACATCTTAGGTTTGAGGGTACACTATACAAGGACAGGTCCCAGCAGCTTGCTTGGCTCACAGGAGTTCAGTGGATACCTGAGACTCATCCTAGCTTGAGGCACTGACACAGATCCCCTCCCCCCAGATGACTTTAATATGCTGCCCACCCAACATCAAACATGCGCTGGTCCAAAGGACTGCCTGAAAACTGGCTCTTCAGAAGTCTCAAAATTTTTCCCAGGCACACAAAATTGTAAGAGGTATGCATCCTCCTAGGACAGACACAAAACCCTGTTTAATCAATAACCCAACAGAGAGACACAGTCGTATCAACTTCCAGAATTTGGAATCCTCCCCTGTTGCCCCAATAGCCTGCACAGCTGTGCTGTACAAACAGAAGTCACCAAAGCCTGCACAGCCTAGCCTTCGCTTGGGCTGACTTCCAGCTCAGAGGCTCCCAATCCTGAGCCCCAGGTTGCTACAGGCCTGGGGAAAGCACCGCAGACTTCTCAGGCCACTCTGAAGACAGGACAATACTGTTGCTGGATTCTGAAAGCAATGGTTGCTACAGGTGTTTCCTCTGATCTTTCCCTGAACTCTCTTTGCTCCACCAAATAGACCTGGAGGAATAGGAAGGAAAATAACAGAAATACTAACAGGGAGAGAGGCTCTGAAACAAAATAAAATGAAAATGCATTGATGAGACCTTCCAGAAGACATCAAAAGTGAAACCAATGGTGTTCCAGCCTGGAATCTTGGTGGGAACAGCTCTCAGAGACAACGGCCACCCTTGAACACACCAAGAACAACACAACCCTGTGAGCTCAGCCCACCTGGGCTGGTTCTAAGTTCCCTGTCCACCCCGACTATTTCTTGCTGTTCTCTTACCCCAAATTTGACCTTGACCCTCTAATTTGTCTGACTAACTCTGACCCATCCTGCAAGTCCCCACCAGGTACCATCTGCCCCGGCAAGCAAACTCCTTACAACCCTGGAGCTGAGCCAGGTGCCCTCCCAGGGACCCCAATCTGGACACCTGCACCACTGCCCTGACCCCACTGTTAAAACAATATTAGTGTTTTAGTTTCCTGCCTCCCAGACTCTAGCCTCTTCAAGGTCATGGAATCATTTTCTGCAGGACTCTGAGTTCAAAGTCAGGCTTTACCATTTATCAAGGGTGTGGATAATATCACCTGCTTGCTTCGCTCTCTCCTCCATCAGGTGAGGTGGCAACATATAACTGCACTCTGAGGCTGTGTGAGAAATGCATCCATAATCCACACAAAGCCCTGAAGGTCAGGGCCTGGTGCACGCCTAATGCTTAATGCAGATTAACTACTGTCTCTATCTCCAGTGCTACATGCATAGATGATAAAATGTTGGTTGACACACTTCTTTGCCTCATCAAGGAACTTTCTTTTCTTTACAATACTGCATCCAGCTTATGTACTTGCTCCTTAAAGAAAGCCCTCCCAGTTCTACAGAATATCCAGGACACATTCCAATTCAGGTTTTAGATTAACAGAATGAAGGAAGATGGAGACTCTTATAAGCAAGGAACCACCCTCTTCAAAGCTTCATTTCTCAACATATCTTTGAGAAAAGCCACTCTTCTGAAAGTTAAAATATATTTTTTTCTTGCAAAAACCCATACAAATCATTGCATCTGATGAGCAGTCCTGCAATATTGATTCTCCTGGAAAATAACATTAAAGCACGCATTTTTACTTCTGGATTTTGGAAAACACTTAGGGCAGCACCTCAATTTAATCCTGAATGAACTGGGGCCACCCAAGGAGTTTAAGACACTTGCCCAAGGTCAAATAGCTGGGGCAGGAAGTGGGGCAGGAAGTGAGGCAAGCGCTGTCCTTCAGCCATAATACCCAGCAGGTACATTAACAGTAACTTCAATTTAATTTCTTCTTCTAATTAAGAAAATGTATTCATGTGTATCAGTTACACAGAAACAAAGGAGAAAAGAGGCTGGTGCCTGAAATGATTACCTCAAATGACTTTTCTAGTCTTAAAGGACAGAAAGGCACCTTCAGCCTAGTTCTTGGATCTCAGAGGTAGAAAACTACCCTGAGTGAGTACGGCGAGCCCGTCTTCCTTGGAAGCCTTCCATTCCATCCCTAGCCTCTTGGCTGCCTGATATCCCACACCCTGGGAAGCCAGGACGTTCCCGGCTTGGTTAAATGCCCTGGAAGAGTCTGAGGGTTCAATATCATCCTGAGTGGCCCCAGACCCCCAAGCTCCCAAGGGAGCAAACCTATCTTCATCCTCTCTACTTCAAGTGCAGAGTGGGAGAAGGGCCAGTGACAGAGCAGGAAAAGCTGATGCCAGGGACAGATGAGCCACATCCCTTAGTGTGGCCTGGGCTTATGTGTGGCTGACCTCTCCGCTCTAAGCTACAATGTCGTCATGGTCACAATGAGGGGATTGAGCTAGCAAATGTGTGGTGACCTATCCAGCTCTGAGATTCTCGGTCTGTGAGGAGAGGTTTCCTTCCCCTGTCTCTACCACCACAGAAAGAGCTTCCCAGGAGGGAGAAGAAATTTGAACAAAAGAAGGCAGTAGGCCAAATTATGAACCACAGTGGAAAAAACAGCATTCTCAGAGTCAGGCAACGTGGCTCACAGCTTCTGGCCCTGCCGCCGTCTGGCTGAGCGGCACTGTCACCCCAGAACCTCAGCAGCTTCAGTTAAACAGTGTATGAGGTCCTTCCAAAGTCCCAGACCACAGTAAATTCTTGAAACAGGAACCGTACTCTAGTAGCAGTCTGGATACAGGGATTACAAACTAGCAAATCTAGGACACTGGAATATGTGTATAAAATGGAAATTTGATAGTACTCTTCCAGTTTCCAAAACACGCATCCATTGCATGGCTGGGGGTGCCCACAGCATGCATTTGAGTCCACCTTCCCAGGAACACTGACATTAAATCAGGGCCTCTTTTAAAACATAAACTGCAAAACTCAAATTGTGCTGGGTCTGGAAATTTTACATCCCATTAAAATTGGATTATTTGCACTCATTTTCTGATGAGGTTCTCAAATCATGCACGGCCCTTTGATATGATATACACCCTGTGGGGGTCCAACTCCAAAGCCCACCATGGACACCATGCCATCCCCTTCCCTCAACACTGCCATACTCACTCGGAAGCAGGGCTCAGATCACTCAGTCTCCTCTTCCAAAACCATCGATGGCTCCCACTGGCACGGGGTCAAGCCCAAAATCTTGGCCTACAATTCAAAGATTTCATGATTTAACCCCATCTGACCTCTCTAGTCATATTTCCTTTCTGCACACTGAAAATTAATAAAAACAAAATGTAAAAGGCACTAGAAAAGTACAAAAGACCAGGTCCCTAATCTCAGTACTGGAGAAGAGAACACAATCAAAACAAGTCTTTGGTCTCCTCCAGAGTCCCTGGGACCAGTCCCATGGGAGAGTCAGGGCTTATACCTCTTCCTTCCCCCTTCCCTTGCTGGGGCAGGTGCCTCAGGACAGGGGCCCTTCCTACCACCTTGGACCTGCCCCACGTGCAAGCTTTGACTCAAACACCACCTCCATCACAAAGCCGCCCTGACCCCTCCTCTCCCTGCCCGTCCCTCCTGGCGACTCCCACGGCTCCCACCTCTACACCACCTTACTTTCTGCCTGGCGTTTTATCTGTAAACCCGTCTCACCTGCCCGGCTAGACTCTCACCACTAGCCTGATTCACTGGGACATGTCCTTACTAGATCTCCCAAGCCCCGTGTCCGGAAAGTGCTTTCTTCCCCAGTTAATGCAGGATGTCTGGTTTCCTTCTAGTGTAGGGAGAGTTCCCTGAGGGCCTTTAACTCTTCTCTGCTATCCGGCCTTTGACCCCAGCACAAAGCAAGTACAACGTATTCGTTCAATGGACATTTTTCTTTTTATTCACAGAAAATGAGACAGAGAGAACGAACTTTGGGAGTGACCACCCTGAGACCAACCTAGGAAGAGCATTAGAGTCAAAGAAGTCGCCTCTTCCCCCCAAGACAGGAAAGCCTCCAGACTTGCCTAAGCGACCAAATAGCTGAGCGCCCCGGCTGGTGCAGGGAAGGGGCGCATCTGCTGCAGGGTGGGGTGGGGTACAAGCTGCAGGGAACTTCCCCGGCGGCCTGCGGGGAGAAGCTGGCAGGGAGGGCAGCAGGGAGCGGGCGGCCGCGGTCCCCGTGCGCGCCTGGGAGGTGCAGAGCGGGGGCCACGCGGCGCCCGGGGCCAGCCCGGACCTCCCCACGCCGCCTCGCCGCTCCCGCGCGCCTTCGCCCTTTCCAAGACCTCGCAGCGGGGCCCGAGCCTCCAGCCCCCGAGCCTGCGGGCGGGTCCCCAACAAAGAGAGCACCCCCCCCGCCCGCCCGCCCGCCCACTCGCCCCCCGGCCCCCGGCCCCCGGCCCCGAGCGCCCCGGGACGCAGCGCCGCAGACCCGCGCCCGGGACGGGCTGGAGGCGGGCTCCGGGGGACGCGAGCTTCCGAAAGTGGCCACGGCGCTGGGGGCCCGGGCGGCGCGGGTGGCACCCCGAGCGGGCCATGCAGGGGCAGGGGCAGGGCGCGCGTCCTCTGCACCGAGCCGGAGGCGCCCCACCCCGGTCCGAGCGCCCGGGCAGCAGCCGGCCGGGCAGGCGCGGCCGCGATCCCCGAGGCCGGCTCCGGTGATGCCGACACAAAGAAGACGCGCGCGTCACCCTACCTGGTCCCGCGCGGCCGGGGCTCCTGCTCGGCCGCGGCGCGCGGCTCCGACGGCTCCGCCCGGGGCCGGCTGCGGGGTGCCGTTACCCGCCGTCCCCGGCCGCGCGGCTGCCGCCCTTTATCCCTCCCCCGCCCTCCAGCCCCGCTCGCAGCCGGCGCGGGCCGCGAGCGCGCACACAGGCGCGGGCGCGCGGGACGCTCGGCCCCGGCCCCCGGCCCCCGCCCCGCCGCGCAGCGCCCCCTGCCGCCCGCCCGCCGCGCAGCGCCCGCCTCCGGCTGGGGCGGCCCCGCAGTGCCCCGCTGCCCTTCGGAAGAACTCACAGGTCACCCACTTGATGATGCCACCGCCGATAGACGTGGAGATGAAAATGAAGATCCTCCAGGAAATGGTACCCTGATTCCAACTCTGGGGGCACAAACGTCAGCAAGCTAGGAAAGAAATGCACGACCCAACCAAACCTAAGCCAGACTCCGGCTGGGTTCCAGTGCCACCCTGTCCGGGCCTAGACAGACACGAGAGCCATAGGGCTTCTCAGAACCTCACTTTCACGGTCTGTCATGTGGGGACGTCGCGGCGATGAAGGCTGAGAGCCTTTCTGTGCCAAACGTAACAAGAAATATCTTATGTTCCTCCTACTTGGTTGTTTTCATGGGCGGAGTAGAGAGGGCATGCTCGATAGTCGCAGAAGTTTTATGGATATCTGGGATCCAGGCACAGCCATTCTTTTCATTTTCTGAGGTTTCTAGCTTGCTAGAGTCTAAGGTTCTCTGAAGGTAGAATTCCTTTATCTTCTTGTCACTCCTAGTAGCTAGAAACTACACAAGTGTCAAGTTACATGTCTGTCACATGCAGATATGAACCCAACCTATGGGGGTGTATGAAATAACACCCCTTCAATGTCTAGACTCTCTTTTCTCCGGGATTTTAGGGAACACCCTCTATAATATCTTCCTTCCTTAATATCATATTCCCCCATTCTACCTAGTTTAAATGCAAGCTCTACCACCGACCAGTCGGTGCCCTTCACAAGTTACTTCTTTGTACTTCAAGTTTCTTATCTGGAAAATGCAGGTGACAGAATGTGTGTAATAGAGCTCCCAGGGTCGATTAAAAAAGTCAAATAACAGGGCTGGCCCGTGGCTCACTCTAGAGAGTGTGGTGCTGATAACACCAAGGCCACAGGTTTGGATCCCTATATAGGGCTGGCCCACGGCTCACTTGGGAGAGCGTGGTGCTGATAACACCAAGTCAAGGGTGAAGATCCCCTTACCGGTCATCTTTATAAAAAAAGAAAGAAAGAAAAAAAGTCAAATAACTGGCAAACTGTAAGGACTCCACAGTCCTTAGCTGCTGCTTGTTTCATTTCTCCAAAGAATTAAGTCAGAAGATTCTTAACTATCTTGAAGCTCTGCATAATTCATCTTACTCCGCTACATACACATCTTTAAAAAAAATAAATAAATCTGTCTCATTTGCATTGAGAAGTTATATTGGTAAATATTTTCCCTCTTCAAAGAGGAAACTGATGCCTCAGTCTCAGTCAATTCTTTTTGTAGAAATGTCATTATTCCAGAAAAATGCATAACGGGAAGAATCTTAACAGCAGCACTTTGTGACTCCAGCCTCTCACTAGAAGATGAAAACAGTTCTGCACAATGGCCGGAGCTTCATGGGAAATATATTCACCCTCCCTACCCTGGTTGGGATCCCAGGGAAGGACTAGTCTGAGCACTACTTGTGAGTGAACGATTGAATGAATGCGTGGGGAATGGCCGCGAAAGCACATGGAATGGAAATTATGCCATGTACCCCATGACAAAGTGGGCCAGGCTGGGATGCAGACCTTCCTCAGACGCACAGGGGTATAGAAACCAAGTTGGGGGGGGGGAGTTGCAGAGGAGCACGTGGGGCTAGAGGAGGGGGATCCGTACAAAACCAACCATGACCCAACTGCGTAACTCAGTCTTGTCCATGCTCATGTGGTACAATGTGTGACTTCATTCCCTCCTCTGCTTGTCTTTGTCAATGTGATCATGGTTGGGGAGATGGCAGACAGGATGTTGGCACTGACAGTACAATTTGCAGCAGGCCACACAATGCACCTGATGCCGTCTTCTCGGTGAAGTCTTCTGTGTTAGTCTGTTTCTGTTGCTCATAACAAAATACCTGGAACTGAGTGATTTATAAGGAAGCAAAATTTATTGCTTACAGTTTGGAGGCTGGGAAGTCCAAAATCCAGGGAACACGTTTGTTGAAGGCCTTGGTGGTGGCAACAGTGACCTAGGCGTCTCACATGGTAGAAAACAGCAGAGCAGAAAGAGACTAATCTCTCATATTCTCTCCTTTTAAAACCCTCAGAACCAGGCCCCTGACCACCATTATTAATCCATTCACTAGGACGTGGTCCTGCAATCCAATCACCTCTTCAAGGCCCCACCTTTCAGTTATCGTGATAGGATCTCCCTCCCTCAATAGTTACAGTGGGAATTAAGCTTCTACTATATGAACTTTGGGGACACAATACTGTCAGTCCACAGCATCTTCCCAGTCCTTCATTGCTTTCCCTGTCCCCAGATCTCTGAGTCTGTGGCATATTTAGTTTGTTTCTGTGTTTGATGGCATCTGATGCACTTCACGTTTGGGGTACGTGCTCTCTGGTTCTCAGATCTTAAGAGTCTATGGAACAGGGATATAGTCATTTTTCTATGTACTCCCTCGTAGGGCCTTGAGTGTAATAAATGCTCTGTAATTAACACATGAAATCATCTCCTCCAAGCTGTGCCTCTGAGCAGCTGTCCTGGTTCTCTCCACAACAAGCTGCCTGGGTCTCTCAAGCTCATTTCCACCATCATGGTTGGCTTTCAGTCCAACCCCCTGAGCAGGTCATGACTGACCCATCTCCCCCGGTTTTCTTCTTCAGCTCACTTAAAAAAGCACCCTTTGTTGCTAAGTATTTGTGCCTAAGGCCGTGTGACTCTCCATCTACTCATTGAACAAGCTCTTTGTGATGACCTACTGTGACACCATTCTGGACCCAGAGAACCAGTGCCCTCCTCCACATCCCCACCAAGGCCCAGAGGCTGGAGAAATGGAAATCTATTCTGAAGTTTCTCTTCTAGACACTCACACTTGTGGCTTAAATCAAAAAACAAAACAAAACAAACAAAACAAAACCAAAGAAACAATGCAGTTTATGTGAATTTGTAACCACACATTCTGTAAGTACAGAAAGTTCACATTTCTTAAATTTTTTAAATAAACTTAAATTCAATTTCTTACTTACAGAGAGTGGCAGGAAATTAAATGTTAGTTCTCATTCTGCCTCTCTCCTGATGGACACATAGGAATCTGGGGAATTTCATGGTTCAGAAATGTGGAATATAACCTCTCATCCTCAGCCCATCTGTGGCTAATGATCTTCTCATTCTGGAAGCCATGTTGTCTCCCTGAAGCAGGCTGTGTACCGCTTTTCTGCCAGGTACACAGCTCCCCAGGTGCACAGTGCTCCAGGTGCACAGAACTCCAGGTGCGCAGCTCCCCAGGTGCGCAGCTCCCCAGGTGCGCAGCTCCCCAGGTGCACAGTGCCCCAGGTGCACAGAACCCCAGGTATGCAGCTCCCCAGGTGCACAGCTCCCCAGGTGCACAGCTCCCCAGGTGTATCATGTGACTTTTCCAGGGCAATGCCAAGGAATGCGGGAAAGTCCTGGCTACTGTCAGAGTCTTCCTGAGAAAACTTCTCTCATCCGCACTCTTATCTCCCTCCCCTGAAAGTTTCTTCTCTTTCTTTCCTAACCTTGACATCTCAAATACTCTCTTCCGTAGTGTAGCATCTACACAGGACAGGATGCAGAGACACCTTCAAGCAGCATCAAACAAAACTTCAAGGAAGAAAGTGTAAGTGAAGAAGGAAATCCACCCTTTCAGTCACTTAGCAGCATTGTCGTGGACTGAATTGTGTCCCCCAAAAACTTATATGTTGTATCCCTGACCCCCAGTACCTCAGCATGTGCCCTTATTTGCAAATAGGGTTGTCATATTTGTGATTAGTTAAAATGAGGTCATGCTAGAGAAGGGTGGGCTCTAATCCAGTATGACTGGTGTCCTTATGAAAAGGGGAAATCTGGACACAGACACACACACAGGCAGAGCACAATGTGAACATGAAGGCAGAGACTGGGGTGATGCTTCTTCAATCCAAGAAACACCAAAGGTTGCCAGCAAACCACCAGAAGCTAGCAGAGAGGCCTGGGGCAGATTTACCCTCACAGCCTCAGAAGGAACCAACCTGCCAACACTTTGGTTCCAGACTTCTAGCCCCCATGATGGTTCATTTTATGTGTCAACTTGACTGTGTTACGTGATGCCCAGATAGCTGGTGAAACATTATTTCTGGGTGTGTCTTTCAGAGTGCTTCTGGAAGAGGTTGGCATTTGAATTGGTGGACTGAGTAAAGAAGAGCTTCCTCACTAATGTGTATCATCCAGTCCACTGAGGGCCTGAATAAAATAAAACATTGGAGGAAGGGCAAATTTGCTCTCACTGTTGAAGCCAGGACACCCATCTTCTCCTGCCCTTCCAGATTGGAGCTCCTGGTTGTTGGACCTTTGGACTCCATGACTTAAACCAGCTCGCCCCCCACCACACCCCCACAACTTCTCAGGTCTTTGGCCTCCAACTGAATTGCACCACTGGCTTTCCTGGGTCTCCAGTTTACAGATGGCAGATTATGGGACTTCTCAGCCTCCATAATTACATGAGCGAATTCCCATGATAAATCTCCTCTTATCTATCTTTCTATCTATATCTATATCTGTATTTTCATCTATATCCTATTAGTTCTATTCCTCTGGAGAACCCTGACTAATATATCTTCAGATATATATTGCTACAATTTAGAAAACAAGTATCATAATAAGAATAAAAGTGCCAAACAAAGGTGATAAAATAAATGATGATGAATGAAAAGGTTGATAGGTTAATAAAAAAAAAAGGAAGATATGTTTTCCTGGTATTCTCCTAGAAAGTAGAGATATTGTCTTGTTCACTATTATGCCCAGCACTGGCAGAACAAGTTCTAGGCACTTAATAAATATTTGTCAAGTGAAATAAGTGAGTCCTGTCTTCCATAGCTCTCTACTAACTAGTATTTCTACGAGTACATGACTCAAATGCAAATGCCATAGATTCTGAATACACATTTAGTACTGAAAAGTACCAGAGAGAAAGTTTCATCTGATCTTTCCACTTCAAATACGGAAACACCGAGGTTTGAAGAGGCTTGTGCCAGTTCCAAGATCACTGCAAGCTGTGGCATAAATGGTGCTATTGCCCAAGGTTCCTAGTTGATTCAGAGGTCTCTTCACTTTATATGACACTGCTTTGCTATAATAATCAATAGAATGTGACCCTTGTGGCCTGACAAAATTTTTGAAAGCTTCCTCAGTTCTGAAGAAATAAATTACATTCAACAACAGGTGGATTTCATTGTGGACAGACATTTAATGCTCACTAAATATCCCTGTGCTTCTCCGGATTTCCTAGCCCTCTTGCAGTTAGGCTGGGGCCTGTGGCTCATTTTGCTTGATAGACTGTGGGCAGGAGTCTTGCTTCTGGGCTGAGCCAATGAGAAGACCTTCAAGACCCTCTAACTTGCCCATCTCCACATAGTGATCATAGAGCTGCATGTTGAGGTGGTGAGACCACCAGATGAAATCAATCTCAATCTCTGGGTTGCCGCTTGGTAGGATAATTCCCAGGAGAACATAAACTTATATGTGTCAAGCTATTGAAATGTTAGGGCGTGTTCATTATGCAGCATAGTCTAGTCTAAACTAACCAATGCATTCATTATAGACTGGTTTTGAGTAGCAGTAATTCATAACTACTTGTGTCTTTAAAGAAAGTAAAGTATCAGAGTGCAGTGCCAGGTAAGTCATACAGTCTTAGACATGAGAGCACATTTGTGGCAGGTAGCCAAAAGCCAGGAAAAGAGGGAAATGTGAAAGGAATTCAGGCATCAGATAGGCAGAAAGGGAACACAGTAGGGAACCCAGGTCTGTGTCCCCAACAACATCCTGGGTTCCCAGAGATCATTCCAAATGGATGCTGCCACATGGTTCATTGCCTTAGAGGTTTAAAGTAAAGAATCACAGGGAAACAGGACATGGTCTTCCACCCACTGGTTCTGGGTGAGCTTTTGATGCTTCAGTGCCTCACACAGACCCTCTACTGAAAGCACCAGGGTACTCACAGCCCCAACAGCTGGGCATGCTGGGTGCTGAGGCTCACCTTTCGTTAATCATCCTCGGCCAAAGGTAGCTCCCTTGTCTGGAGCTGCTTCCAGCAATCAGTCCAGGCAGGATTAGAGCTGCCCCGCTTGTCTTACCTTGGGAAAACACTGAAGGGCTCTCCCAGCCCCAGTTTTGCTGCAATGCATCCCAGTTTCTCTGCTTCCCTCACTCACTCTTCCATCACTTGCTTCTAAGAACTTCTCCTGACAGCAACCTCCATCTCAAGGTCTATTTTTCACAGACCCCATCCTGAGACAGCAGGATTGTGGAAGTGAGCTCCAGCAAGATTGCAAGAGGGGGAATCACAAAACACTTTCCAGACAATAGGTCATCTGGTTTGGTAGGACCAGTGGGTTTGTCTATTAGAAATGACGGTGGCAGGTGGTCTTGGGCTAGGATGGGCAGGGCCTTGGATATCACCTAAGGATGGAAAGTTTTGGGGGACAGTGGGGAGTAAGAATAGGACTCGGGGCTACAGAGACCCTTTCTGGGCTGAAACATACTTAGAATGCTCTTTAGAGATTGTTTTCCTTTATCACTCTTTGTTTCCAATAACTTTTGTTATTTGATTGTACAGTATTTGACTTTTATTCTGCTATGATTTTAAACGTTCCTAGCCTTGGATTATTCATCCTTAAAATATGGACAGTCCATAATAATTCCCCACTACACACAAGCACCACCACCACCAGCAGCAACAACAACACAAACAGTCACAGCAATAAGAAACACAAACAAACACACCAATAAATTCTCTACCCTTTGGCAGCCTGGATGGTTCCTCCTCATATTCCAGACTTTAGGTCTTTTTGTTGTTGTTGTTAATTCCTATTTTTATTTATTTTACTTTATTTATTGTAACATAGTTGATTGTTCATATCTGTGGGGTACAGAGTTGACTATTGATACCTGTGTGCAACATGTGATGCTCAAGTCAGGGTGATTATTATATTCAACGTTATACAATATGATCGTTTTTCATGGCCCTCTACCAATTTCTCCCTTACCCACTTCATTCCCCCTTTCCCACTGCTGGTAACCTCAGTTCTGTTCTCACCTTTTGAAAGTTCAAAGTGTTCCTGTGATTGTCGTGTCTTTCTTTCTTTCTTTTTTATTTATTTGTTTACTTTTTTTTTAGCTCCCACTTATGAGTGGGGACATTTTGCATTTCTCTTTCTGTACCTGGCTTATTTCACTTACATGATTTTCTCTAAGTTCATCCATGTTGATGCAAATGGCAGAATTTCATTCTTTTTTTATGACTGAGTCGTGTTCCAGTGTGGGTTATACCACATTTTCCTTATCCAGTCATCTGTTGATGGACATTTAGGTTGGCTCCATGTCTCGGCTATTGTAAATAGAGCTGCGATGAACATGGGAGTGCAGGTGTCCCTTCAACATGATGGTTTCCACTCCTTTGGGTGTCTACCCAGCTCAGTAAGGACGCCTGTGCTAACATTTCCCCGACGCCTCTGGTCAGCTGACGTTTCTGCCTGGGCTGTGCTCACCACGCTTCTGCTGTTCTCTTACCGTATCACTATGTCTGCGTGTCCAGCATTAGACACGACTGAATGCAGTACTAGAGTGGGAGAATTTAGCTTCCTCTCTTCCTTTCCCATTTTGGGTGTGTATGAACATCTATATCAATCTGTCTTTCCCTGACCTTCTCTCATTTCGTGTCTTCATGTTAATATTGAATTTATCAGGCTGTACTTCTGAGAACTTATTCTTATAACAGGATCACAGGGTAAGGCTACATTTCATTTCCCCTAAAGAAGACACACATTCGCAGCATCTAAGCATCCAGAGATGAGCAGCTGCATGGGTTAAAACAAACAACAAACAAACAAAACCCAGGAACATGGACACTGGGTTTCAGGTGCTCGGGAAGGAGGAGGGGACCCTTCTGTCTTGCTGAGCTTAGCTCTGACTTGGGTGCCAAAGTCAGTCCAGGTTTCACCAATCTCTAGCTACGTGTGTGGTCATGTTAGACTCCTCCAGCTTCAGTACCCTCAGCTACAAAACGGGGGATAATTCCAACAATTCTGTTACGTGGTTTTTGTGAGAATTTTTTAAAAATCCACACGAAGATCTTAAAACAGTGCTTGCCACATTCATACGGGCTCAAAAATTGTTAGCTGCTTAAGTGTGTATTCTCTACCCGTAAGGATCATATAGTCTAACTTAAGAGAATTGTGTGTCCGCTCTCAGGAACAGTGTCTTGTTCTCTCTGAAGCTGAAATTATCGTGATGTCATCAGTTGTGGAGCTATCCCAAAGCGGAATGTAAATCTTGGTCATATGAAGAAGAGGTACTATGAAGTCCAAATGCTCCACCCCTACTGAAATTGTATCTTTGTCACCAACCTTGGAAAATCTGAGTGTTATTAATAAGAGAGCATTTTGGTCAGGATAGGCTAATCTGTGCTACAGTAACAAATAATCTCAAAATGTGAAATGTCTCAGATATGCAGTTTACTATGACCAATACTGTCTTCCCTATGAGTGTCCCTGATCACGGTTGCCTCCACCTTTGGGCTGTGCCATATCAGCATGCAGCCTCCTCTAGAATCACTGCGGAACAAAAAGCAAATGCTATAGAGTCTTCCACACAGGTAAATGCTTCAGCTGGAGGTGGCGTATCTCTTGCACTCAGTGCTGGCCAGAGCTAGTAGCCTCACTTAGCTGAAAGAGGGTGAGAAGTATAATTTTCTTACGTGCCCAGGAGCAGAAAGAAATTGAATATGAGCAACTACTCAAAGTCTTCACAACAGAGAATCAAAAGATTTCCTTAAAGGAACAACAATTAAGGTATCGCTTCTCAGTGACTAGCCAATGCCTGGCTTACTGCTGAATAAATGAATCATGGTACAAGTCAGGTGGCATTTAGACTTGAATTCGAAAACAGGTGACGTATAGGACAAGTCGGCCTTTCAGAGCAATTTTATTTGAAAACTGTAACGATTTATAAAACTCAGATGCCTACAAGTGGGACAGACATGGTCTAGATCACCTCGTGTACCACTACCCTGTTTCCTTAACCCCCACGTGCCTCACACATTCACGTGCATCTCTGGTCTGAGGCCACTTGAGTTAGGAATGCCTACACTGGACTCTTCTTTATAAAATTGAATTGAGAGTTTTTAGAAAGTTGTAGCCTACTGAATTTGTCAGATCCGAGCACTGGGGTCATGATCACCTTGATCTTAAAGATTTGTAATTTCAGACCAGAATTGGCCATGTTTTCTGTGTGAAAACCTGTTGCTACTTCTAACATCCTACATTATTTATGTTGCCTGTTTGTAATAAAACTGTCTCCTCTACTAAACTTTGAGCACATTAGCAACAAAGCAACACATATTTATGTTGTATTTTTAACACTTACTATAATACCTGATACATCACAGGTGATTAGTAAATGAGTAAATGAATGAATGGATGGTCATCTTAAGTCCCATATTCTCTGAGATGCTTTCTCCCAAAGCCCAAAGATACTCTTTTTGCTCATGACAATTTTTATCAGGACTTGAAACTATGACATGATGGTTAATATATTTTATCCTACATTATTTTAGATTATGAAGCACGGCTCCCACACAATGTTAACTCACCAGGAACTTTTCTCAGTCACTAGATATCACCCTTGGCTGTGGTGTAAGTAACTCGAGTCCTCACAGCAATCATTGTTGCAGACCCTCCGTCTGCTGATGAGGAAACTGGGGCTCTGTGGACCTGAGTGTCATGCCCTTAATCACACAGCTGGACATTGACATGGTCTCAATTCAAGCCAGCCTGACTACAAAGCCTGTGCTATTCTGTTGCCTCTTCACCTCCTTGTTACTTACCTGTCTTGTAGGCCTAACTCTTGTCTTAAAATCTGCTAGTTTCTCAAAGGTGAAAACCCTGACTCCTCCACTTTGATGTTTCCTACACTGTCTAGCACAGGTCTGGCCACACGGTGGACGTGCACAAAACCATTCCTGAATGGAGCCTCTAAACTAAAAGGCTATGGTAGGAAAACAGGCATGAAGCAGTTTGGGTTTTCCCTCCCTCTCTTTCCCTTCTTCACCTGCACCCAGGGGGAAGGTGGGAGGACATCCCCAGGACAGCCTGGTGGTGTTGCTTTGCCTCCCACGGATTTGTCACCCTTTTTCCCCTGTGTGACGGAGTCTCCAAAGACTACTCAAAGCCCATCTCTTTTGAGCAGTGAGAAGCCCTAGAAGGGGGTTAATATCCCAGGACCCTCAAGCATGAGGCATCCTTCCATTTGAGAAATTAACCAAGAATTGGGCTTCTCTTCCTGCATTTATTCTCCAGACCACGAAGTTACAGGAAGAGACATAGGTGGTGTTTTTGCTAAATACCATTTAACAAGTTTTTACAATAGAAGCTGGTAACATTCAGTAAAAACAAGTCAGATGACATTCTGTTAGACAATTAAGTGATCCACTAACAAAGGCCTGATCTAGCAAACATTCCTTTTCCCTCCAGCAGCTTTTTAGTAACTTTACATATCAATTAGTAACTTGTCTGTCTTAGAGCCAGCAACCTTGCTGTGTTACGATTCTTCTCTTGCAACAGAGACTCAATAGCCTGGGGAAAATCTCCTGTCCTTTGCAAGGTCAATATTTGAAGCTAGAAGGCTTTGGAACACCAGGCCCTGTGAAGTACATTTGCTTTATGAATACTCTAGATGGTAGGAATGAGATGAACCTTTGAAACTTCCTGAAACTCTTTGAATTTCCCAGGAAATCAGGGGATAAACCACAAGTTCCATGACAATGAAGATATTTCGGGCTGTGTTGCAGTTGCTGAGGGCAATTTGGGGCATCACCAGGTCATAATACTCACACTATTAGCTATTTCAATAAAACTGACCTTGTTTAGATGGCATCATATAAAGTCAGGTCAAGGCTGTTAGACAATTACACCTTCCCATACTTAATGATTGGTCAAGCTATGAATGGATTCTCTCTCCCCCCCATTTATATTTTGAAGCTCTAACCCCCAGTGTGACTGTATCTGAAGAAAGGGCCTTTAGGAGGTGTATTAGTCAGTTTTCTGCTGCTTATAGTGGAATACCCAAAACTGGGTAGTTTATAAAGAAATGGAATTTACTTTTTCAGGGGTGGGAAGTCCAAAGTCCAGGTGTGCATGTGATGAGGGTCCTCTTCTTGGTGACACCTCTCATTGGAGTCCCATGGTGATTCAGGGTATCATGCAATGAGGGCTGGGCAAGACCGCATCCACGTGCTCTCCTTATAAAGCCCTGATAACCCACTGAACCATTAACCCATTCATTAATCCATGAATGGGTTAATCCATTCATGAGGGCAGAGCCCCCATAATCCCATCCAACTTTTAAAGTCCTGACCTTTCAAATGCCGTAACTAGATTTACCATTCTCTTAACAATGTTACAATGGGGATCAAGCTCTGCTGAGTTTGGGGCAGACATTCAACCATAGCAGGAGATAATTAAGGTCAAATGAAATCACAGGGTGGGGGCCTAATCTGATAGGACTGTGGCCTTTTCAGGAGAGGAAGAGAGAGAGCTCTCACTATTTCTCTCTGCACCATGTGAGGGTATGAGGAGAAGGGAGCCATCTACAAGCCCAGGGAAGAACCCTCACCAGGGAGTGAATTGGCTAGCACCTTGATATTGGACTTCCGGCCTCCAGAGAAATAAACTTCTGTTGTTGAAGCCACCCAATCTGTGGTTTTTGTTAAAGCAGCCCTAGCTGACTAATACAGGTCAGTTCAACTCAACCAGCATTTGAGTGCCTATCTGTTAGGCTTCCTAGAAAACGTGATATCTGAGTTATGATTTACAGAGTAATGAGATATTTTTCATAAAAACAGACAACATCAACTTCACTTATGCACTGGGTTTTCTGACACCTCAATAGCAACTTGCATGGAGGAGCTGCTCTGAAAATTGATTATACCCCAAACTCCAATCTGGAGAGGCCAATCTATCCAGACATCTTGCTGAGGGGGTTTCCAGGACAAGTTGACACAGCCCCACATGAAAAAATAAATAACTTTGGGGCAGTTTCTCATATCCTACAGGAATGAGTTTGCACAGAGAAGATTTGATTTATTACTATACTATGTATAATATTTGATTATATATACACACACAGTATATATATATATATATATATATATATATATACACACATATATGCACACACATATATATACATATATGCACACATGTATATTCACTTTATTTTTGAGTGTATACATACACACAAAAATAAAGTGAATTCCCAGGACATGGGATACACTCACATTCATAAATAAATATATAAACAACTCAAAAAATAAATTCAATGTTTTTTCCAAATTAACTGTGGTTTTTGGAATGCCGATGAATGTCTTCTCATCTGTTAGTGTGAATTGTTAAGAACTGGCTGTCCCATTAAAGTATAAAATGCTAATTGCTAATTGGCTTTAAAAACCTTCAGAAGATATTAAGTGGAAAATAAAATTACTGAATATGAACTCAATTCTATTAAACAGTACTCATGACTGGAAACACATGCACTAGAGCAGGAGTTACCTCTGGGTGATACAATTATGGGCAATTTTTATTTTCTTCATTTTGTTTTACTCTGTTTTCAAATATTCTCCAAAAGTGTAGGGTTTTTTTTTTAGAATCATAAAAAATAAATGTTAAAATCTTTCTGATCTTTCAAGCCCATCTTAACGGCATCTTAGTTGAACTTGCTATACTTATCCTCATAACGCATGAGGGATTTTTGCATAATTTACCCTGACATGATAAGACACATGCCAGCAGGGGCCTTAGCATGGAGTCGTGCCTCCCCCATGTGGTGTCATGGGGCCAGCCACGATGACCAAGTCTCGGTCACTGTCTCCAAGTTCCTGAAGAGACAGCCCAGGGTGGGCAGGTATACAGGGTGGGGAAGGAAGAAGACCACAATGCTCCTGAAGAAGTGAGCGTTCGTAGCCAGAGCTCAAGTTCACAGGCATGCGTGGGAGTAGATTGCACAGCCAAGGAAGACCAAGTCCAGGTTAGGAGTCCTGACCAAGCTCAAGTCCTGGGTCCAGGGAATGTAGAGCCCTTGGCTCTGAGAGCCAGAGAAAGGGGAGTTGAGGAAGAGTGGCTGGAGAGGGGGTGCACACGCTATTCACATGCTAGTGGCAACAGATTGCAAAGGTCAGCCTAATTTTTGTGAGCCAGGAACCAGCATGCTCCGGAGCTTTGCATACTCTTGGAACACTCTGTGACACCAGATGCCTCCCCCTCTGCTGTGGGGTCCGTCCTTAAGTCCAGGTCCCTCCTTGACCCTTTCTGCAGACTGCCTGGCTTCCCAACCACTCCTGAGTCTTCTGCAGTTGTCAGACTAGGTTGTTGGTGGGAAACTTGTCACCCCTTTCATATGGGCTTCTTCCATGCAGAGGTAGGTGCATGCTTCAGGGTCACCTGCCTGGCTCTGGGATGGTGTGCAAACGTGCTGCTGCCCTGACCCTCCGCAGCTGGCAGAACAACTTCTGGTGAGTGACACTGCCAGAGCAATACCTGCATCAGGCACTGCTGTCTCATGGGCTGGGGCTGTGACAGCTGGCTTAGTTCTCCCAGCCCTTGTCCCCTCCCAATCTTGGACTGCTAACCAGGTCACACGGTGGCACCTACTATCCCTGGTGGTAAGGACAGAGGTACCATCATTGCTGCCCATGTGCAGGAATCAGTTCCTTCTGAGATTTTTGGACACTGAGTCCCCAAGATGTTGGCTTTCATTTTAGAATAGAGAGAGTATTTTCCCCAGGGGCTCAACCCTACTCACTCTTACTGCTGAGTGGGTTGTCTGAAGTGAACTCATTAATTATTGATAACCTTGTCAATCTTCAAAGTGTACTTGCCTTTAGCAATCACAGTTTTGTAACAGCACACAATTACTTTGAACACACATGAGGAGAGGCTTTGTGACACTGAGCCACTGAGACAGAAGGAGGTGTAACAAAAATATTTTAATATATTACAACATGTTACAATATATTAGACCAATACCCAAGGGCATCACAAATGAAAAAACAATATGTATATATTTTCCTAAAAATAAGACCTTATTTACACACTCGAGACAAAGCCTTAAAAATCTTGTAGCATGACTAGTCTCTGTCTAATCACAGCTCATTAAACAGAGTCCTTTCAACAAGAAGATAGCATATATTATGAATTATTGCCAAATAGAGACTTTCTGCTGCTTTGTTCAATTGTTTAGGTGTCTATCTACCCCACAGCTGGAATTCACTCTCCAGACAGAGATACACCAGGAGCCCATATTTTACATGATCCAGACAAACGACCTCACTCGTCTTCAAACTTGAAATAAAGCATGTTACTGTCACATCATTTATCACTAAATAATAGAGATGATTAGTACTTTTTAAATTAATTTGCTACTCATGTCTATTTTTTCCAGGCTTTTTAGGACAAAATTCCATTCATGCCATTATAATGTAGACTGAAGCAATAACTTAAAACACCACAAAATATTTGCCCTGAACACTTAAATCAAGGTACCTCAGTTAATTATCTTTTGTTTACCCCAATAAAAACAATGTGTTTCACAAAACTAACACTTATATTTAAAACTGGAAAAATAAAGTAAAACACTGTATAATCTGAATGTGAATTTTTCTATAATGCTCAAAGTCTCTATTCCTTCCCTGTATGAAGAATGGACCTTTGAATATTTTAAACATCAAGGCCTGACAGTGCTTAAGAAAGGAGGAGTAACAGTGAATAAAACAGCTAGAAAATATACTTGAAATTGCACATTTCTTAAGTGCAATACTGTTTTGTTTTATGTTATATTTTCCTTTGGGGAAAATAGAGTTTTCCTCAACTACAGGAAAATTCACTCCAACTAAGAAGATTTGGGCTGCAGATTTAGATTTGGTTTCAACAACAGTGATTGAGCACCTGCTGTATATCAGACAATGTCTTTGTTGCTCTCTTTGTTGGCCATGACCTTTCTTTGTTGAACTCATTTTCTTGCTGAATAATGTGCAGAACAGCAAAATACACTCAAGTTGAGTGAAAATTTGTTTTACGTTAATGCTCATTAAATCAGGGTCATCATAGCTTAGATACTATCAAAACCCATAAGGAAAAACTTTCTAATTCATTTTTCTCTCTTCTTAAAAAAATGTAAATAAAATAGAAAATACAAGACAAATCTATCCTGTTTTGGATGGGACACACACATATTTCAGTTGAATTATAGTGACTTAAAAAGTGAAGTACAAATACCTTTTCTGAGGGAAAAAAGCCACAAAAGTCAAACCTTTCAAAATCACCAAGTCCTAAAAGTAGATTAGGAAGTAAAATTTCTTTTTGGCAGCTTAATGAAATCAGGCAACAATTAACTACCACCTAGTGACAGGAGCTGGACTTGCAGTTGAATTTAAATTACTGTCTGCTTGGGCAAAAAAATTGTCCATGATTTTGATTTTTTGAAAAAATTATAGGAAATTGTTATTTTCCAGGCACTGAGATACTGTCTAGGTTACATAAACAAATCGCATATGATATTTCCACAAGGAGAGAATTTTGTTCCCTGACCCATTTTAAGTTAAGCTGGAAAAGGAAGACACTGGTTCTTCCCATATTGACCTGGATTGTACCTTATTTCAACTGACTGAGAGTTAATTGAGAAATACTGTATTGTGCCAGGCCCATTCTATACTCTTTCAATTTTTCTCTACACATGGCTTCCAGTGTTCTTTTAGAATAGCTCATGCCAATCCAGGATGACAACCAGCAGGTTGTCACGTTTCAGAGATATGGGGACAACCATTAACTCAAATAAACTCATGTTTTTTTCTGGACAGACTCATGTGGCTTGAATAACAGGTTTGCAAAGCAATTAAAGCACTGCCCCCATGTCAACTTCATTACAAAATGAAAAATGTATCTTGGTTTTGCTAAGAATCTTTGAAGAGAGAGGGAGGCAACGTGGATAACTAATTCACTGAATAGTCACAGTGTGCTGGGAGAGCCACACCGTCCTGACATGTATTATCTCCTCCTAGATACACATTTAAAACTCATAATATTATCATTTACTGTTCTTTTAAACATCTGTTGACTATTTCTATACTTCTGGGGAAAAAGCTGGGTTGCAATGGCATAAAGACAGGAAAGGAAAGAGCATTACGACAAGTGGAAATAATTGGGGAAGATATTTTATAATGTTTCCAGGTGTGAAAATGGGCATCTCAGTATTTAGCAGAAAAGAACTGACTCTGTCAAATGAAACAAACAAACAAACAAAAAAACTGAAAAACATAAAAAATAGCTTCAATATTGAAATACAGGAATCACAATAAACCTTGCTGAAAAAATCAAGTCCAAATTAAATATCGTCCCCACAGATATTATTGGAGCTTATTTCTTACAAATGCATCTTTGCCCTGGATGATAGACCCTGCATACAGATGGCTTATCTAGGCAACTTTTTTTTTTTTTTTTTTTGGTCATTGTTCCTTTGTACTCTCCCTTTTTTAGCTAAATCAAACTCAAAAACAAAGTTTCTTTCTCAATAACAGTAAGGTAACAAGCCAATGAACGAAAGTTGATGGTTTTGCATTATCTATGGGTTTCAGTTATCCAAGTTATTTGTATGTCCAGTGACCACAGATAATGAGATGTGATGTGTAACAGGAAGTTACATTTTCAACCACTGAGAAATACCAGCACAATTCATAGTATTGCAGACCATGGCAGCCGCACCTGGAGTTCTCCCCACAGGTGAGTTGAATTCTTGATCCACTTTCAGCTTTACCAGTCCAGCTTCAGATCTGCCTTGCTCCATACATATTTTCCTCCTCGCTTTAGAAACATCTTTTCATCAAATCCACTGAATTTTATAGCTTCTTCTACTCCAACATCCAGGATGGACTTGGAAGGATCCTTCCGTCCGTTTCTACAGTTCAGAAAGCGCATCTAGAAAATTCATGACAGAAATGGATATATTTCCATATAATTTATCCTGTAAAACTCAATTTAGGGTACCAATCCAAAACAATTTTTGATATTCTAATCACATCAACAAGTATTTATTGAGAACTGTGCTGAAAAAGGGGAAAGACGATAACAAAAAATGTTCAGTTTATGCATCCAAGGTCGGGAAGACAATTCAAACTCCTTGCAAGGCTCCTTGGACATGGAACACAGTTTCCTCCACTGGGGGGTGGGCGAGTGGTAATGGGAAAGCCTCCCACAAAATACTGACGTTGTAATTATGTTTTGAAATTTTGAATTGGAAGGAAAAGTATTAGAAAAGCATAAAAGCATAAACTAGTATGGGATATTTAGAAAACTGCAGGAGGATGATATTGCTGGAAGGAAAATTGTGTGCATGCATGTGTAAGTGCAAATATTAATAAAGGCTTCTTTTCAGAAAGGGAGAGAATGATCAGAAAGGAGCTCCTAAGATTAGCAGGTACCAGATCAAAAATAGCCACATATGCCCTGTATTTCCATCCTAAATTAAATGCTTTGTAGGCAGGAGTGGGGTCCTCACACTTCTAATGACCTGCACCAAGCATTCTGAGAAAGCTCAAGTAATCACTGTGGAATCCAAGTATTATTAAATTGGAAAAAGCAAATTTTGGTTCAATTGTGTTTGTTCCAACTATGTGGAGACCAGATAGTTTGCTGAGGAATATTGGTCGAAATCCCCAGACAATCATGATAATTTGCACTCTAAAAATAAATTGTTTGAATTTTCTTCCCTACCTTGGATATGTAAACTGAACATTTTTTCTTAGCATCCTTCCCCTTTTGCTGTATAAAGAAAGCTCATGTTTATAAGAAATCGAATGGCTGTAAAGCATCTTTGATTAACTTGAAAATAATACTATTTGAAAAGCCATAATAAGTACTTGAAAAAAAACAAATCCAATTTAAATATTGGACCTGTGGTTTTGGTTGTAGCTCATTTCTTAATAACAGTTCTTTGGATGGAATTATTTGTCCCTTGCTAGAAATATTGGCAAAGGTTATGAATCTAGACCAAACATAAATAAATAAATAAATATATAGGGGAAAGGGAAAAGTGATTTGTTTTCCAATCTTGAGAAGGATAGGTTTTCCTTTTCCTGTGGAAGGCAGTGGGGTAGGGGTGACATCAGCAGCATTTGAGAAGGAACAGCAAGTCTTTATCAGCTTAATTAACGATCGAGCGGTTTCAGTTAGAGGGTGAGCAGGCTATGTCTGGGTTGCTCAAGATAACGTGAAGTGTATCACCTCCCTGCAGAGCAGGCTGGGTGGCCTGTCACTGGAGAACATACAGCCCAATATTGAAAAACAGAAGACTCTGCTGTGTGTGATGCTGGGACCAACGCAACATCCAGAGGTGCAGAGCCACGTGGAGACAACGTTGCCCGATGGTTAGTGCAAATACAGGGCCACAGGGTCACGCTAAGGTCTGTCAAAGTGCTTAGCACAGAACTTGACATAGTGAAGCAAGGGCTGAGAAATATTAATAATAATCACTGATAATAAAACTACGAAATGCTAATTAAGATGTACAAATATGTACTAACTGGTCATGTTCATTATAGCTCAACTCTGGCATTGCTGCCTAATTAATTCTTAAGGGATAATTTTATAACTTGTTAGAAATACTCACATATTCATCCAGAATAAGGTAGGAGTCTTTCATCTGCAAAGGAGAAATGAAATACAAATTTAGTTTCAAGTGTATTTTTCAGTATGATTTCTCCATTGTCTATATTGCAATGTTTGTGTGTCTGTGTTTTATTATTCTGAATCCAACATTTCTCATCTTGTTTGAGTGCCTTTTGGTATTTGCCTTAGAAGATGAGGATCTGTTTGTGTCCATTCAAATTCCAACAGACTGAAGCAGCCTGAATTCTCCGCCCTTTTCAGAAAAAGTCAGAAGTCAGAACCTGCACCCTGCAGGCTTCTTTGACAATGAAATCCCAGGATTCTTTCCCCACCCCCACCCCCAAGCTGTGGAAAGCCCTTTTCTCTGTCACTCAGTGTTCCCAGTGACTGTGTCCACCATACATCAAATTTCCCCCCCTTTTCAATTTGTAAAGCAGAACTCTCTTTCATACTATTAGCTGGGAGCTAAAAGGTGGATTTATCTGAGGACTTTAATATTACCTTAACATTACTTGTAAATCGTGATGCCCTCGGTAGGCATACAGAAGGTATACCTGTGCTCCCTATAGGTGGTTGTACCTTCTATACCTGCCCTTATAGGTAGGGGTCGGCAAACTTTTTTCTGTAGAGGGCCAGACAGTAAATATTTACTGCTTCGTAGACCACACTGTCTCTATCGCAACTAATCAATTCTGCAACCATAGCCCAAAAGCCACTGTAGATAATACGTAAGAGAAGGGACATGGCTGAGCTCCACTGAAACATTTTATATGAGCCCCCAAAATTGAATTTTATATGACTTTCTTCTATCACAAATACTTCTGTTGATTTGATTTTTTTCACCAATCATTCTTAGCTTGCATCTGGTACTAAAACAGGTGGCAGGCCGGATTTGTGCCTCCCTCCATAATCTGCTGACCTCTGTGCATGGCCGAATGTGCATCTGCTATTGAACACCAGGTGGGGGAGGGGCGTCACCTGGGAGCAGGTTCAAAGGGCAAAGTCGTGGGCCCACCTCAGACCTACTGAATCACAGTTTGGCTTTAACAAGATCCCAGGTGACTCATGTACACACTGACATTTGATGAACTGGCTGGAAAGTTCATGGACTTTGGGGTCATCAAAATCTTGGGTTTGCCTCTGATAGAAGTCAGGTCAGTGAACGCCTAAGGTTCACTCTCATCTCCTGTGCACACTGGGGACAATAAAACCTGGCTCAGGAAGCATTTGTGAAAACTGAGATGAGCAAAAGAGCTAACAGTCCTTTGTACAAAGGAGGGATTCAACAGTGACATTTATTAGAACCTACTATATTTTCTTTGATCTCACTTTAACTATGTAATTGACTGAGTTAAAAAACATCAAATAAAATAGTCCACAAATAGGAGTGTTTTTCCTCCTCTACTCCCTTTCTTCTTTGGTGGCCGCCCTGCCCCGGGAGGATCTTCTTACTCATGCTTGGTTCAACATGACCTTTGAAACTCTAACCACTTAAAATATCAAGAGCCTCCAAGATCTACAGTGTAAGGAGAGAATTTCTGCTCTTGGAATTCCTAATGTTATGTGAGCGTGTGGGAGAGAGTTTGCTGTACGTGTATTTGAGATGGCAGAGGAGAGAAGCTGTTCTTCCAGTACTTTTCAAATAGTAAAACTAATTCTTATTTTGGAAAATTTTAAAGTCCAAAACATTATAAAGGTGAACAAAAACTACTAATAATTCCATTACTCCAAGATAACCACAGGACATGTATCGATGCATTTTTTTTTTTTTTTGTACGTTAGGATTAAACGTCACATTGATCCTGAAAAGCGTTTTTCATCTGAACCTAATATCATCTTACCTAATATTATATTGTAAGACTTTATCTTTGTCACTTAATATTCTTGAAATATGCTTCTTAATCAGTATAGCATTTCCTTCTTGAATATACAAATTCACCTGTTCCCTATATGCTGAATGTTAGGCTACCTTTGATTTTTTTCCTGTTATTCTTAACACTGCAATAACATACCTTTACATAAATATTTCTGCATCTCTAAATATTTCCTATTTTTTAAGGTGAAATTTCTGAATTGAAGTATGTGAACATTTTTAAAAATTATTACTATAAATTACCATTATGTTTTCTCAAAAAGCTGTAGTGGTTTATTTTGTTGCTAACAATACAAAATTGTTATCTTACTACAACTTCATGCTTCTGGTACGATTCTACCCATTTGGGGATGGGGAAACCAGCTCATTAAAGACCCCACCACTGGGAGGTGGAGATCTGCGGTGGGTCTTGACCCGGTCTGGCCCTGGGACCACACTCCTCCCATTTCTCAACTCTGAATCCTCTGAAATAACCATGTGTGGAGCTTGTAGGTGAGAGAGTCCCCTCTTTGGAATCAACCTGAATGTGTGATGATGCTGTAGGTCAATGTGTCCCCCACAGGTTCATGTATTGGAAGCTTAATCTACATTATAACAATGTTAAGAGGGCAAGAAATCCTACTATGTAATTGAAAAACGGGCCTTTAGGAGGTGATTAGATTGAGAGGACTGTACCCTGGTGAACAGATTAATCCATTGATGGTCTAATGGGGGCAATGGGCATGGTTCTAATGGCTTTAAAAGGAGAGCAAGTGAGGAGATTAGCTTTCTCCTGCTCAGCCATTTACCATGTGACACCCTGGTCACCACAGAGCTCTAGACTTCCCACTAAGAAGAAGACCCTCGCCAGATGTTCCCCTAGACTGTGGACTTCGCATCCTACAAACTGTAAGAAATGAATTTCATTTCTTTATAAATTATCCAGTTTCAGGAATTCTGTTATAAGCAACAGAAACAGCTAATACAAATGGTAAACAAAACCACTTCTGCTTTGTACAACCTTCTGGTTAGATTCAGGCACCAAACAGGATACCTCTTTGTGGCGCTCTAAGAATCCTTCAAATTCTTCATCACTAATAACAAATCTTTCTGCATCTCTTATTGCATCTTCTCCAGAATTCTCCCCCTCAATTAAGAGGCACTGGAAGACCTGAAAGACAAGGGTAGTGTTTGCTTTATAAAGAGCTTTTCACCATTTTTTACCCCAAAGCTGACTTCCCACAATCCAAGTTTCATCTCTTCTAATGAAAGAAAACTCTTAGAAATAAGGAACATTCAATAAAGACATTTCTTTGGAGATATGAGAGCTAGTCCTGAAATTTAGAAATATGGTGTTAAAAGCACAAACATTATTAAAATACAAATTTTTAAAAACTGGTCTAGATTATGTTTGATATTCTTTTATAGTCTAATATTTGCAGTCTACAAAACGATGGATGTTTATTGAAGAAAATATGGACCATAAAAAAGCATAAGGAAATAAACAAATTATTTGTCATCCTAAAACCAAGAAAAAAGGACTTTCAAAACTTTGTTGTTTCTGCTGATTTTTCATATATTCTTATTAAGGACTCTAGAGAATTTTGGGGTTTTTTTTGAACAATATATGAGAACAGTTTCCCAAAGCCATTAATATTCTTTTGCAACGTTCTTTTAAGTAAATAAATGTGTGTGTGCATATGTGTTACATTTTATCCATATCATCTGAAAAGGAAAAACTCAGCCCCAGAGAAGACAAGCAACTAGTCCAAGTTGACAAAGAATGACAGCTAATCCAGCACAGAGCCAGAGCAGAGCCCAGGGCTGAAGGGTTCTTATGGAAAGGGTTATTCTACACAGAACTTAATCAATGCCATCTTCTGAACTACTCTGATGCCATTGCACTCAGCTAGAATTAATTTCAAGATGCTCTAAGCATTGCTGCCTTTGTTCACACTATTTCTCTTGTTCTTCTGTGCTCTGCAGTCCTCTGACATCTGGCCCTGGTCACACAGCATGCTCCCTGTTTGCTTTCAGGGCCTCTTCCTCAATAGACTGTGAGCGCCTTGGGAGGGGCTGTTACTCCTCCCTGTGCCCACCCACCCCTGCCTCATTCAGGGTCAGGGTGAGGAAAAACCTGTCAGGTAGGGAGTGCCTGGCATGTAGGTTTAGATTGTAAGTAAACTCCACTATCAGAGGAGTGAAGACACCTTATGGGTGTTTGCCCCAGGGATGAAGATTCCACAACCAACCAGCTGGAGTGGAAGGGCTTCTGTGGGAGAAAACCAGCCTGCAGGAGCTGGCAGGAGGGAAATGGTCAAAGGTGGTGGGGTTGGATGGGGAGGGGTAGGTGCAGCCCTCTCGGTTGCTGCTGGAGCAAGCCTACGGGTAACAGCAAAGCCCCCTCTTGAAGAATCCTACATGATGAGTTAACCCTGTGCATGTTCAGTCCAGTTGCATGGGCACATGACTCATGATGCCTGTGGGTCGACAGCCTCACGGTAGAGGAGGCCACCTTGGGAAACCAGGTTCTGAGCCACATGGGTGCTTGGACTCAGAAGGGGCACCCAATCCAGAGTGTCCATTTACATCAGTTAACAATCTGCAGACATCAATGATCTGGGAGAAATTGGTTTTCCAAAGAGGCAGGAGCTAAGCCCCTCCCTCCAAAAGAGTCAGGATCTTGAAGTGGCAAATGTGGAATGAACCAGACAAATGGAAGCGAGAGTGGGCATCAAAAGATCAGAGAAAAAGGCCATGAATAGGAGTAACCAAAGCTGTGAGAAAAGAAAAAAATATATCTATCCATCTCTGCATATCTATATATATCTGAAGAAAGGAGGCCAGAGAGAGTAATGAGAAGGCAGCAACAGCACAAGGGGACAGAGATGAGAGAGGAGGTAAAGGAGAGGGCTGGCCACCTGCGGTTCTCGGGGCTTAGTCCCCTGGTGTGGTCTCTCTCTCCCTGTGGGGTCATAGTCCCTGTCCTTCCTATCTCACCTCTTTCTCTAGCTTTCTCTCTCTCTCTTTTTTCCCCCCAGTTCCTTTTAGGCCCAGGAGTATGGCTGATATTCCAGCTTACTTCTATATGTATCCAAAAGTTTAAGTTCAACATACCTGTTTAAAAATTTTGAAAGTAAGTAGCATTTCCAGCTTCCCCTAACCCTGTTCCACATATTGCAGGACTGCCTCAAGAAAATAATATAACATTCCTTCCCTATCTCCCGTTCCTAAGTAGGATGCTGACATGGGATTTAAAGAGCATTCAGGGCAACTTTGAAAGAAAAGCTTTTCTCCACACGGGCCTGCTCTCCAGTCTGGATGTGACTTTCCTTGTCATATCTTCCCCACCTATGGAAATTTTTTCATCTTTCAGAGCACAGCCAAATGCCACCTCCTGCATGGAGCCTTCCACACATAGCTTTATATTACATGAGTTTGCCCACATTGCTTTTTCTTGCTAGAACTGAATTCTACGTCTTATCTTTAGTTGCATCTGCTTGGGTCCAGGCACAGATTCTGGATAGCTGCACCACCAGCACCGGGCCAGCTTGCTGAAAGTAGGATTCGTGCAAGCCCTCCCTACTGTGCCCGCCTCCACAGGCACAGGACAGTGGATGTGAGGTGAGGTCCGAGAGCTGCTTCTTAAACAGCCCTCTGAGTTGATTCTGAAGAAAAGTCAAGGGTAAAAAACTTGAATTGATAGTGAACTTACAGTCTGCACACTGTGGGTGCTGTGTGTGTCGAGCTGGCTTGTGAATGCGTGAACCTTAGACTTTCAGTAGCTAGTAATGGGGCCAATCCGAAAGCATGAATCTTGGAATAAAAGCTTCATCTTGCTACAATTGGGGCTGATTTTATCCTAATGTCTTCTAATATTTCAGTGGAATCTTAGTAGCATCAGAACTTCTGAAGAACATCTATCCATCTCTACATAAGCCGACAGTTTTAAGAAATTTGGGCTTTATATGAACATATGAGGGGTTTTCAAAATGTTCACGGAAAGATTTGTATCACCTTTTAATTCCATTTTTCCATGAATTATTTGAAATACCCTCATATTTTTCAGAACATCTCCAAACACTTAGAGTATTTTTTTTTTTTTTTGTCTTTATCCTCCCAATATTCCGGAACAGAATCAGTTCCAGTTTTCAGAAGGGGAAATTGAGGCAAAGAAAAGTATACTTGTAAGTTTAACAGAGCTGGAGGAGAGACCAAGGACCTGATTTCTGGGCTGGCTTAACAAATCCAAAGTTCTCTGTATCAATATTGTTTTCTGTGTCATCGAAGAAAGTCTCTTCTTGACCCTTAACTAATTTCTCATTAATCCCTTTCGCCTCCCCCTCTCCCACCAAAGACTGATATTTTCTAAGCATGAGTATACTAATTATCCTGATTTGATCGCCATGTATTGTGCACATGTATTGAGATTGAAATCTGTACCATGCAAATATATGAAATCAATTGTTTCAATAAAAATAAATAAATATGTTTAAGAAAGAAAAAATAAAATCTCTTCTCGATTAAGTTCAACTAAAGTGAACTTGTGTACTTACTTTCCAGCGGACAGGATTGAGTGCTTTAATCTGTTCATTCATGTCCTCTTCCACATTGAATCGATTAATGACTGAATTAATCTTGAAAGCGACTCTATAATCCCTACACCACGTCCTCAGTTTTTGAAGATTTTCCACGTGGTTCTTCTTTCCTTGACCACGGCCAATGAGGACATTGACTTGCTCATCAAAGCTGTCACAGGAGATGGCAAGAATGTCCAAATACTCACCTGCGAGAAAGTGATCATCTTTAATCTTTTCTATCCAAGGACTAAGCCCTTCAGACCATTTGTATCTCATTATAATAAAACATATCTTGCTTGCATCTCTGTTTTCATTTTTAAAAGACCTTTTTTTATACCTACAAAACTCACCGAGATATGAATTATATATACTTGGTACTCATGTAACATAATCTTGAAAAAAGCATATATACTCATAATGAAATGATGGAGATACTTACATTTAATCATTCTAAAACTCTGCATATGTATATGTGCAATCACTTATTAATATATTTAAATGAGCCTTTCCATTTATTTCTGCACAGGTATCATGTAATTTGAGAGGCCAGTACATATTTTGGAGGTCTCTAGACTCATCTATGAGCAATATAGATTTACTTCTCTTTTTTTTTTCCCCATCACACAGGCACAGGTAAAATTGCTCTGTAGCAGATCTCTATACTTTTTTTATTGGTTATGAATATTCATGAGATGCAAAGCTGATTGTCACCCCTCCTGCCCATGATGTGAGAGCCAGATTCATACTGGCATCATACCCATTGCCATAAGATGCATTTGTACCCCATGTTTCCCACCCAATTATCCCCAACCTCCCTTCCCTCTCCCTTTTCTCCCACTCCACTTTGTAGCCCAAGGAATGTTCTCTCCATTTGCAAGTACAATGCACCACTGTGGTCTTTCTTTCCTTCCTTTTTTCTCTTTTAGCTCCCACTTATGAGTGAGGACATGTGGTATTTATCCCTCTGTGCTTTGTTTATTTCACTCAACATAAGTTTCTCCAGGTTCATCCACGTTATTGCAAATGAGAGTATTTCATTCTTTTTCATGGCAGAGTAGTATTCCATGGTGTATATAAATCACAGTTTCCTATCCAATCATCCATCGATGGGCATTTAGGTTGGTTCCATATCTTGATTATTGTAAACAGCACTGCAATGAACATGGGAGTGCAGGTATCCCTTCGACATGATGATTTCCATTCCCCTGGATATATACCCAGAAGTGGGATTGCTGGGTCTTATGGAAGATCTATATATGCAGTTATTTGAGAAACCTCCATACTGTTCTCCATAGTGGTTGTACTAATTTATAGTCCCACCAGCAGTGTAGGAGTGTTTCCTTCTCTCCATACCCTCACGAGTATTTGTTATTCACTGTCTTTTTGATCATAGCCAGTCTAACTGGGGTGAAGTGGTATCTCAATGTAGTTTTAATTTGCATTTCCCTGATGGCTAGTGATGTTGAGCATTTTTTCATGTACCTGTTGGCCATTTGTATGTCTTCCTTTGAAAAATGTCTATTTGGCTCCCTTTTTAAAAAATGTTTTATTTGGGGGCTGAGCCCGTGGCGCACTCGGGAGAGTGCGGCGCTGGGAGCGCAGCAACGCTCCTGCCGCGGGTTCGGATCCTATATAGGAATGGCCGGTGCACTCACTGGCTGAGTGCCGGTCACGAAAAAGACAAAAAAAAAAAAAAATGTTTTATTTGGGAAAAGTGCTTCTTACAAATGGGCGGCAGCAAAATACAGAGACCTCTGCAACAATTACTCGTTTTTTTCTTAAAGTGAAAGAATGAGTGGGAACCAAAGAATGAGAGCAGTAGATGAACAAATCAGGAGCATATCCAAGTGATTTTCAGGAAACAGAGCAACAAAATGCAAAGGGAAAATTTCCGATCAAGGGATTCTTCTAACAACCGAACTTCAGCTTATCTCCTGGATTGCTACCCCCTCCCCTCCCCTTTAGTGGACATGTGCAGCTCCTTTGCCCATTTTTTAATTGCATTATTTGTGGGGGTTTTTTTTGTTTGATTTTGTTTTTTTTTTTTAACTGTATAATTGCTTGCATTCCTTGTATATTCTGGATATTAATCCCTCGTTGGATGCATAGTTAGAAAAAATTGTCTCTCACTCTGTGTAGGTTGTCATTTCACTCTGTTGATTGTTTCCTTTGTGCAGAAGCTTTTTAGTTTGATATAGTCCCATTTATTTATTTTTTCTTTTGCTGCTGTGCTTTCAGGCTCATCTTCATAAGTTCTGTGCTCAGACCTAGTTGCTGAAGTGTTTCACCTATATTTTCCCTTAGTAATTTGCAGTTTCAGGTCTTATACTTAAGTCTTTAATCCATTTTGAGTTGATTTTAGTGTATGGTGAGAAATGCATATCTAGTTTCATTCTTCTGCATATGGATATCCAGTTTTCCCAGCACCACTTGTAGAGGCAGTGTTTTCCCCAGTGTAGATTTTTGTTCCTTTTGTTTAATATTAGATGGCTGTAAGCCTGAGGGGTGATTTATGGGTTCTCAATTCTACTCCACTGGTCTGAATGTCTATTTTTATACCATACCATGCTGTTTGGGTTACAACAGCTTTGTAGTATAATTTGAAGTCAGGTAGTGTTATGCCGCCAGGTTGCTTGTTTTGCTCAGGATTGCTTTGGCTATTCAGGGTCTTTTGTTGTTCCATATGAAAGGTAAGATTGTTTTTTCCATTTCTGTGAAGAATGTCATTGGTGTTTTGATGGGGATTGCATTGAATCTGTAGATCATCAAGGGTAGTATAGACATTTTCACAATGTTAATTCTTCCAATCCAAGAGCATGGAATATTTTTCCATCGTTTTGTGTTGCCGAGCTAGTTAGCTTCTCCTTGACATTTCTTGCATATTTGATTCATCATCGAAATATTTACAGAGATCCAATGCTATGTCAGATACAACTGTGTCAGTTTCCTTGAAAACCAAGATAAAGGGAAGCCTGAGTATAAATAGGCCCCTCCCTGCAGCACAATGTATGAAGAGCTGTGATAGTGGGTTGCTGTTGGACCATGGAAAAGTTGAGAATTAGCTTTGTTTTGGTCTCTTCTTCACTGACTTCTGTGTTAACTTTTTTTTTTCTTTCTTTATTATTATTATTATTATTATTATTATTATTATTATTATTATTATTATTATTATTATTATTATTATTTTGGTGGTTCGCTGGTATGGGGATCTGAACCCTTAACCTTGGGGTTATAATGCAGTGCTCTAGCCTACTGAGCTAACTGGCCAGCCTTCATTGAATTCTGTATGATCAGTTTCTACTCTAAGGTTCCTGTTGCTCCTTCAGTCTCCAGTGCTGCCCCATGCTCTCAGCTTAGCTCTCCAGAGCAAGCATTCTCTGTGGCCCAGCTATTCTTCACCATTGATTATGTGAGTTTTCTTAGTTTTTGTGACTTTCCAGAGTTGATTTCTTTTTCTTAAAATTATTTTCAAATTATAGAAGCTGGGCATCCTCAGAACTCTGTAAGCAACTATTCCCTAACATTACAATTACAGTAGTTTTAATTCCTATTTTGGGGCTAATTTCATGTAACCCATATGCAACATATTTGCCCAAAGCATCTTGCACAAATTGGAGCCAGAATAAGGCAATCATTCATTATTTAAAATAACTGAAAATATTTAAAAAATTGATTTAAAATAAATTTCCAATAGCATTTTATATTGGGAGAGGAAACTAACTAAACATGTGGTCTCTAATCAAACCAAATGAAAAGTATATTGAAGCTTTACCTAGTTGATTTCCAAGTCAGCTTAGAATTTCTAAGTCATTTGCTATATTCAGCCATCTCTCCAACCTTTTCTGTATTTCTGTGATATTCCCTCCTCCTGCTCTCAGCTTTTCTTGTCAAAGCTCTTGTGAAGGAAGACTTAACAAGGCAGATCTGTTTGCTGAGTCCTACATCTTTCCAGGAGCGCCTGGAGCCATAATGGAATCTTGGCCACCACCTGCACATATGGCAGCTACAATATTCTGTATGTCACCAGTTGCTGATGTGTGTAAGCCTGTAGCAATGGGCCATGTTGAGTCAACTTGTCAAGACTTGTCAGGAATTTTTAGCAAAATTTATGGTGTACTTGGATGCCTTGTTAGGGGTCCTGAGTCTGTTTCCATGGCTGGTTATATAGCAGTAGATGCCTAAATGATAAGCCCTGCATAAAAGCTTTAGACCCTAGGACTCAAATGAGCCTTCCTGTGCAAAGACATTCAAACATGACCCTGTAATCATGGCTAGAAAGAATGCACAACCTGAGAGGCCCCAGTGGGGGAAGAGTCAGAAGCCTTGTCTCTTGACTCGTGATGCACGTCTTCATTCTGCTATTTTTGTTCTGTATCCTTTGCTCTGATAAACCTGAGTCACGAGTACAACTAGCCATTGAGTCTTGGGCATCCAACTCCAACAGAGATATTTTATTACGTGGCTGTAAAATGTGTTAATTTTCTCCGTTAGTGACTAAACCAAGACCATAAGTCTTAACATTTGCTAAATTGAAATGTACAGGATACTTATGTTTCCTAATATTTCTTGTTATCTGTCTTTCCATACCTGTGTACTCAGAGCCTTGCAGAACTGAAACTGCCACAATGCCATGCGCAGATTGAAAAGAGATTAGAATAAGCAAGATTTGTTTTTCCTCCCTCCAGCTGCCCAGCAGGTCTGGGCTAAGGCCCAGGCTGGAAGGAAATACAGGAACCCACAGTAACAATAACTAAAGCTCACCCAGCCAAGCGTACCATAATTCTTGAACCACCTCTCCCGGATCAGGCTCCCATTGCTCACAATGCTCACACTAGGCAGGCGCAGCTCCTCTTTGCAGAACTTGACCAGCTGGCCCAGGTATTCGCCCCGGTCCTGAATAAATGGCTCTCCGCCTGAAAAGTTTATCTTCTCCATACCTGTGAGCGAGGGGTGAAACATGAACTTTTCCACATTACGAATATCCATTATTATTTTAATGGCAAAAGTAGTATTTTCTCAACATAAAAATATAACAGTAATAAAAATCTTTTATTACCCTCCCATCCCCTAACCCTCGTTCCCAGCATCAATCCCACTCTATGGGAATAACCATGTATTATTCAGAGTTTAACCTGGAAACAAATCATATTAAAGATTTTTTTTTGTCTTCCGATTTTAAAATAGATGCCCTTGAGTGTAGGGAATTAGTTACACACATGAATAGAACTGCTTAGAAGCCAAAGGTACAAGGAAGCGACCCAGAGATCTGCAAAGCAGACAACCATTTCTATCCCAGTCTGGAATGCTGGTTTGTGGACCAGCTGAATAAACATAAAATTTGAGTTAAAGCAAAGGCTTGTATGTCTCAAAATACATTTGTGATCAACAATTTGGCAGGAGTAACATTCTGGGTGAAATCATTTTTGCACTCAGAATTTGAAGGGCATTGCTTCTTGTCTGCTCGGCTTTAATGGTGGTGTTCAGCAGTTTAATAACATTCCCATTTACAACGCGTTATAAGTACATGGTTTTTCCTGCTTTCCAGGAGCTTTCTACCTGTTTTGAAATTTCAAGACAATGTGTCTTAGTGGAATCTCTATGTATTTTTCTGGCCACTTGAAATTCCTTCATTCTAAAAACAGCTCTTTCTTTATGGAAAGTTCTCTTATTTTGTTGATAATTCCTATCTCTTCTCAATTTTTACTTTTCTCTCTTTCTTGAAATGCTGATTCTGGCTGGCATGTTGGAGTTTCTGGATTTAACCACTATTTTCTTATCATTTCTCTTCCTATTGTCTGTCCTGTCCCTTTTGTCTCCTTTCTCTAAGACTTTACCTTTTAGTCTTTCTATTAAAATTTTCATTTTAGAAACCCCATTATTAGTTCTCTAAACACTTCCATTTTCTGATTATTCCTTTTTAAACATTCTATTCTTGTTTCATATATGTAATTCTTTCTCATATCTCCCTGATTATTAATGGTAGATTTTTTGAAGTTTTCTTCTTCTTCCCGTGCCCTCTCTTTTTATTTGCTTTAGCATCTGCCACTTATTTTTTGCTGCTGTTATTTGTCCATTTGTATTTGAATAAGGCACAAAATAGTTGAATGGAGTTTCTGTGACGCAGGAGGAGCTGGTCAGATGCAAGGGTTTTACTGCATTGTGATAGAGAGGTGAACAGTTTATTCCATGGGTAATTCCCACACGCCAGGATTCCTGGTATTTTCTCTGAGGTCATTTTGTTTTCCCTGAGCAGGGTTTCCATCTCCAGCCTATGCACATACACCTGTCTGCCTGCCTTCTAGGGGCTCGGGGGCTCCCTGCCCTCTGGGAAGAATTGAACTTATCTTCAGTGACTTCCTCCTCCTCCTGCTGCACCTGCAGTCCCAAGCGCACAGCTCTTGGAGTTCAGATTATTCAGAAAGTGAACCTTCTGTCTCCTTCAGGAATCGGGGAGGGGTCTTGTCTGACCACAGTGGGGAGAACAGTAGGCCCGCCTCCATCCATTCTCCCTCCTGCCTCCTGCCTCGCACCAGCCTTCTGCGTGATATGATGGTGCCAACCTCTGAAACTTTGTGCATTCTATGGGGCAACCCAGTGCATTTCCTACAGCCCTTCCTCCTGCAGACACGTGTTGAAGCTAGCTTTGTACCATAAATCAGTTACAGCTCTTTGTTGATTTCTTTGTGGGTTTATTCCCCTTCTTTCAATCATTTTACTGTAATTTTAGTGGAGTGGAAGAGAGATTAGAGGGAATAGAGATAAATATACCAGGACTAACTGGAAGGCCCAGAACATCTTGAAATTCAGATTTTGACACAGTGATATTATGGGGTTAATTTCTAGTTCAATTTCATTCAGCTCAGTTCACTGAGTCTTTATTAGGTTGCTCTGTGCTAGTGGCCCACGTCAGTCATTTCCAGAATGAACGCTTTACCAGTAAACAACATGTTCCACCAAATGACGTCCTAGATGTGCGCATCCCAGAACGCCGACGGTGCTGAAAGCAGGTACAAGACAGACACTCGGATTAGAGGGGAGCAACTGCTAGCTGGAAACACGAAGAGGAAAGGTCACCGAAAAGGAAGCAGACATTAGAATCAAAACCAGAGGAGCGAGCATCAGACCCAGCAAGAACTGGAAACAGATTTGGTCATAGGAATAAATTAATTAGGAACAAAGACTGGGATAGCAGAAAGGCCCGAGGTTCTTGTTAAGGGGCAAACAGTACACCAAAAATATCCCTGAGAATTTTATTTATTCATTCGTCAAACCATTCAACAAACTTTGTACCTGCCAGGTACCAAATACTGTCCTTAGCAACATAATTTGTGCAATCTCACTGCAGTATAGTTTGTAAGCGTGGTCCTAACCCAGTTTTGAGGTCCTGGCCAGTCAATTCCTCTTGTTCAGTAGCCAATTAGGTCAACACCCCAGCCACTTCCTCTATAGAACTCTCACTCTGGGCCACCATCTACCGCCCTATTCATCCCAGGGCCTGGTACCAGACAACAAGGGACAGCTCCTGTGCCCCAGAGCCTGTTGAAATCATTCAGACCAGCCCATGCCAAGCCTGCTGGCCATGCCTCACCTGTTTCTTCCTGTGGAAACCATAGTCAAGGCTCCTGCTATAATTCCTCTTCTCCCTCTGCCTGGTGACAGACCCTGGTGCTTCCCTGTGTGGTCCTGGGTGGCATACTGTGTTCTCCCCAAGGAACTGTGGTGACAAAACTGTAAACCTATTTCCATTTCTCTCTCTTGATCTGCATCTGGCCTTACCAGGCTTTGCTCAAGATAATATGGTTAATATACTTACTTAATCCTTAAAATAAGCCACAAAGGAAGAAACTATTATCTAGCTTTTAGTTGCAGGAACTGAGGCCAAGAAAGTCTAAATAACTTATCTGAGATCATAAAGCTAGAGAAGAATGGAGCCTGGACGCCAAAGCCTTTGATCTGTATAAGCACAGCTGCCCTCCATCCTGGTTTACAGTAGACCAAATAACATCTCTTAGCTATTTCTAACACTTCCTTTCGCTGTCAGATACATCTACGATTGGACAGTGAGAAATAGTATTATCTCACTGTTTATAATCTGTCATTCTGGGAGGTTGCCTGTGTGATGATCATTACAATCCAAGAAAAACATTATTACCTAAGAAATGCGGTTAAGTAGGGGCAGATAAACTGGAGAAAGGGAGACAGTGTTTTGGCCAGTGACACAGAACTGTTGATGAATTTGAGGAGCACGTTTAGAAGGGACGGAAGGATGAGAAGTTGAAGGAACAGGATTTAGAGACATAGATAAGATAGACAAGGAGCGACTGATTCACAGTGGTGTTAAGGACGAGGAGCAATCGTGTTACACAGCTCAGACCAGCAGCTGATGTTCATTGCATTTAATTTCTGTCCGGTCTTCTCTGTTTAAAAGCCAAGGAAGTAAATAATATATTTTAGAAGCATCTTCAGCCAGAACAATAAATTTTAATTTTAAATGTAATGTATAATAATGTGTATTTACATTTTAATGTAAATTTAAATTTTTAAATACCACCGAAATAGGTTTTCCTCTATTATCCAGAAATATCTCTTATAGGAAACATAACCCATACTAACTGCAAGCATTTTATTAATTTTTCCCTTTTTAAAGTAAGCTTTATTGTGTATATTTAAGGTATACAACATGATGTTATCAGATACATATATAATAAAATAGCTACTATAGTGAAGCAGAAGTGATATTTCTTTTCTTTATTTTTTAAAAATTTAGTACATTTTTATTGAGGGCCTATTATGTGAAAATGTCAGGATTAACAGTGGGAGTGTGGTGGAGAAAAAAACAGAGGAGGTCACTGCTCTCAGAGGCCCATGACCAGGAGCAGAGGTGGATGGAGTGGCCAGTGCAGGGCCAGGCTGCTCAAAATCATCTGAGCATTTTAATTAACTCTGGTCTTATGTACTTAAAGAGAGGTCGTTATATAAAAGTATTAGCTATAACTATTTGTAATAGGTGATCATTTATGACAAAAATACATGAATATTCTCTTATGTGTGCCTTGTATCAACTTTTGAGGTTGACATATCAGTTATCATGATTGTCCACAGTTTAAAGATTACAAAACTGTTATTCAGAAAAGTTAAATGTCTTGGCAAATCTAGCAAGTGCTAGAGCAGAATTTTAGCCCTGGCCTTCTGAGATCTTTCTACCACACCACATCTCCTGGCATTCATTCATTTATCTAAAAGCACTTATGAAGTCCCTGTTACATTCTAGATATTTTGCTAGGCACAGAGACACACAGCAGGCTAAGATTCAACTTTGGAACTTAAATTTTTAAGGACTCAGGTAAGAAAAACAACAACAACAAACCTAACACAACGCCATGATACAGTTTTAAAAGTGCTGCAATCCACATTTGTAAGCAGTGCAGTGAGGTCCCCCATGAGGGCAGAAGGCACTAGTTCTGCTTGAAGAAGACCACGGAGAGTTCCAAGGAGTTTTGAAAGTTCACCAACAGAGATTTGGGGGACAAACTTTCCAGGAAGAGACAATAGTGTGATCACGGGCTTTAAGATGCGGTGTCAGAGAGAATGGGTGTAGCAGGACGTGTCCATAGCGCAGGGGACCGAAGGCATCAGGCAGAGGATGCTGAGCTTGCCATGGGCCCTGACAACAGTGCTAGCAGTTTTGTTTCATATATCATGTAGGAGAGTTAGGTGGGGAGTTAAATCATCAAAACTGTATTTTAATAAGATGACCTGCTTTAGCTGTGACAGCAGATATAATGAGGTGAATTATAACAATCTGGGTGAGAAATGATGGTAACTTGAGCTAGACCACCCTGAGAATGGCCAGGTAGGTCTCTACTTGTGAGAGGGGCTGTGGATAATGTAGCAAACACAATGTGAAACACAGTCAGTTAGATCCAATCAAGTACACAATGTACGATGTCATTTACACAAAGTGCAGGATCAGGCAAAACTATCTGTGTGTTAGAAAAAAAAGAAAAAGTATCTGCATGTTAGAAGACCAGCTGGTGAGTACCACGGGATCCAGGATAGTGGCTGGAAGGTGGCCTGTGCCTCTATATATGCAAGCTGTTTATCTGAGTATGTTCACTTTGTGAAAACAATCCACCTAGGCGAGCAGCCAGGATGTGTGCAATTGTGTGCATGCATGCTGTACGTGAGGGGTCTTCAAAAGTTCACGGTAGAGTTCTATTATCTTTTAACTCCATTTGTCCATGAACTTTTCAAAGTACCCTCGATTTATTAAAAATGTTTTTTGAAAGTTTCACGTTAAGAGCACAGACAATAAAACAAAAGACTCAACTATTGCTAGCCTTATGTCAAAGTTTTTGTTTTTGTTTTCAACTTTCCTCATTAACAATTTCTGGAAAAACCTAATTCATTAGTGCTTTGGACAAACTCAGAAAGTAGAGCAATCTTCCCAAACTGCCTCTTTCCAAACACGGGGGCAACAGGGACCACCTTTGTACAGACCTCTGCTGTCTTAGATGTGGCCAGAGGGGGGCTGGCCCATTAGTGCAGTTGGTTAGAATGTGGTTCTGATAACACCAAGGTCCGGGTTTCAATCCCTGCACCAGCCAGTCACCAGAAAAAAAAAAAAAAAAAAAAAAAAAAAAGTGGCAGGAGGGACAGGTTTGCTCTACCAACCCAGCACTCTAGGCCAACTCTGTGATTTAGGACGGCCCACCCCAAAGTTTGCCTTCCCATTTTCTTGCAGGACAGCACACTCACTGTGCGATGGGACATGACAAACTCTGCAGCCTGTGCACGGCCCCCGCCCACGACTGCCTTGCCCTTTGCCCTGTGGCTGAGTGTCCCGCTCTGTTTCTGGGGCTGGGGACTTACCAGCATCCTTAAGCAAAAGCAGTCCTCTCTTGGCCTCTTCGAGGGGCAGCACGAAGGACGTCTTGGCCGTGTGGAAGCAGAAACCACACTTGTAGTTGCACTGGCGTGTGAAGTGGTAGTTGACACTGGTGGGGATCGTGGGCAGGTGGATGCCCTCTTCTTCTCTGTCCTCATTGGTCTCCTCTGGTTCTTCCCTGATCTGCTGCTGCTGTCCCCTCTCGGTGCCTGGCGACCGTAATGCTGCCCATAGCCAGCAGAGCAGCAGCTGCAGACTCCTCCTCACGGAGATCAGAGGCTGCCGGAGCAGACTCAGCAGCCTCCCAGCAAAAGCAGTGGGCATGAGCATCCACATGGCGCCAACCCAGGCTCTGCCCCTGCTCCGGGCAGACTCGCTTTTATATGAGGGTGGAAACCAGCAGTGTCTCTGTGCGTCCTATCACAGGGGAGGAAGGACACACCTTTGACTCTCCACTGACTTAGAGTTTCGATTTTTCAATTCCTGAAAATGAAAGTTGAAACAGAGCCAAGACTGACGGCTCAGAAGGAGAGTCATCTCCCCACCTCAGCGACTCCTGTGAGCCACGGTCTTCCCAACCTGCTGGAGTTAAAGGCGTCAGATCTCTCGCCATCTGTCTCTAGACCTGGTAGAGGCCGATGCAGATACACAGACACATCTACCTGTCTGCTTCCTGTATTACTCACTCTTGGCATAACCACATTGCAGCTTCTGCCCTAACGTCCTTCACATGGGTGTACAGGAGAAAATTTGTTACTAAAGCCAAATAGTAAACCCATGGACTGCCCCATAGAGGGTGACGTGGAATCTGTTAGCCTCGGGCCCCTTTCAGCTCACAGTAAAAAGGCACAGGGACAGAATGGAATTTATGCCTTCATCCTTCTTTAGTTATTCAGCTCAATTTATACATTGTGATAGTGTTCAAATGTAGCCATTTATTTTACCCTGTATTTCTGTATCATTTTTGATAGACACTTTTGCCCAGGAAAATTGGATGCTTTTCTAAGCTGCTGCTTCATTGGCAAGAAGTACTGCTGCACCTCATTTAATTTTTATGGTTTTCTTAGAAAGTATTAATGACTTTGATACTAAAATCTTCCTTTTCGCTCTCTTTCATCAGAACGGTGCCTGAGCGTGTGGTCTTATGCCTTCGTGAGACTGGTGGGAAGTTGGAAGCAGCCTAGTAGTTAAGTTTCTGGTGCTGCAAACCCAGATCATTGCTTTCACCAGCTGTGTGGCTTTGGGTGAGTTACATTTTTTCTCTGGACTCCCATTCCTCATTGGCAAAACCGTATATTCATGTGATTTTTGCGACAAATGAAGATGCTAACTTATGTGAATCACTTAGAACTGTTGGCAAACTAAGTGTTCAGTTAGGGTTAGCTAATGTTATTCTAACAGTATCATTTTCCAAATGGAACCGAAATGACTTTCCTTTTCCCTAAGAGGGAAACTGAAAGCAAATTCTCCAAAATAATAAGCATGTGCTTTCTGACCAAGTCTGCAACCATGGATATGACCCAAGTCCTTGAAATCTAAGCCAAAATTATTTTAGACTCTCCCACATGGTCTGGCTCAGTTAGGAATCACTTTTTGCTAGAAACCATGAATGTGAAGAAATGAAAACCAAGTCAGTTTACAATTCAAATCAAGTATTAGGTATTGGCACAAAAGATAACAACACAGGCTTTATGAAGCAAAACATTTCAGGTGTTGAATCCTAGTTCAGTTAGTACTGTACAATTTTGGGTAAATTTCTTTACCTGCCTGACCTTGCGATTCATCTGGGAAATATGGATAGTAATGTCTAACTCACACAAGGTATTTTAAGGATTCATTGACATAATGTATATTAAGTGTTGGGACCCAGAAAGTGATGCCCCACAGCAAAGGCCCCAGAAACAGCCTCAAAAGCAAGGTTTTCCTGTGACCTTCTCCTGTCTTCCTGTCTCAGTCTAACTCTCCCTTGAGGCAAGCTGCAGAAACGAGAATCCCTCTTCCCAAAGCAGGTCATAGGGCACTCTAATCTTCTCCCATGCCTCTCTGTCTTGCAACTGGCCATAAAGAAACTCTCTGACCTACGTTGTCTGATTGTCGGTCATAAGACCCCCATTCCAGAACATGCTCTGCCCTATACCCTGGAGGATTGAATGCTACATAGAGAGGCCAAGAAGAATCTGAACAGACTGGCCTTGCCGGGTTTCCCCACTCAGTCTATGCGCACTAGATCATACTTTTCTTGTCTAATCACATTTCTACATGGCTGTGCCTGCTTCATAGAACGTAAGCATAAATATGGACAATTTTGCCTGTATCTTGGGTCTTTATTGTGAAGGCTCCTCTGTCACATAAAACTATGATATCATAAAAATTGTTATGCCTTTTTTTCATATTAATCTGTGTTTATCTGATGATTTTCCAGAGAAACTTCAGGGGATTGAAGGGGATTCTTTTCCCTTGGCTCTTACATATACAATGAGGTAGTGCTTGGCATAATACATCAGAAATATCTAGTGTACATATAGATAGCATTGTGAACCAGGCGCTGTGTTATACCTTGCATTACTAACTTATTTTACAGCAGAGGAGACCTCACACAGGGAGTAAAGATTTGAGCTGGGATTTAAATGCTTGCAATACTGTTCACTGATTGATCATTCTTACCACGTTATTTTATTATTGATTCCTATGTCTGCTTTAGCCAGGCCAGTATCTTTTACTCAGTCATTTTTTCATTCATTGATTCAGAAATGCTTTCTTTTCTTTTTTCTTTTCCTCTTTCCTTCCTTCAACAAGTGTTGATTGAGAGCCTACTATGTATTAGGTAAAAATATTAATAAATATAAACAAAACATAAAATAAATAAGTCAGAGCCTCTGCTGTCAAAGAGCTTATGAAGAAGTCAGTAGGCATGTTGGTGTTCTTTGAACATATGCTTATTCCCTCATAACTTCTCTTTCCCCACACACCTTAGAATTACACAAGGCCTCAAAGCTTTAGGCATAGATTTTATAGCCATAAGTGTTAACTAAAGGCCTCCACAGACAATTAAAACCTATAGAATTTAACTTCTGGCAAATTTGCAGGACTGCTATTCACTGTACCTCCCAGGCCAGATCTGACAACGATGGCTGGCTTCTAGATCTTTCTCAACATACTCTCCAAGTCCCCTCTTCACCATTAATTCCCCTCCTGAATAATGGGACAAAGGCTACTGGTTTTAACAGGATCCTGTTCCTTCCTGCTGCCTGTCCTGCTGTCTGTTGCTGTCAGAAGGTCAGGGAAAAGAGAATGATCTATTATGGGAGAGAGAGACCTGGCCAAAGTTTCCGAGGCCAGGAAGGGTTGTTTTCTCACAACTGCTCAAGATAAGGGTGGGGTGGGATGGAGGCCAAGGCTGCCCCCTCCTTGTTCTCTACTCCTTGGGATTTGGCCATCTCTAGAGGCCTTCCAAAGTAACTGGATAACAGCCAAATGTTGATTTGTCAGGGCCTTGTGAAAAAGCCAAGGACTTTCCCCTCCAAACAACTGCATATCGTTCATGTACTGCACACGCCCAGAGGTGCATCAGCCACTGCAGTAATGCTGAATGGTGGCTGTGAGGCATTAGGTTGCGGGATCTGTTTATCTAGCTGCTACTACCATCGTATTTTTTTGCAAATCTTTTATTTAAACATGATATACACAAAAAAGTGCACTATTCATAAATGTACAGCACAATGCATTTTCACAGAATGAATACATATCTGTAATGACCATCTTTATCATGAAATAGAACGTTAGAAGACCTTGAAGTCTCCACACACCTACTCCCAGGCACTAAACCCTACTTCTGCCTGAAAGATAACCCCACCTTGTTTTCTAAAACCGTACTCTGGGATGGCCTACATTTGAAGTTTACATAGATGAAATCACACAGTGTATATTCTTTTGTGTCTAGCCTCTTTCACTCACTGTTTTAGTTGTAGATTCATCATCTTTGTGGTTTGGCAGCAGTGTGTTCATTTTCATAGCTATATAGTTACATTTTATGAATATATCACAATTCATTTAATTATACTGCTAAGAGGAGTACTTGAAATGTTTTGCTGTTATGCTACAAGTTTTCTTGTATGTGTCTCTTGGTCCACATAGATATGCATAAACCATTTAGTGGAATCCAGAAGTGAAATCGCTGCCTGATGAGGTATACATGCGTTCCTGTTCAGTCAATGCCTCCAAACAGTTTTCCAAAGTGATTGAAGCAATTTACATGCTTAACAGAATAGTATAAGGGTTCCGGTTGCTCCACACCTTCCTTCTCACTAGGTGTTTTCACTGTAATGTTTTTGTTTTGTTTTGTTTAATTTTAGCCATCCTGGTAGGTGTGTGGTGGTACCTCATTGTGGTTTTAATTTTCAGTTCCCTGATGACTAATGATGTTGAGCACTTTTAAAATATGTTTGTTAGCCACTTAGACATTCTTTTTGTGATGTGTCTGTTCAAATCCTTTGCCCATTTTTGTGTTGGGTTTTCTGCATTTTATCATTGATTTGTAGGAATTTATTGTGTTATGCACATTGCTGGTTGTATGTATTCTGCACACATCTTCTTTAACTCTTTGGCTTTTCTTTTTACTCATCTCTGAGTCCAAAGTTGTAGTTGTGTGTGTGTGCATGTGTGTGCATATGCATTTAAACAAATGAAATGGAATAGCAAAGCACCTCAAAATAAGAGTAAATGCTCTTCCTTAAAATTTTATTTTTCATTTTGTGTGTTTGTGTGTGTATGTGTGTATTGGGTTGTATGTTAGGAGCCTCAAGACCACTTTCATATTTGCTGATTCCCTAAAAGGATTCATAGGACTCAGGAGCAGGTTGTGCTCCCAGCGGGGGTTTATTCCAGTAAAAAGATGCAGAGCAAGAGCAACAGAAGAAAGTCCATGAAGCAGAATCTAGAGAGGACAGGCACAAGCTTTTGAGTCCTTCACAATCTTGGCTGCACAAGATATTCTTTCTCCCCAGCAGTGAACTCCAGGGACATGTGTTAAATCACTGGCCAGGAAAGCCTAACTGAGTCTTAGGGTCTGGAGTTATATGGAGGCTGGACACACAGGCACATCCTGCTAGGTGTCCAGCCACAGTAACCAAATCTCTCGACCCCAACCATGAATGGGAGGCACATTGTCAATCTTGACTTTTGTGCAACATGATCCTGACAAGCTGGTATGTTATGGTCAATTGCTCCAGACCATGACATACACAACAGAATCTCCAATCATTAACATAAAGAACCTTTGGGGGGCCATATTTTCAAGGTTTGGCCAAGTATCAATCATGGTTTCAGGCTCCCGTGGAGATGCACAAGGAGTGAGCATCTGCACCTGTCCTGGTAACTCTTCCCTCACAGGTAGCTATGTGAGATGCATTTCATACTGAGAAAATCAACTCCACATTACAGTATAATGCCCTCCAAACTGGAAGCCACAAACATGCCAAAAAGAACTTAAAAAAAAAAAAAAAGAAACAGAAGGCTTGTGTAGCAGAGGTTTTATCTGTTCCTTGATACGGAAGTTACTTATAGAACTAGCTCAGTGTTTTTTCGTACTTTAATCAACATCTTTACTGGTATTTGGGTTATAAAATCATCACTCTTTAATGATGTTAATTCTATTTTTCTAAGCCCATCATTTATTTTGTGATATTCAAATTTATTAATGTAGAATTGTATGTAATATTCTCTCTCTTTTTGGTGTTCTTTCTAATCTGCGATTCTATCCTCTCATGTATTCCTATTTTTCTAATTTTCATTTTCTTTCTTTTTTTCCATTTGAGTAGACTATGTATAAGCGCTTAAATTTAAAAAGGTTTTCAAAAACAAGGATCTTTTACAAAATAAATGTTATTTTTTTCATTTTGCTAGTTATTACTTACTGCATTTACATTTGTTAATTCTCCTTCCCCCGCACCCCCACGAGCAGAAGGGCTAGAAGAATTTCATTTTTTTTTTTTTTTATTGTTTGATACTGTAAGCATTGAAGACTAGGGCTTTTCTTAAGAATATGTCTGTGCAATTCATCCACTCAAAGACACCTCTTTGAAGTATCTTCCCAGCTCTCAGAGTCTCTTCTCTGTACTCACAAGGGTAGGTTGCAACAGGCAAATTTATTCAATTTAAACATCCAGCTGGGACCATAAGAGTCTCTTTCCTAGGAATTTGAAACTAGGACTCAAAAATAGGACAGAGATTTTTCTTTTATGAATGAAGACATTGCATCTTCAGTATCTCCAACACATCCTAAATATTGACTGAGTCCACATACTGCAGTGTCATTAACTTTACATCTCCTTGTAGGGCAGAGCTAGGTAAACGGACAGCAGAACTTGAATTAAGAAAAGATATGATGGTTCATTTAGCAAACTATGTGACAGATCTTTCTGTGGGAGGCTCAGGGAAAAGTTAAGAATAAGCTAGGCTTCTTGCTTACCCTCAAGGTGCTCAGTGGAGGGAAACAGACTGTTGAGCAGTGTCTGTAGAGTGTGAAAGCCCTATGCCACAAATAACATTGGTGGAGCACAGAGGAGAGGCTACTAACCCAGACTGGGGAGGGGGTGGTTAGAGGCGCTACAGTGTCCACCCAAAATTCATATGTTGAAGCCCTAACCCCCAATTCCTTGGAATGTGACTGCCTTTGGCGACAAGACCTTTAAGGAGGTGATTAAGTACAATGGGACCCTTAGTGCAGGCCCTAATCCAATCTGACAGGTATCCTTATCAGAAGAGGGTATTTGGATACACAGTAAGACACCAGAGATGCACCCACAGAGGAGAGACCATGTGCAGATGCTGAGAGAAGGTAGCCATCTGCAAGCTAGAAAGAAAGGTCTCAGAAGAGTCAACACCTGCTAGAACCTTGCTCTTGGACTTCTGGCCTCCTGAACCTTGAGATAATAATTGTTTTATTGTTTAAGCTGCCCAGTCTGTGACATTTTGTGATGGCAGCCCTAGCAGACTAATATATCCAGAGAGGTGGAGAAAGGCCTACGGGAGGACACAGCACTGTCCTAGAGAACGACGAGGAGTTGTGGAAGACGCCTACTTTTGGACGATACATACACGTGAAAACATCTCTGCACGCTAAATGTCCGAAAGACAAATCACTCATAGAGAGCAGAAACAATTCTGCCTCAAAGAGCTAAAAACATCTTATACTTCCAATTAGCTCATAACTTCAACCACATATCTATGATATTTTATGTTAGAAAGTTTGTTTTTTCTTTCAGAATTAAACATAATCCCAAACTTACTTCCAATTTGATGAAGACATAAATATTTCATTGCTTTTGCTTCATCTAAAAGTTTCTATTTTTGTCTCAGTTCTAAATTTTTTGACATATTCCCCCAGAATATTACCCTTTTCTTTTCTTTTGACGATCATTTTTGAAAGACATCAGTTCGTGAGTAAAACAAGCATCAAATCCCACATAACTACGTGAACACTGTTACTGCAAGGCAGCAACACTGCTGATGCCTGGCTTGTGGCTGGCAGTGCAGGGAACTTTAATGTACGAAAGGACATGCTGAGGTGCCAGTCTGGGCGACTAAGAGTCAGCAAAAGTTGGGGGAGGGTAATTCCAAAAAGAGGGAAATGGTTGTGCAAAGGTGAGTGCAACAACTGCCTGTCCAGGTAGGAAAGCAGCTCAGGAGGGCTGGCGGGCGGTCAGCGCTGGGGGTGGACGTAGGCGAGTGGCCGAATGGTCACGCCCAGGGTACTGAGGCTGCGCGCGCGCACACACACACACACACACACACACACACACACACACACACACACACACACACACACACACACACACACACACACACACACACACACACACACACACACACACACACACACACACACACACACACACACACACACACACACACACACACACACACACACACACACACACACACACACACACGGGGACGACGCAGGCCGGCCACGCGCACCCGGGGCCCGGCGGCGCCCCGCGTGTCCTCCACGCACTGGCCGTTTCCTGTGCAGATCTCGCGGCGACAAGCACAGACCGGGAGGGCACCCTCCGTCCCAGGGCCTCTGCCCCGCTGCGGCGTCGCTTTCGTTTCCAGGCGGCTCCTCCCCGCGCGCGGGTTTCGTTTTCCCGGCGCGGCGGCGGGCGGGGTGGGGGAGGTGCCCATGGCCTTGGCCCTCTGCCCGCGCGGCCCGCTGCCGCTCGGGGGACTGTCGGGGCCGCTGCGCGCGCGGCGCGGGGTCTGCGCTTGGGCCATGGCTACGCCGCGCTGCTTCGCCCTGGAGCTCCCCGACTGCACCTTGGCTCACTTCGCCCTGGGCGCCGACGCCCCCGGCGACGCGGACGTCCCCGGCGCGCGTCCCGACCCCCGCCTGGACGCGCTGCTGGGTCCCCCGGGGCGCAGCTACTCGCTATGCGTGCCGGTAGCCCCAGGCACCGGCTGTGGGGTCCGGGTGCAGGCGGCCCGGCTCCATCAGCGCCTGCTCCAACAGCTGCGCTGCGGCCCCTTCCAGCGGTGCCAGCTGCGCAGGCTGCTCTGCTACTCTCCAGGCGGCCAGGCCGGCTGCTTGCAGCACGGCTTCCTGCTGCGCGACCCCCAGGATGGCCCAGACACCAGGCGCGCTCTGCTCGAGCTGCTGGGCACGTGCCAGGAAGCCCCGCGTCCGCACCTGGGCGAGTTCGAGGCTGACCCACTCGGCCAGCTGTGGCAGCGCCTTTGGGCCCTGCAGGACGGCGGGCAGGTGCAGGTGGGGCGTGCACGCGTGGCGCCCACCCGGGAGCCCCCGCTGCACCCCGTGGTGCCAGACCTGCCTAGCTCAGTTGTATTCCCGGACGTGGACGCTGCCTGGTCAGTTTTGGAGGCGGTAAGAGTTTTGTTCCTTCCCAGAGCTCTGGGTGGCATCTGGACCCTCCAGACCAGAGAACTGGATCAACCAGTCTGCTCTTGGGGAGGGTGGCCAAAAAGGCTTTTCTTACCTGGACGGTTTGTTTATCCCCGTTCACAAATCAGTGAGTGAAGGCGTCCTATATGCCAGGCTCTGTATTAGACACTGTGGCTTTTTCAAGGTTCTTGTCTGCAAGGAACTTGCAGGCTGATGTGCAACATACCCCAGCACCCAGTGGCGTGATGCTTGCTGTAATGCATGCTGAAAGAATTACGGAAAAGGTAAAGAGGCCACTGGGAATGGTGGAAGGTAATGCCATCTAGGAAGTAATTTTGTTTGCTGATGGCCACCACACAGGGCTCTTGGGGTGCAGAGGAAAGTGTATGAGTTTGGGAGTTTGAGAAACTTAAATAGCACCTACCTACCTACTGGCTGTGGACCTGTGCAAGATACTCTACTCTAAGTTTTTTTTTTTTTTTTCTCTTTCATCTGTAAAATACCTATCTTGCAGTGTTGATGATTAATGAACGATCTGACTCATACCAGATATTTAACGAAGGAGACTGAAGATTCTTTCTGACCACAGGCGAGGCAGGGTCTGAGGTGTCCAGGCTTGGCCTCCTGAGATGCCCTGTGGATCTTAGAGATGGATCTCATATATATTTTAAAAGTTTATGGGACAGGGTTGCAGAGTGGTTAAGAATGCAAGATCAGCTGCTTGCGTTTGGATCCAAATTCTGACTTTTGTTAGTTGTATCACTTTTAGCAAGTTTCTTCAACATTCTTTACCTCAGTTTCCTTAGTTTATAAGTTAACAATAATAATAGTACCTCCCTTACAAAGTTGTCATGGAGATTGGCCAACTTAACATTCGCAAAGCACTTAGAAGATTGCCTTGCTCAGAGTAAGCACATAAATAAATAAATGCCTGGGCCCCACTGTGGAGACACTGTGAGCATGCGGTGAGGTAATGCGCAGCTAAGGATTCTGACCTCCCAGGAGGATGCTACTCTGCTAGCGTTGTGATTGCAGTGCCTGGCACTTTTCTCAGCCCCCTGAGCGGTCAGGAGAGGACACTGTGCAGATGCAGATCGTGCTCTCTCTCAGAGCCCACAGTGTAGCTGATTTCTCACACTTGGGACACCCTGTTCCAGGCTGGGCCAGAGGTTCTGTGGCTGCTGCATTACCCTGTCTTCCTGGCTTTCCTTCTCTAGGGGAAGCTGGTCAGGGAGGGCCGTGGGCTGAGGGATCCAGTCAGTTACAGCCTTTTTGAGCCTCAGCTACCTAGTATAAAAGAAGTCAATCCAGCCCATCCTGGCTTCAAAATACCATGAATTCTGCATGCCTGGCATGGTGCTCAGTATAACAGGCCTTATTAGCATTCGGCAGTCTTGTCCCCAGCAGTTTAGAGAAGGTTTCTGCAAAAGCCCCATTGCTCCATTGCTGATGGACAGACATTGTTTTACAGTGCACGTCCTTTATCCCTGAAGCCCAGGCAGTGCTTGACTTGGTTGACCAGTGCCCGCAGCAGGTCCAGAAGGGAAAGTTCCCGGTTATTGCCATCGAAGGACTGGACGCCACTGGTAAGAAAATATTACTTTTTACTTGTAGGCAATGACACTAACTGATCAGTTTAAGAAACAGAAACAGTTCTTGCAGAAAAGGACTTTATACAGAGCCTTGTGTGCACATCCACTGTGTGGCGGGCACTATTCTAGTTAGGCCCTGGGAGGTAAAGGTGTGGAAGGCCGCCAGTATGAAGCGATGTGAAGCGGGGAGCTGAGTCCTGTGTGCTGGCGGACACGGGAAGGACCCTGCATCTGGCCTCTGCGGGAGACATGGGGGAGGGAGCGTGTGACCAGGGGTGATACCTGGACTGTGCCTTAAGTACACTAGGAAGGAGTTGATCAGGTGAGGGAAGCAGGCAGCAGAAGCAGCAGGGGCCGAGGTGCAGAGGCCTGAGCCAGTGGGGTGTGTTCAGGAACAACAGGGGGTTCAGTGGCCCCTTGTAAAGCAAAATGTGGAGCTAGGAAAAGGAGAGGAAAAAAGCCTTTTGAGTTGCCACGTAGATATGAAAATACGATGGACATGCCTGCACTTAGATCAAAACACAAAAGAGGGAGAAGTGTTGCTCCCAGTGCAGCAGGAGACACCCAAGGAGCAGGTGGGTCTTGGAGAACACTAGTGTCCATGTTGTTCTGTGTGAAGGAGTTTCTGCTTCCTGTGTCAGCTTGAGGAGTTGCAGACTTTCATTTTTAATAACATAAAAGGCAGGTTTCACATAGGGTAGGCTGTGGCACAGGTGGATAGCTCACAGTGACTGTCCTGGCTCCATCTGAATGGCGGGGCAGTGTCCTTGGACTTCATGGAGACCTGCTATCATCACTTGAGTGTGTGCTATGCTGTAGCACAATCATGGTTTTTTTCTTTTTTTCAGCCTCAGAGAGGATTTCAATAATGTTAATCCTTCAGCCAGCATGTTTTGTTGAACATTTATTTTGTCCCTAGAGCTAATTTAGATGTTGTGGGATTACAAACATTCTTTGCCTCAGTTTCCTTAGTTTATATAGGTTGGCAATAATAAGAGTACCTCCCTTACAGAGTTATCATGGAGATTGGCCAACTGAACACTTGTGAAGCCTTTAGATTGCCTTGCTCAGCGTAAGCACATAAATAAGTAAATGCCTGGGCCCCACTGTGGAGATGCTGCGAGCATGCAATGAGGTAATGCACAGTTAAGGACTCTGGCCTGCCAGGAGGATGCTGCTCTGCTAGCATTGTGATTGCAGTGCCTGGCACTTTTCTCATTCCCCTGAGCATCCAGGAAAAGACACTGTGCAGATGCAGATCATGCCATCTCTCGGAGCCCACACTGTAGCTGATTTCCCACACCTCTACACACACATGCACACATACAAAATGTACAGGGAGATCGCATGCAGAGGTGAGAAAAGGACATAAGCTAGTGATTCCTCCTGCTGGATGTTTGCCTCCTAGATCCAGGCCCATCAGCAGGGTGAGTTTGGTAAATCTGTAAAGTTCCCCAGTGCTCAGTTTCTTCACCCGATGATGAAGTAATAACTATTTTGCAGGGTCATTGGGAGAATTAGAAGCATGTTGTGTGTCGAATGCCTGGCTGAGAGTAGACACTGAGAACCTGTGGCTACTGTCAGGATCCATCTTGACAACCCAAGGGGGGGAAAAAAGAGGAATAAACAGTTGGCAATAAAATGCTCAGTATGTGATAGAGGGGGAAAAATGTAGACTAAACAGAAGGAGATTGGAGAATCTGGCAGTGTCCTTGAGTTGATTATATTTTCATCACCACCCATCCTGTGCTCCAGGTAGCAGCTGAAACGTATGAACTGGGTCCTGGGAGGAGTGTACCACTGAGGCTGTGCAAAGGAGAGCCAGGAAATGAGGCAGAACGAGCCACACCCTTGAGCAGGAACCTGAATAAAGCCAGATACAAAAGCTCTAAAGGCCACGCACAGGGGGACAAGAGCAGGGAAGAGGGATAGAACCAGGGTTGACATTGGAAAGGGATTGGATAGAAGCAGCAAAGCAGAATGTGAAGACGTTGGGTAAAGAGGTGGGGTGAAGAGGGTCTCAGGGGATGCCATGCGTGTGTCAGTCCTCAAAGAATGATCAAATGAACTTGGAATAAGAGGAGAGAGTATCCAAAGGGTAGGTGACATGAGAAGGTGAGCAGAAGCTTGAGCTGGAAATAAAAGTAGCCCATAACAGGGGCTCTTGTGTCCGGACCCTTGACACGGAGTTTATTGTTAACTCATATTCAAGAGGACTGTTATGTTTTCTCTCCAAGTATTCTAATACCAAACAGGACCTATTTCTATGGGTCTGGAACTTTTTATAAAGAATTGTCTTATTTAATCAACTCCTTTGATTTACAGGTCGAAAGAATTTCTTTGCCTTAAGTTAATATTAACTTTTGGTAGTGATATGGTGGCTGGAGTTAAGACGTGATGTATTTTTTGTATGATCTGCAGGTAAAACGACAGTGACCCAGTCAGTTTCAGATTCCCTCAAGGCTGTCCTCTTAAAGTCACCACCCTCTTGCATTGGCCAGTGGAGGAAAATCTTTGATGATGAACCAACCATTATTAGAAGAGCTTTTTACTCTTTGGGCAATTATATTGTGGCTTCTGAAATAGCTAAAGAATCTACCAAATCTCCTGTGATTGTAGACAGGTAGGTATAAAGATGCCTTGAATCTGGCATTTTCTCCCAAACATATAAGCATGTGTGTGCATGTGGAGATATTAACAAAAGTCTCAGCTTCACAAATCTGTACTTTTAGTGGTTCATTTGTCATTGGATTATTCAGCATACATTTATTGGGCACCTGTCAATTCAGGGGATTCAATGGTAAATGAGATAGACAATGCCTGCTTTCATGGAGCAAACTTATCATTGAAGGAGATGATAATCAAGAGGACAAATATGTAAGATATTATCAGAGGACAGTAAATAGTAGGCAGAGGATAAATCGGCTGGATCCCCACTAGATATGGCTTAGAAAGACCTGTCTAAGAAGGCACCACTGATCTGAGCTCTGATAAAAAAAGAGCCAGGGCAACAGAAAGCATTGTGAGAGAGGGATCGGACTGGCAAGAGCAGAGTCTAGAGACAGAAGAAGCTTCCATATTCGAAGACTAACAAAAGGCCAGTGTGCTGGACACATGGTGGATGGTGGGTATTTTCTGGATGAATTGAAAGTGAAAGGTGGCGGCAGATCAGCAGGGCTTGTGGTAAAGAGTGGATTTTATTCTGAGTGCAAAACACTAAGTTAAAATTACCAGGACTTAGGGATAGGGAAATCACAGCCACAATGAGATTCCACTTTGTCCTGTCAAGTTGGTGGAAACTGATTAAAACTTCCTAATACCCAGGGTCTGAGATGATTTGGGTCCATAGAAACCCTCACGAGCTGCAGGCGGGAGATAGGTACCAGCACAGCCACTTGGCGAGCAATTCGGGAAGACGAAGCAAAAGAGAAGGTTGCTTCCACCTGCCCAACAGACACTCACAGGAGTCATTTCAGCAAAAGACCACCAGCAGGAGAAAGAGCAAATAAATGCTGGCATCTGTATAAATGGAGTACACCCAGCAGTGTCAATGAGTACAGTGAGTCCATGAGAATAAATTACAAAACTGCAGTGGAAAATGGAAAAAAAAAAGTCAATTTGTAAAAAGATAGTCAGTGGAATACAGGCAAAACAGCGCATATAGCAAAATGTGGAGAGAGTAAAGGACATCAAGCACCAAAATTGAAGACCCTAATTCCCTAACCCTTGGGAAGTAGAGAGAAATGCACTTGACAAAGAGCTCAGAGAGGCTTCAATTCAATTGGACTATTTCTTAATATTACTCGAGTGTTCATTTTATTGTGTTCTTTGCAGTTTTATTTACTTTTGGAAAGGTAAGCAGTTGCATTGGGGTCTGGCACATGTTTAGAGAAGATCATTAGTTATAGATGTACTTCAGAACTTCAAGAAGTGAACACATGCAAGCAAACCTATACCTGGGTCAGGAATGAGAGTCTTGCCACGCCCCGGAAACCCGCCACATCTCCTCCCCATCACTCCCCATACTCCTCCCCAGTGGTAGCCACTGTCCCCACTGCCATCATCATACATTAGTTTTGCCTATTTTTGAATGGCCCATAAATGCAACTCTGCATTAATTTCTGTTTGCATCTGACTTCTTTCATACCACATTGTGTTTTTGAGATTCGTCTGTATTACCATGAACATTTTTACACATGTTTGGTGCACATGTGTCCGCAGTTCTGTTACATGGATTCCTGGAAGCGGAACTGTAGAGACATAGGTTAGTTTGCACTCAGCTTCAGTAAGTATTGCAAAGAGTTTTCTAAAGTGGTGTAGTCCACTTCCAGCCCACCCCTCTCCCCACAACAGTGTTTGCCAGTTCCCTTCAACTCATAGCCTCGTCTGCATTTAGTACTGCCAGACTTTAACTATTCCAGCTTTTCCACTTGCTCCTGGTGAGCTGGTCAGTTGAATGCTAGTTTGCAGTATCAAGAAAGAGAACTTCAGCTCTCTTCTTGAAACGATATCTTTCTCTGGACTCTTTTCTGCAGGTCTGAAGTAGTCCACAAAGAGATCACCCTGAGCATATGTGGTGAATAAAGTGTGTGTTGGTGTTGGGGTGGGCAGAGGTGCAAACAGTAAAAATTAGTTGGAAGGCTGTTGCTGTAGTCTAGGCTGTAACAGCCAGTAGGTGGTTTTACTGGGGATGGCAAGATAATTATTTCAAAGCTGGCAAGTTCTAAGGAATCCTAGAATGAACTGAGAAGGATAAGAAATCTTACTTCTTTGTTACTGTTTTTGGATAATATTTTTTTCCCATATTATTAAAGTGCCTGATGCTCCCATATTTGATGTCTTTTTTGATACAGCCCCCTTTATTTCCAGGGCAAAAGCTAAAATTTTTCTAGAAGGACTTTATGAAGCACATTATTTCCTAAGACCTCCACAAATCCTGAAGTGGCACCAGCCTCTGCATGGAGGCAGGGGCTTTTGCTCTGTCTCCCAGTTTCCTAATCATTTAAAAGGGGCTATGCATCATCCCTTACTTGCCTGCTGTCAGGACTTGTGATGAATATCCAGCAAGTCGAGGCACGTGGAAGTGCTCTGGAAATTGTAAATTGCTGTTAAAATTTACAGCATTGTTATATAAGCTGTGTATAATGTGTCGGCAAATTGCATTTGATTTGAAATAATGTGGTTTCTCTGATGGCAGGATTGGAGAATACTAAATAGTGGTAAGAGTCTGAAATTGATGGCCAAAGGGTATGATTATTTAAGATGAGCAGCAGTGTTGTCAATGAGAGAACTCTATAGAAAACAGTTCTCTAATTCTTCCCTTGATTTTTCTTCTTTGTGTCTGTGAATTGTCTGCAATTTCGTTCTTTAAAGAGGTACTGTATCACCTTGTCAGATGGAAAGAAAAGAACAGTTATTTGTTGTCTTGGTGGGTTTTGTTCTTGTTTAAAGATTTTAATGAAATTCATTTTAGACAACACCATCATCTAGCTGAAAAAGATGGGAGAGTATAATTTTTGATGGTGGCTGTGGTTAAGGTTGGCAGCTTAATCACCCCTACTACCTTTGAAACTCTATTCTTGCTGATGGTCTTTCTGCAATAAAGAAGACTTTCTAAATTAAGATGATATCAGTCTCTGTATTCATAGCTGAGCATTTAATTCAGTGCATAAGGACCGTGTGCAGAACACGGTGCACATTGTAGTTTGAGTGCCACGGAAAAGAAAACCCGGGCCCTGCTTGAGCTTAGGGGACAAAGTACATCTGATAGCAGAGGTGAAGGTATACATTTGTGAGCATTGAGAGTCAGATAAGGACACACGGGAGGGTGTCCAGGCGCAAATCAAAGGAGAGGCAGCTACAGTAGTCTGAAGTTCTCAGAGCATGCTTTTGGAGATGGATAGGGCTTTGAAGGATGGATGGTATTAGGATTGATCAACTCCCAAATTAATTTTTTACTTTTGTCCTTTTCAGTACTGTTTGTATCATGTTATCATTTGAAATGATGCACCTTTAGTTATGGCCAGCGTCCAATAAGAAGTGGGTAGTGTCTTATAATGACGGTGTGAGATAGTTTTTTTTTTTTGCACACTTTATTTTTGCAACAACTGTGAAAGGAAATCAAAGCTTGTATGATTTCCATTGTCCAGATGCGGAAATTGAGACTATATTGGCTTACATGACTTACCTGTGTCCACAAAGCAAGTGGGTGGCAGAAGGTTAAAAACACATGCCCGGCCCAGATAACACGGTGGCTTCACTATGTCCTTTTCACTGTGGAAAGTAGCTCAAGTCTAAATGAGGAAGAATTTGGATTTTAAAGAATCAAGAAGTGGTATATTGAAAATAGAGACCATGGAAAGGCCATGGATACCTCTCTACACTGGGATATTTATATCATAAATGTTTGTTGTAGGTGTCGGTCCTTTGATATTGGATCTGGAGTTTATATTTAGTCACTTAGCACTGGAATATGACACGAACAGGGTAAGAGTATAATAAGCTACGCCAATAAGTAAGATAATTCTCATTCATTTATTCATACATCCAAAGAGCATTTCTTGCATACCAATTATGTGCAAGACAGAGTTTTCAGGTTTTGCAGTACAGAGATGACTAAGAAAGATTTCCCACTGAAGGAATTAATTATCTAGCAGAGGAGACAAAAGATGTCATACTTGTAAACAATTAGCTCTAATTTACAAAGGGACATTCTTCAATAGAGTCTTGTATAAAGGGAGTTGAAAGCACAGAGAAGGAAACAATGAATTCTGCTTGGGAGCGTCACAGGAGTGGGACTGTGAAGGAAGAGGAGGAATTTTGCAGCTGAGAACATCTCTCTCGCTGGAGGAAAAAGTATGAAGACAGACCAGGGACAGACAGGGAAGGATGTTCCGTGTCTCACAACAAGGCTGAACATTTGTAGGCACTGGCAAGCCATTGGGCATGCTGAAATAGAGGCCTGGTTTGATTTTCGTTTACAGTTATGATTTTCTTTTCCTCCCCTAAAGTCATTTTTTAAATAATTTTTGTAATTTTATTTCATGAAATTTAATTTTATTTATTTAATTTATGCAAAACTGGGAAAAAATTCTGCAGAGCCAGCCCTGGCTCAGTTTCCTCACTGGCTGATTTTCAGATGCCAAGTACTTTGACTTCTTCCTGAAACAGAAAACTCACCGCCCCTTTCCTTCTCAGGTACTGGCACAGCACGGCCACCTACGCCATAGCCACCGAGGTGAGTGGGGGGCTCCAGCACCTGCCCCCGGCCCATCACTCTGTATACCAGTGGCCAAAGGACCTGCTCAAACCTGACCTCGTCCTGCTGCTCACCGTGAGTCCCAAGGAGAGAGTGCAGAGGCTGGAGGGCCGGGGCATGGAGAAGACCAGAGAAGAGGCTGAACTTGAGGCCAACAGCATATTTCGTCAAAAGTAAGTGTCCCCGAGGTGATGTGAGTAGCAGATGTCCCTTCAGGGAAGCCAGCCACTGGCACTGGCCTTGGGAATGTGGAGGAAGTGAAGTTCCTGTTTTTCAAATGCTAGTGGCAGTGTCCTTGAAGTTATTTCAGCTACTCCCAATGGGCTTGTTGCCATAAGCTACAGCATTGTTATTTTAAAGCAATGAGTATCTCACTAGGGATCAGGCCTTGCTTCTAGTCCTGGTTGAGGCATCAACAGCGTGAACCTGGGTAAGAGAAACGTGTCTCTGTACCTCAGTTTCCCCAACCTTATGTAATGGGCACAGAGTTCTGGATCACAAACTCAAAGTGACTTTTATCTGTTAGGTGCTTACCGTGCATCAGGCATTTTACTTATAATGTTGAGTTACCCTACCTTTTTGCAAGGAAAACCTTAGCCATGTTTTACAATTTGCAAAACTAAAGCTGAAAGGATTAAGTGATTTGACTAAATTTACATAGCTATTAAGTAGTAAAACTGAGATTAAAGGCAAGATCTTTCTGAATATGAAGAGAGAAGGAAGTTATGAACACAGTAGCAGAAGAGAGTCTGGTCAGTCTTACTGCTTCGTGGCTGAGTATGAATAAGTCCTATAGCACCGCTTTAAAGCTAAAGCAGAAACAGGGTGTAGAAATGGACAGTGATAGCATTATTATCATAACATACTGCTGTTATAAATAACAATAGCAACTGCTGTGTATAAAGACACCATGTTAAGCCATTTACTTGTATTAATATAATTAAACCTCATTACAGATTCACAGAGAAGGTATTATTTCAGTCTTATCTAACCTTTTGGGGCCTCAGCTGCTTTTTCTGCAAAATGGGGATGGGAGTGGTTCTCCTCCTAAGGTTATTCTGAGTATTAAATGAGAAGAGTCATGCAGAATGCTAATGCTTGGCAGCTAATAGGTATCCAGTACATGCTAGCTATTAAACATTATTATTAACATTATTTATTAAGCAACATGCTTTAAATGTCTTCTGTGGGCAAAGCTCGCTGCCGAGGGGAGCGGTGAGATAAGTAAGGTGAGGACCTGGCTTCAAGCTGTTTATATTATGGCAGGAAAATAACATTAGCATGAAGGGCTGTGTTAAGAAGTAAGCCGGCTCTTTGTTCTGCCTGTCCCTAGGGTCGAAGTGTGCTACCAGCGGATGGAGAATCCTGGCTGCCATGTGGTTGATGCCAGCCCCTCCAGAGAAAAGGTCCTGCAGAAGGTTTTAAGTATAATCCAGAATCATTGTAATTGACTGTAGTTGCTCTGGCCAACTACTCTGTAGTTACTCTAGTAACATTTTACTAGATTAGGTGTTGTTTGAGACCACCATTTGTTATGTAGTTTTCCCAGATTTCTGTTGCACAAGCATATTGTGTGGCAGAAAATTGAGGACTAGACATTCTAATTATACTCCAGTCAGTGGACTTTCTTCATACTGGTGGACTCATCAAGCTTGAGACTGGTCATGTTCCAGTGAGAGGCCTGCGATTGCTTTCTGTCCAGTGTATTAAACATTTTCTTGGAACATATTGTTAACTCCATCACTACCTAATCTCTCGAAGGCTAGTCTTATCCAGAAAACATCAGGTGTACAGAGGCAACCAGGAAGATCTACCAGATCCGCAGAGAGCCCTTGCAGCCCCGGACATGCTGGTGATACCTCCAGGTCACCAGAGTTGGCTGCTTCTTCCAAACCTGGCTGTGTTCCATCATGATAGGCCCACGGCATCTCAGCCCCAAAACCTAGAGCCAGGAGTTGTTCCATAGCCTGCCTATGTGTCCTCACTGTCCAAAGACACACCTACAGAGCCGTCTGTGGGGAGGGGACTCTCACAAAGAGACACAATCTTGTGTCTGAGGCTCAGAGCCCCTTCGATAGTCCTGAGTTAGCACTTCAGAGTCAAATATAAAGACATTCAATCCAAGATACTCTAACTGCAAATACACCAACCTTCTCTGAATTATATTTTTCTTATTTACATTCCTTTCCTGTCTTCTGAAATATGGCTCTGAATATAATGAGTGTTTTGCACTGATCTAGATGTGTTTCACGTAGCCAATTCAGCAATTTATTTATATTGATCTTTATATCATGTGTTTCCATAGTAGGGGCTATGATTCACTAATTAAAATTTAAGCCAACAAGTTAAATGCAATGTTTGTTGTGTATTTTCGTTAAACAAATTTAATTTATCTTGCTCAATAAGTACAGTGGATCCTGGAACGGGATTTCTTAGTAAACTATCTTGCACTTGAATGTCTTATGATTACACATGAAATCAACTTCAAGATTTGTTTGATTAAATAAAAGGAGCTGAGAAAGAGGGAAATTTAATAGCTATGGAGCCTTGAGTAAGTCATTTAACATCAAGAGTCCATGCTTCTGGATCTAAAAAGTGATAGTAATTTTTGTTTTAAGTAGTTGGTTGAACCAGGTGATTACCTAAAGCTTCCTCCAGTTCTAAGACAGATGAATCTGTAAATTATTTTTATCCTGACTACCATTTCTTAAGAAGACATTACTCCCAAGTAATTAAGTTTAAGGCCTTATCAAGTTTACCCTATGGAATCTTAAATGATAATAAAGTTTAGTATGAACATCACACTATTTTTCAAAAAGGCTATAGGTAATTTTTATATAAGTTATCTGTGTATGTAAATATGTAATTGGCTTTAATTGAAAATATTTTTTAAAGTGGATAAATAGCATTAAGATTCTTTGCAATGTGGTATCTAATTATATTATTGGCATCACTTACTTTAAGCATTTTGAAAAGCATATAGTGGCAGCCTAGAAAAACAAATATTTAGTGCTTTCTTTATGTGCCTCACAAATGAATAAACTTGCTGTGGATTTCTAATCTGTGCTGTCTTCATGGGTGTGATTTGTCTGAAAAGTGTCTCTCCAGTCCCCTGTCATATTGTGCAGCTCTTACACAGGCGGAGGTTTTGGTCGAGGAAGGTGAAAGGTGTTAGCTGGCAGCCTGAGTGGAAAGTGTGAGGTCAACATGCTTTCAGAGGAAGGGGTGGGGGGCGATTGTTTTGTTTTTAAACATCATTTCCTCATTACAAATACTAAAGGAATTTTTTAATAGCTCATTCTTTGCAGACTTGAGCTCTTTATACACTGGTAGGTATATGACTTATGAGCATTTGGTAAGACAGCATCTCCTACCCAAAAACTGGTGGCAAGTAATCACTTACTTGGCTCTGCTCACTACCAGGTGAGCTTTGTCTCTGTTCCTATGACAGACCATTAGTTGTCCCAAATAGTTATTCCCTCTTTCTTCAGTAGTAATAGAATGTTTAATTTGGCACATGGCTGCTGAGAATTCAGAGTACACGTCCAAGGCTCCCTTACAGCTAGATGTGGCCAACTGTCCAGCTATGTTCTTCCTAATAGTATGCAAGAAGAAATATATGAAACGACGAGGGGATTTTGCCCCTTGAGCCCTTCATAGCAGCTGTATTTGGAGGTGGTAATGAGCCGGGACCAGGAGATGAGAATGATACTGTAGACTGGTGCCTAACATGGACTGTTCCAGCAGTCCTGGACCACCTGCCTCAGCTTGTACCTGTGATGAGTGTATTTCTATCTGATTTAAGCCATTGTTGGTTGGGGTTTCTGATCCACACAGTTGAACCTATATATTTTTTTTATCTTTTGTACCAAGAACCTAAAACACCCCCATTAACACGAGACTAAAACTGCTTAAAAAGAGCCCATGAGATATCAAAAACTAAGTTTTTCAAAGAAAAAATAGTCAGATTGGGGCTTCTAACTTAACACACTTGATACTGTGCACTTTCCCTTCTGTCTGCTAGGCTCTGGTGCTTCAAGAGAAGGAACCATGACACTTAACTGTGTGAAAGACATTGCACCCAAAATCAAAGTTGGCAGTCAGTTTATGCTTCCTGTTTAATCCTCAAAGTTATGGCCTGGACACAGTTACACTAGAGAATTCGAACATGTAATGAAGTGCTAATGAGGTGATATGGACAGTGAGGTGAACAGCCCGTTCAATACCTCTGAAGGCGGGAGACATACCCTGTGCTGCTTTGTATCTCCCACAGCCATGGAGTCAGAAAGTCCTAGGTCAGCAGATCCCAGCTCCGGTTATGCATCAGAATCACCTACACAAGCTTCACAAAGACCGATGCCAAACTCCCCCCCCACCACTGCAGACCAGTCAAACCAGACTACCCGTCAGGTGTGTGTGTGCGTGCGTGCGTGCGTGCGTGCATGCGTGTGTGTGTGTGTGTGTGTGTGTGTGTGTGTGTGTATGTGTGTGTGTGTGTGTGATTTGATTCTGGTAAGCAATTAGGGCTCAGCACTGACAAAAATGAGCAGTTTCAAATGTTCATAAGCAAACTTGAAGGCACACGTCCATGAATTTGAGTCGGTCAGTGAGGACAAAATAGAAAATCATCTATCACTCATCTATGGAGAGAGCTGGCTGAGCTGAGCACATCATCATGACCTTGGGCAGCTCGGTGTTTATTTATCACTCAGTGTGCACTTTCAGGTGTCCATTATAAGAGAGAGAGGTGCTTGCATGTTTGGGCATTTCAGAAAATGTCAGGACGTAATCCTCATGAATTTCACGTACCTAAGAAGTGACAAAGTGCTATTTGTTCCCCCACATTCATTTACTGCCTCTTTCCTGGTAACAGTTTTAGCTGACTGTGTGGCTTCCTGCATAATGATTGCATTGCCTGGAATTCCTTGCAGCCATATGTGCCACCGAAGGGTGGTCTGGCCAGTGAGATGTGAGCAGCTAGATATGTACCACTTCAGGTCTGTTCTTGCTCTTACAGAGGGTTGTGCTTGAATCCCCTGGTCCTTTTCTACTTTTCTACTTAGCAGAAGATAACAAAGATTGGAACAGCCACTTTGGCTCCAGAAATAGAGGTTATATTTTGAGGGGGTAGAGGCCATTTAACAGCCGGGACTGCTTACCCTTGGACTGTTATGTGAGAGGAACACACATTTCCATCTTGTTTAAGGCATTGCACTTTGGGAGTCTCTCTCTCTCTCTCTCTCTCTCTCTCTGTCACTCTTTATTCTGCAGCAATTTATCTTGTATCTTAACAGATACCTAATATTTACTATATAGTGAGTTTATGTAACATCTATCAGTTCCTTTCTAACTAATATTCTCAAATATAGAAATAAATACATGATAAAGGACTATTTGGTGTGGCACGGGCAGTTGTGAAAAAAGTATTGATAGAAACACAGTTTAACAAAAAAGACTTCATGGGAAGGGGAATTGAGCTTGGCTTTGAGAGATGGTCAGGCATCTTCCAAATTTATCTTTGTCCTACACAACCTTTCAAATGACAGTTTAAATTATTGTAGAAAATAGACCTGGTTTTCAGAAGACTCTGAAATTTTATTTTATTTTTTTTCCTTCCCTGATGGTATCCCAAATGGAGTTTCTTCATTCCTGCTAATGTGAAATCAAGATTTTTCCCACTGAATTATAAAATATCAAATGCATCGATCACTAGTATAGAAGCAGAAAAAGATACAGAAGTACTAATTCTTATTCAAAATTACTTCATGACATTTTGTTCTTTAAGACATAGTCTTTTTCTTATACTTTTTGGGTTATCATATGGTGTGATATAATTTTTAAACAGATGTTAGATGTTTTCAGCTTACGTGTCTTCTGCCCAAACAGTGCCTCACTGCTTCTGCTTCTGGCATGGCTAAGTCATGTCTTGTCATAGCTGAACTTTCTATAGAAAACAACTGTAACTCTGGAAAAAAAATACTCAAAGCAACTTGGTTTAAAAAAAATTATAGTTTTCAGGTCCTTGAGAAAATAATATAGAAAATTAACATCTCAAAGGCACCGAGTTGAAACTTCAGGCTCAAATACCATCGTTGTCTGAACCAAGAAAGGAGAGTGAAGGAAAAGACCCAGTTAAGGCAGGTTGGGCAGGAGGAACATGCTAAACGAAGGGGAGGCTTGCGATTTAATCAGCTGGGATTGCATTACATTTAAAACTTTTGTCGTTTTGTCTCTGTATTTATGTATGTCTGCATGAATATATGATGTATATATGTATGTGATAATTTTTTAAATCTCTTAATGATAATGGCAAATTAAATGAAAAGAGCTCTGTTAAAAATGGACCCAAATGCTTTTTGAGATCACGGGACTTGAGTAATCATTAATAAGTGAGAATATTGTTGGTTTGATTAAAACAGGCATGTCTTCAGAGTTTTTAGCGTTATATCTCATACAGGTGCTGCCCTTTTTTTTTAAAACCTAGGTTTACTAATAAAATCAGCTGTTGTGTCTATATTACAAAAGTTTGTTAGCAGGAAAACTGACTTAGCCTGATGGCTATTGGTTTAACATAGTTTCTTTATGAACAATCCAAATATAACAATTAAGAATAAAGGTATTAACTAGATGTAAGTAGGATAAATTCTCATATGAAAGATGTCCTTTCTATACCACAAGACTTAGCATTCTTAATCATCAAGAATGAAAAGCTGAGGCTGAGGGAAATCTATATAAACAACTTAACATCAATTTAATCCTAAGGTCTAGTAAGAAAAAAGTAGGAGGATGGTAAAATTTTGCCTCCTCCACAGTTTCTTATTATGGAAAGACTAAAGGTATTTGGAACCATTAATAAACACATTATATGCCACATTGACAAATTGTACTATGAGAAAGCACATACTTCTAGAAATTATGGTTCATAAATTACCAATCCACAAGATTGCTGGTTTGACAGACAGTTTGCAAAAGGTTACTATGGCGGGTCGGCTTTAGCTCAAGCGGTTACTTCCTCAAGCCAGACTTCAATCTGCAAAAGGTTACTATGGGTTAATAATTTTAACTAACATGTATGACTAAAAGTGTATATAAGTATAAAAAGAGGTAAGATGTGCTTATGGTAAGACAAGGCTAAAGATATAAAGATGTTTTGTTTTGTTGAGGAAAAAGGAGAGAAAGTTTTGTCCTAAAGTAGAATGACTGGGTTGTTTCAAGATGTAAGTAAGAGGAGTATAGGACAGACATAACTAAATGCACGCAGAAGTTATGGAAGGCTTAGAGAACATAAATCTCATAAAATAAACTTTGTGTGTGATCGATCTGGCTAAGATTAAAAGAAAATTATAAGTTTTCCTAAGAAATTGAACATGAATATCAAAATTACACTGTTAATAGAATTACTAAAATTCTGATTACACCATTGGACTAGGTGAGAATAAAAAGAACTCTAATGAAAAAAGAAAAAAAAAAACTGATTAGCTCCATTAAATTGCTAATACAACATCAAGAATAAGAATTAATTGAATACCAAGGAAATGCTTTGACACGTTTTCATGCTAAGCCAACCAGTACTGAAATTGTTAAGGTATGTATTTGAATGAACTCCATGAGATTGGTCCAAGTCAACTACCCTATGGTGATCTATTTAAGAAGGAATGCAATGCATCTGACTTGAAGAGACAAAATAAGCATTCAAGATAATGCAAATCTAATGTAACTGTGGACTTGTAGAGAGCTGGGATGTCTGCCCAGTCCTCCCCAGCTCTTGAAACTTCCATTGTTAGAAGCCATATGTTCCATGGCTCATCACAGGAAATGCAGGACGATCTAACTTATAGAAGAATATTGATGGGGCACCTGTTCTAAAGTTTCTAAAGTGTTTTTTAACCAATGACTGATTTTCCAAATTCATAATTCTGAGAAAACAGCAAAAACTTCAGCTGACGCATTTCCACCACCTAACAGATCATTTGTCATCTGAAGATGAACTTCCTTCAACTCCTACCATCGACGGGCTATCAATATACACTTGTAAGTCTGCATGTTTTCTGGTTGGATAAATTCTTTCCCATGTAGGAAAGTTGATGTTATAACAGTAGCTAAGAAATTATTAGAAAATATATTTTCTTTAATATGTGTCTCTGGAAAAATTTTCAGCAATGGAGGAACCCATTTTACTGGGAAAACTAAAAGGCTTTAATGTATTACGCCAGAGTTTATTTCCATTAGGTAAAAGAGGCTTTCCATGGTCCACTGACCAAGGATGGTCAAACCTCTCATAATCTAAAACCTGGAGACTGGGTCTTCTAGAAACAACATCAGGAAAAGACTGTCTTTGAATCCTGTTGGAAAGAACCCTACCAAGCTCTTCTTAGCACCTACACTGCAGCAAAGCTTTAGAGCCTTGCAACTTGGGTCTACATTTCACAACTTAAAGGCCCCTCCAGACTCCTGGAACTGTACACCTGTTAAAGGCTTTAAGGGAAAGCTAATCAGAAAAATTCTTCCCCAGAAGTAGATGGCATCGTAAGACATAGACAGTTTTCCCACGATCACAGATCAAGATTTCCCTGCCATCATGAAAGCCTTATCTTCCTTCCCCTATTTCTTATTTTCTTTTGTGCTAACCTACTTCCTTTTCTCACAGGAAAAGCCACAGGACAATAATCTGTGAATGGCTTTGGCCAAATCTTATGCTCCAGTAAGAAACGGGCATGTTTGATGAGTCAGGAAACTCTTCCATTAGTGTCAGCATCACTCTGTGTTCCCAATGAAGAACACCCTGAAATTCCCCCCAACCCCCAAAATGGAAAGTTATCCTTGCTATGTTAAACATCATTACTAATTGCTTTCCTAGGTTTGCTAAAAGTAATACTCTGATCTTTACAATAGAAAGCCCAATTGTTACCAGATATAAAAAAACCTGTCTAGGTGATACCTGCATGAGATATATTGTGCTTCCAGTTAAAATATATCTGAGACATAGGAGCTGTGTACGTGGGTACAAGCAACTGGTTGCATAACATCCCTGATTTTAACACTACGGAGAGCCTAACTAAAAAGGAGGCAGGTACTACTGTTTCTCTAGACGTGACCACCAAATACACTGAAAAACAAAATTACTCAGGAGAAAGAAATACATAATGTGTTTATAGAAACAACTGAAATATAATCTCTCTTTATCTCCAAATTCTTTTCCAGAGAAATTTTGTTAACAGGGTAAGACCTTTTGGTAGAATGCTGAGTATACTTTTTTTCTCGGTGATAACCAGAAATTTTTCTTTTTCTTCTGTAACTTAAAAACTTTTCCATATTTTGTACTGTAACATGGAAAAATAGAAATGCCATTTTGAACAAGGGTGTTTTGGACTTTTACTTTCTTTACATTCAAGCTAGTTTTTTTTTTTTTTTTATTCAATCGTGAACCCAGGTCAGACACTAAGTTACACTCACGTGGGCAAATACATTCACTAGCACATTAATGTTAAGGATTCTGTAAATGCAGTTTTGTTCACTTACCAAAAATTCCCTTGTTGTAAGCAGGGAGAAGAAAAACGGGTGCTGACCTTTCTTTCAAGAAAGGTATGTTTTTCTCACTTCAAAAGTCTAGAAGCTTCTCGGAATTCATCCAGTCTATAGCTGCAATCCACAAGCAGGAGAAAATGTTGTCTCTTATATCACCTACTAATAATCTGGTCTTTCTCATGAACAGCACAGCTGTGGTTAGTAAAGAAAAAAAAAGTTTAGTCCTCTCTGGTTTAGAACTTAAGTAATTTAAGTTTTTGACTGTCTCTTTAGGTAATGCACACTCTTTTTTAAGAGAAACTGCTCAGTGTCAGAGATTTCTCAGTTCTCAAAGGCATGCCCTGTCCTCTCTCCAAGACGGCAAATGGGTTCCTGGGGACAAGAGTGTTGTTTGGGTGGCTTTAAGAATGATTGGAAGGAGGGTTTCAAGATGGCGGCGGCTGCGGCGGCTGGCGCGGAGTAGCTGAGGTGGAAAAGGTGGCCACTGGGCCTCAGGCAGCCGGGAAACTTGTGGACCTTCCTCTGGCCATCTCTTAAGGGAGGACTGCTGCTGCTGGCCGGTCGTGGGGGCTCAACGCCACTTTGCCCCCGGCAGGAGAGGCTGCCTCATTTACAGGCAACAGCTTTGAAGTGTGGAGCAGGAAAAGAACTGATTCTTAGCTGCAAAAGCGAGTCTTGAAACAGGGAACACGGCGCCAGGGCTGCTGTGGATGCAGCCAGGATCCCGGAGGCTGGGGCCGCACTGAAGGCGGCCAGCTGCCCTATTCAGGATTCGAGGTTTCAGGCCGGCATTAAAGAAGATTCCTGGGAGCGCCCGAGCGGCGCCGCGACTGAACAGCCCGAGGCGGCAGCGCCGAGAACACGGAAGGCAACAAACCAGAGACAGAGCGAGCGCCCGACCTGGCACAGCACTGTGAGTGATCCCTGGCCCATGCGGCTCCCGCCTGCACCACCAGGCCACTCACTGCCCCGGTGCTGCCTCCATTTTCCCAGGTGCGGGCAGCTCCGCCCTGCTCGGCCATCACTGAGCCCATTTGCTTGGCCTGGCGCGGGGCTTTCCGGACCCTGCGGGCCGGCCTCCTCTCCCACCCCCTCCGCGGTTCTCTGGCGGGGCTGGGGGTGTGGGGCGTCCCGACCAGTGTTGGGAGGGCTAGAAAGTACGGGCGGGCCGACTGTCACTCCACCACACCCTGGACTCCGGCCCGGTAAACTTCCTGTTACTGGGAGGCAGATAACATCTCTGCGACCACCAGTTTGGAAAAAAGCCTAACGAATTTCTGATTGGGAATAGTGTGGTAGGAGAGTTCCCAGGTCCGCTTGAACCTGCCGGAGAGCAGGCTGCAGGCAGGCACTAGACTCGGTTTATACCGGGGGGATACAAAGGTGAACAAGACCCGAGAAAGATCTACACAGTGCTACAAAGGCACCCAGAGAGACCGGTTATCTGTGCCTAGCAGAAACCTGATAGACTTCCTGGGCGAGGCGGTGCTGAGCAGGGTCTTGAAGGCCCAGCTGATAGACGAGGGGTGCAGAAGACACGCCCCAGCCCAGCACAGTGTGCACAGAGGGGGGAGACTCGACAGAAACCACACACCCGGTGGGGTCGCCACTGCACGATCTAACAGCCTGGGCCAGAGCACACGGAACGGGGAGAAGTCCTGTACAGAAAGTGAAAGCTCAACAGAGATCACACACCCTGTGCTACGTGATCCACCAGCCCAGCAGAGTACAAGCTGACCAGAAAGGTGGATCCCCGGAGAAGCCCAAGACCCGAGGCAACCACACACACAAGACACTAGAGGCCAACTGAGCAGTCACGGCGGGAGCCATACCAAATTAGCAACCACAGCAACATCCTAGTTAGTCATTAGTCTCAAACCGGTGGACTGTGAAACCCCCTGCCACAATGAATAAACACCAAAAAAAAGACACCAGAAATACAAAAAATCAAGAAAGTACACCACCAAAAGTTAATAAATCTCATACTCTAGATCCTATAGAACAAGAAGCCCTTGAAATAACTGACAAGGAATTTCGAGTGATAATTCTAAGGAAACTGAATGAGATACAAGAAAACTCAGCTAGACATCATGATGAAATGAGGAAAAGTATACAGGATCTGAAAGAGGAAATATACAAGGAAATCAATGTCCTGAAAAAAAATGTAGCAGAACTTGCTGAACTGAAGAAATTATTCAGCGAAATAAAAAACACAACGGAGAGTTTAACCAGCAGGCTTGTCGAAGTTGAAGAGAGAACCTCTGAACTTGAAGATGGGCTGTTTGAAATAACACAAGCAGACAAAAAGAAAGAAAAAAGAATCAAGGACATGGAAGAAAATCTGAGAGAGATATCAGACAACCTCAAGCGCTCAAATATCCGAGTCATGGGTATTCCAGAAGGGGAGGAAAATGGAGATTCCATTGAAAACATATTCAACAAAATAGTGGCAGAAAACTTCCCAGGTATAGGAAAAATCACAAATCTTCAGATCCAGGAAGCTCAATGATCTCCAAACGTATTCAACCCAAAAAGGCCTTCTCCAAGACATGTCATAGTCAAATTGGCAAAACTCAGAGACAAAGAGAGAATCTTAAAAGCTGCAAGAGAGAAGCGTCAAATCACCTATAAGGGAGCCCCAATCAGGTTAACATCAGACTTCTCATCACAAACCCTAAAAGCTAGAAAGGAATGGGATGATATTTTCAAAATACTAAAAGACAAAGACTGCCAGCCAAGAATACTCTACCCTGCAAGGCTATCCTTCCGAAATGAGGGGCAAATAGTATATTTCTCAGACAAACAAAAACTGCGGGAGTTCACTACCACAAGACCACCCTTACAAGAAATCCTCAAGGGAGTACTGGGTTTGGTTCCCGAAAAATAACTACCACTGCCATAAAAACCTAAGAAAAATCTAAACCCGCTAGTACAATAAAAATGGCATTCATGAAGAGAAAACAAGCTAACAAAAACACTATCTACAACCTAAGGAACCAACAAACAAAGAAACCAAACAGTAAATCAGAAAGCAAGGAACAAAAGACACCTAAGACAACCAAACAACCAACAAAATGCTAGGAATAAATCAACACCTTTCAATAACAACTCTTAATGTTAAAGGCTTAAATTCCCCAATTAAAAGACACAGACTGACTGACTGGATCAAAAAGCAGGACCCAACTATATGCTGCCTACAAGAGACCCACCTCACCCATAAAGATTCACACAGACTAAGAGTGAAAGGATGGAAAAAGATTTACCATGCAAACAGAAAAGAAAAACGAGCAGGAGTGGCTATTCTTATATCTGACAAAATAGACTTTAAACTAAAAACCATAAAAAGAGACAATGAGGGACACTACTTAATGATAAAAGGACTGATCCATCAAGAAGACATAACAATCATAAATATGTACGCACCCAATGTTGGAGCAGCCAGATTTATAAAACAAACTCTATTAGACCTAAAGAAAGAAATAGACACTAATACCATAATAGCAGGGGACCTGAACACTCCACTGTCAATATTAGACAGATCATCTAGGCAAAGAATCAGTAGAGAAACACAAGATCTAAACAAGACTCTAGACCAATTGGAATTGGCAGATATCTACAGAACATTCCACCCAACAACCTCAGAATATTCATTCTTCTCATCAGCACATGGATCATTCTCCAGGATAGATCACATATTAGGTCACAAATCAAGTCTCAATAAATTCAAAAAAATTGGAATTATCCCATGTATCTTCTCAGACCACAATGGATTAAAACTAGAAATTAATAACAAACAAAACTCTGGAAACTATGCAAACACATGGAAATTAAACAGCATTCTACTTAATGACATATGGGTCCAAGAAGAAATCAAGCAGGAAATCAAAAAGTTTATTGAAACTAATGAAAACAATGATACATCATACCAAAACCTGTGGGATACTGCAAAAGCAGTATTGAGGGGAAAATTTATTGCATTAAATGCTCACTTCAGAAGAATGGAAAGATGGCAAGTGAACAACCTAACACTTCACCTTAAAGAACTAGAAAAACAAGAACAATCCAATCCTAAAGTTAGCAGACGGAAAGAAATCATTAAGATCAGAGCAGAACTGAATGAAATTGAAAACCAAAAAACAATTCAAAAGATCAACGAATCAAAAAGTTGGTTTTTTGAAAAGATAAATAAAATTGACAAACCATTAGCATGGCTAACAAAAAAAAGAAGAGAGAAGACTCAAATAACAAAAATTAGAAATGAAAAAGGCGATATTACAACTGATTCATCTGAAATACAAGGAATCATTCGAGACTACTATAAACAACTATACGCCAACAAATTTGAAAATCTGGAGGAAATGGATAAATTTCTGGACACACACAAGCTCCCAAAACTGAACCGTGAAGACGTAGAAAATTTGAACAGACCAATAACAATAAAGGAGATTGAAGCTGTTATCAGAAGGCTCCCAACAAAGAAAAGCCCAGGACCAGATGGATTCACAGCAGAATTTTACCAAACATTCAAAGAGGAATTGACACCGATTCTTTACAAACTATTCCAAACGATTGAAACGGACGCAAATCTCCCAAACTCATTCTATGAAGCAAACATCATCCTGATACCAAAACCAGGTAAAGATATAACCAAAAAAGAAAACTACAGGCTGATATCCTTGATGAATATAGATGCAAAAATCCTCACTAAAATACTAGCAAACAGAATACAGCAACACATACGAAAAATTATTCATCATGATCAAGTGGGATTCATCCCAGGGATGCAAGGTTGGTTCAACATACGCAAATCAATAAATGTGATACACCATATTAATAAACTCAAACACCAGGACCATATGATCATCTCTATAGATGCTGAAAAAGCATTTGATAAAGTTCAGCACTCATTCATGACAAAGACCCTCTATAAGTTAGGTATAGAGGGAAAGTATCTCAACATAATTAAAGCCATATATGACAAACCCACTGCCAATATCATCCTGAATGGGGAAAAGCTGAAAGCTTTTCCTTTAAGAACAGGCACTAGACAAGGATGCCCACTCTCACCACTCCTATTCAACATAGTGTTGGAAGTACTAGCCAGAACAATCAGAGAAGAGAAGGAAATAAAGGGCATCCAGATTGGAAAAGATGAAGTCAAACTGTCCCTGTTTGCAGATGACATGATCCTATATATCGAACAGCCTAAAACCTCTACAAAAAAACTCTTGGAATTGATAAATGATTTCAGCACAGTAGCAGGATACAAAATCAACACACAAAAATCAGTAGCATTTCTTTTCTCCAATAGTGAACATGCAGAAGGAGAAATCAAGAAAGCCTGCCCATTTACAATAGCCACCAAAAAAATAAAATACTTAGGAATTGAGTTAACCAAGGAGGTGAAAAATCTCTATAATGAGAACTACAAACCACTGCTGAGAGAAATTAGAGAGGATACAAGAAGATGGAAAGATATTCCATGCTCTTGGATTGGAAGAATCAACATAGTGAAAATGTCCATACTACCCAAAGTGATATACAAATTCAATGCAATCCCCATCAAAATTCCAAAGACATTTTTCTCAGAAATGGAAAAAACTATTCAGACATTTATATGGAACAATAAAAGACCACGAATAGCCAAAGCAATGCTCAGCAAAAAAAATAAAGCTGGAGGCATAACACTACCTGACTTTAAGCTATACTACAAAGCTATAATAACCAAAACAGTATGGTACTGGCATAAAAACAGACACACTGACCAATGGAATAGAATAGAGAATCCAGAAATCAACCCACACACTTACTGCCATCTGATCTTTGACAAAGGCACCAAGCCTATTCACTGGGGAAGGGACTGCCTCTTCAGCAAGTGGTGTTGGGATAACTGGATATCGATATGCAGGAGAATGAAACTAGATCCATACCTCTCACCGTATACTAAAATCAACTCAAAATGGATTAAGGATTTAAATATACACCCTGAGACAATAAAACTTCTTAAAGAAAACATAGGGGAAACACTTCAGGAAATAGGACTGGGCACAGACTTCATGAATACGACCCCAAAAGCACGGGCAACCAAAGGAAAAATAAACAAATGGGATTATATCAAACTAAAAAGCTTCTGCACAGCAAAAGAAACAATTAAAAGAGTTAAAAGACAACCAACAGAGTGGGAGAAAATATTTGCAAAATATACATCTGACAAAGGATTAATATCCAGAATATATAAGGAACTCAAACAACTTTACAAGAAGAAAACAAGCAACCCAATTAAAAAATGGGCAAAAGAGCTAAGTAGGCATTTCTCTAAGGAAGATATCCAAATGGCCAACAGACATATGAAAAAATGCTCAACATCACTCAGCATCCGGGAAATGCAAATCAAAACCACATTGAGATACCATCTAACCCCAGTTAGGATGGCTAAAATCCAAAAGACTATGAACGATAAATGCTGGCGAGGCTGCGGAGAAAAAGGAACTCTCATACATTGTTGGTGGGACTGCAAAATGGTGCAGCCTCTATGGAAAATGGTATGGAGGTTCCTTAAACAATTGCAAATAGATCTACCATACGACCCAGCCATCCCACTGTTGGGAATATACCCAGAGGAATGGAAATCATCAAGTCGAAGGTATACCTGTTCCCCAATGTTCATCGCAGCACTCTTTACAATAGCCAAGAGTTGGAACCAGCCCAAATGCCCATCATCAGATGAGTGGATACGGAAAATGTGGTACATCTACACAATGGAATACTACTCAGCTATAAAAACGAATGAAATACTGCCATTTGCAACAACATGGATGGACCTTGAGAGAATTATATTAAGTGAAACAAGTCAGGCACAGAAAGAGAAATACCACATGTTCTCACTTATTGGAGGGAGCTAAAAATTAATATATAAATTCACACACACACATACACACACACACACACAAATCGGGGGGGGGAGGGAAGAAGATATAACAACCACAATTACTTGAAGTTGATACAACAAGCAAACAGAAAGAACATTGTTGGGGGGGAGGGGGGGAGGGAGAAGGGAGGGAGGTTTTGGTGATGGGGAGCATTAATCAGCTACAATGTATATCGACAAAATAAAATTAAAAAAAAAAAAAAAAAAAAAAAAGAATGATTGGAAGATGGGACACGGCACATTATTCTTTCTGCACTGGGTGTGGATTGCTCTGCCCGCACAGGTAGCTGAAATCTGAGTCTAGTAGCCCTTTGCGATGAACTTGGCTTTAGCTTGGTTCTCACTGGTGTCTGTCTTCCATGCGGGTCCTGCTGGCATGCCGTCCTCCAGCTGTGAGCGTGCTACTCACCCCAGCCATGGTCGCCTTGCTGGCCAGCTTGCTGCCTTTCAGTCCCAGCCCTGCTGGAGCCTCCTCTCCAGGGCTCACAAACTTTCAGGGCACATTCAACTGTCAGGAAACTGAATAGTCACTCTGCACAGTTGGATGGTTTTGGCATGGCCTTGCTCCACGTTGGTGCAAAGAAGCTGGAAGTCCAAAATGGGGAGGGGGGCTAGAGCTTCCTCTCTGTCCTCCACATTCCCCTCACTGAGCTGTGCTTGAGGTCCCAGAGCAAAGCCTGGAGAGAGGAAACTGAGGACTTGTGTCTCGCCATCTCACACTTCCTCTCACATATTAGTTTTTATACCTTTACCACATTTTGTAAGATTTCTTCAATTTTGTATTTAAATCTTCTATTAAGATTTTCATTTTTGCTCTCAGGTTTCTAAATTCAAGAAGTCCCTCCTTCCCTCCCTCCCTCCCTTTCTTCGTTCCTGCCTCTATTGCATTATTTAGATGTTCTTTTAAAACTATCTTTATTTTGGTTGCAATATCTTTACTTCTCTGTCTGAGACTATTACTTATTGCTTTGTTTACAGTTCTTCCTACAAAGTCTCAGTTTCCTCGAAGGCGGACATTTGTTTATTTGTTTTACTAGCATCTTCCAGGTAAGATGCTTTTCCCAGATTCTGGTCATCCTTAGCAGGAAGACTGAACACTCTGTGCATAGCTTTTCCTCTCGTGAAGTGCAGCCCTCGTCTCCTGGGTGACTGCGGTGGTCGCCCAGCTGACCCCCTTATCTACCTTCCGCTTATCCTGTTCACTCTTTAAAGTGAAATCTTATTACAATTCTCCCTTGTGGAAAATCTCCCACTCTCTACCAGGGCTAAGCAGGGTTGTCGCTGGAGTGTCTATCAGGCTGAATTCAGCCAGCACGAGGTTGTTTGATTTCACTTTAAAAAACAAAAAATCAGTACAGTGATTATTAGACAATTGAATGTGAATGCCTTTGGAGTCACAATTTCTCCAATTATGCCATGTCCCACCTCTCTATTCCTCTACAACTCTGAGGAAAACTATGAGAATAAGGCACTTCCTGCATGAAAATGCAGACATATGCAAGGATATGTGTAATCATCGAGGTCCTTCCTGTGGTTGCCATAAACATGTAAGACAAATCAGGGCATGATTGACTTTGCCTGGGGGTGTCAGCAAAAGTTTCAGAGAGATGACATCAGCAGAATCTCTCATAAAATAGACATAAACCATGTTAAATTGAATTGAAATCTGTCAATTGCTTTGATTTGATGATTTTCATAAGTGAACTGATTTTATGATGCTTGCAGGCATAAATTAAATGCAAAATATCTCATTTGAGCCCATGTGCTTCATTTGGAGACTATGTATTGGTCTAAATTTTCTTTGCAGATTTTCATTGTTAATCTTGAGTTTCTTCAAGCAAGTAAAACATTTAAGACATTTGTGTGGAAAACCTGTAACAAATTGCATTTGGCTCAGTCCCTGGTTATGATTTAGTTATCCTAGCTCTTTTTCTCTTTTTGTTTGATGCATATTTGAACCAATTCCACTTACAGCGAATATGCTACATTTCCACTAGAGGGAGGGAAAGTGCTGATTTTAAATATTTAAGAGGGAGCTGTTCTTTTGCCAAGATAATCACTTTCCTCATTACACACAAAATATGCCTGGAAAAACAACAGTCGTCCCTTTCACTTTTATTTAAGTGTCTGCTCTAATGGGAAAACAAAGGACAAAACATGGAATGTTTCTAGGTCAAAGTAGCAAATCTTTAAAAGTGGCTCATTTCTTGCTTCAAGAATTCTAAACACAGCCCTGGGGTCAGAAAAATATTCAAAGAAAGACCTTAGTGATCATAGACTTCAATCTCTTTCTTTAATAGTTGTGGAAAATGAGGCCCAGAGAGGGACCTGCCCTGCCCAGGGTCATATAATTTGTTAACAGCAGATGCATGCAAGAATAGAAGTATGTTCTGCAGTTCTTTTCGTAGTGCTCTGTGCAATGCAATATGTTGTCAGCATATCTGATGCAGTAAATAATATACATACACACATATTCATTTATGTACGTGTATATATATATATATATGCATATACATTCTTCTTTGTGAAGTTTATGGTTTGAGCTCTGGCATTAAGAAACATACTGGGGCTTTTATATATTTTTGTTTATTTGCTCATAAAACCTCACCACCCCACTCCCTCATTATATAACTCTAGATGCAAATGGCACTGCTCATGTTGAGTATAGCTAATGGATTCTGCAAGGTCCAAGCTCTAGTAATTATTGAGCAATCACGGTTCAGAATACCATGGTTTAGACAAGCATGTTGTAAACTTTACTGTGGAGCCTCCAAAATTTTTATTAACACATGTAGACATTAATGGTTGTGCTTATTTTGCTGTAATTGAGGGTATGTCCCATTTCCCTAAAATAATAAGGAATTTGGGGGAGCTATCAAATTTCACTTTTGGCTGAACCTCATCTGTAAGCTCTTCCAAACCTCATACATTTTGTGTTCATCTTTGAGGTAAGTAAGATTATTTTCTGAATTTTAACTGAAAAGATATAAAACACCCAAGTCCTCTATTCTAAAGTTGTGGTTTTAAAAAAAAAAAAAATCCATCAGCAAAAGTGTACTTATTTGAAATCTTAAAAGAATATTTCTCTCCACATTTTCTGTAGTTAGAACTGTCACTAAGGGGTTTTCCCCATGCCTGTGCATATCCTGACTGGTAGCTCTTGGACTATTTCTACCTGAAGAGAGCTTGCATCAAAGGTTTGGGTTAGGGGATTTGGAGATAGTAATCGAAGGTGAAATATGGGAAGAACTGTGGTCATTCTTTTAACTAAAAAAATTATGGATGTTTTCTCTTTTATGTGCATAAATACAAGGTAGTAAATGGAGGAACTCCTGGCTGCCACCAGCTGTAGGTATCATTCCCAAATAAGTGGACATGTGACCTTGAATAAGTTTCTAATTGCAAAATAAGAAGATTAGATTTGAAGAGTACCAGGAGCCCCTCCATTTCTAGAGGGCCATGACTTCACCTGTATAAGAAATGGACTTCATTCATAGTCTTGAAACCCTTAAAATTCTCACAGGATCATAACGCAGGGCATGTAGTATTTGTGCCATTTTGTTACTGTTTTAATAACATGGGAAAGCGTGGTATCACTGTATCCTGTGCTCCCCAATGCATTGATTCCCACAAAACCTTGCCAATCAGTCCTTTGTACAAAGAACCCCCTTTAAATTCCCTAGGGATATCAAAGCAGTGGAATGTGACTAAGTGACCACTTCTATCACTCCCTTTCAGTCCTACTGGCTCGATCTCCCCTGCGAACAAATGACCCTTAAGCTCTTTCCTGGTGTTTCTGCTGACTGTACCCTGTACTGCCCCCTTCAGTCTATTCATTGTGCAGCACCCCATAAAACTCAATTCAGATCAGCTTCCCAGTTCATCACACTTAGGGTTACGGGTCTCTATTTAGCATTACTAATAAGAACGGCCTTCCCCATTACTCGGACTAAAATAGGGCCTTTCGTCATTCTTTTCCCCTTGGCTCTAGCTCATTATTGTCTCTATCTAGTTCTATGTGCATGCTCATGGCTCTACCTCCATCTGACGTCATAACTACATCTGTATCTACATCCATGTCCATAACTCTACCTTCGCCTATATCCATGTTAATATCCATATCTATTTCCATTTCCATACCTATATCTGCATTCGTGTCCATATCTGTAACTAGATATGTATGTATCTATAAGTATGTGTGTGTCTGTGCTCCTGCACAGGAGTATACAACTCCTTGAAGGCAGAGATTTTATTTTGCTCATTGCTATAATCTCAATGTCTAGATCAGCGCTAGTTCTAATAGGATCTCAATCTATACCTTTTGGATGAATGAACAGATTTTCCATAGTGTCTGTCAGACCTGAAGTGGGATTTGGATTTTGACTACTGTTAGCTCTTTGGTTGTGGATAAGTTATTTAATTTCAATAAAATTCATTTTTCCATTTCTAAATCAAAGATGTCATGATTTTTTTCTCAAAGGCTGTGAGGATGATTAGATACTGGAAAAGGAGCTATCTTGGTTGTGGCCAGGAAAGTCTACAGGTTAAGGTCAATTCCCTTCTTTTTCCTCTGTCTACCTGGTTGAGCACATCCAAATTTTCACATATTTCTGGCCTCAGAAAAAAAGGACACGTACTAATATTCACAGCTGTCAAAATGAGACTTCTCAGCTGAAATGATTACGCGAGGTAAATGTAAACATCACTTTCCACCGGCAGGATCGCCACAATGAGAGAGGATTTACCCAAGAGTCTGAGCATGGCCATGATATTTTTCCCCTAAGTCAAGAACAATGGTGCTTTATCATTTAATTTTATTAGTTGTCTAACTTAAGGGTTAAGAACTGCACTTTTGCCATCTAGGTAGCATAAGGTTAAGCATTTACCCCATCACCTAACACAAGAGACCCTATTTTATGAATTAAAAACTTTCAGGAAGGCCACTTTCCATTTGTAGTTAAAAACTAAACATTTTTTCAAGGGAGAATGTACCTCCCTTAGAAACAGTCACTACTCTAATCAATAAAAGACTAGCACTCAACATCTGCTAAGGATTTTACACACATCATTGTACATACTGTTCACATCAAGCCTATGAATCAGCTACTGCTATGATATTTTGAAGTTACATAACCAGCCCAAGGCCATGTGGCCAGTTAATGGTGGGTCCTGGAATCCAGCCTGTGTTTTTTTTGTGATGGAAGCCAGTGAAAGCTCCTAACCACTGTGCCTTGATATCTCACATGATGGCAGAGCCAGTCCCAAGTGACTGTTTTATCTGAAAAACCATGCCAAAACAAAGCAAAAATAAAAACTAGGAAGCAAAAACCCAGAGGTCTATAGCATTGTATTTGTGGAACTCTTTATTTTTTTTACAAATTGCTCCTATATAAATCATCTCAGTTAGTCCTATGTAATAATAGTGCAGGGTTCGTGTCACTTTTCAGATGAAGCAGAACTTAGATGACTTTACTGAAGGTTGCCAGTAAATAAGGGCAAGAAACTGAAACTCCACCTCCTGATTGTAGATCCTTCTTCTTTCCACCTTGGCCATTCTAGTAGAAAAATTTCTGTTCCATAGCTGCAGACTTAGGTTTGTAATCACAGAGTATCTTCCAACTACCAGTCACTCTAGATGCTGTGGGGAACACATCAGGATTAGACAAAGATGGACAAATTCTCTGCCCTCATGCATTTTTCATTCTGGGGAAATGGAGACAGATAATAAGCAAATGCGTAACGTATTAGGTGGTGCTATCTCTCACCGTATACCAAAATCAACTCAAAATGGATTAAGGACTTAGATGTAAGACCTAAAACTATAAAACTACTAGAACAAAACACAGGGAGAAAACTCTAAGACATTGACCTGGGAAAAAATCTTATGGAGAGACATCTAAAGCACAGGCAACAGAAGCAACACCAGACAAATGGGATGACATCAAACTGAAAAGCTTGTGCACAGCAAAGGAAGGACTTGACAGAATGAAGAGGCAACCAGCAGAATGGGAGAAAATACTTACAAACTATGCATTTGACATGGGATTAATACCCAGAATATACAAAGAACTTAAATAATTCAACAGCAAAAAAAAAAAAAAAAAAAAAAAAAATTGATTATAAAATGCTCAACAACACTAAACATCATGGAAACACAAATCAAAACCACAGTGAAATATCATCTCACTCCAGTGGGATTTCCTGTTATCAGAAAGACAGAATATAACAAATGCTGGTGAAGATGCAGAGAAAGGGGAACTCATACACTGTTGCTGGGAATGTAAATTAGTACAGCTATTATGGAAAATTACAAAAAACTACAAATAGAACTACCATGTGTTCTGCAGTCCCACTGCTGGATATTTATCCAAAGAAAAGGAAATTAGCATACCCAAAAGACATCTGCATCCCCATGTTTATTGCAGCACTATTCAAAATAGCCAAGATATGGAATTAACCTAGGTGTCCCTGCACAGATGAATGGATAAAAGAAAATGTGGAATATATACACATTGGAATACTACTTGGTCATGAAAAATAATGAAATCTTGTCATTTGTGGCAACATGTATGAGCCTAGGAGACATTATGTTAAGTAAGTCAGGCACAGAAAGATAAATATTGCATCTTCTCACTGATACGTGGGAACTAAACAAACAAAAACTTGTAGAAGGAGAGACTAGAACTATGGTTATTGGAGGGGCTGGGAAGGGGAGGGGAGAGAAAAGATAATGAGCAGTTGGTTAATGGATGCCAAATTAGATAGGAAAAATAAGTTCTGGTAGTCTACAGTAGGTCTAGGCACCTATAACTAACAATAATTTATTGTACGTTCTCGAATGACTAGAGGAGAGGAGCGCAAATGTTTTCATCATAAAGAAATGACAATTTTTTTGTGATGATGAATTTGCTAACTAGCCTGATTTGATCACTATACATTATATACATGTATGAAAATACAACCCTGTACCCCCCAAAATGTACAATCAATACATTCCAATTAAAAGTTAATAAGTTAAAACTAAGATTTTAGGTGGTGTAAGTGCTGTGGACCAAATTCAAGCATGTGACAGGGATAGGGAGCCCCAGGCTGGGGAAAGGGTTGAGGTTTTATCAGGTGGTACACAAAGGCTGCTGTGCTGAAGAGGTGCTCGAGCACCTGATGGACATGAGGAAGCCAGCCAGGCGGTTCTTAGGGTTCCAGGCAGAGACAGTGACACGTGTAAAGGCCCTTGGGTGAGGGGAAAACACTTGGTGTCTATAGGGGGCTGGAAGGAGGCCCGTGGAGCCCATGGAGGGTTTGAGCAGATGAATGTACAGCTCTGAGGGTGGGATATCCCACTGCAAGAGGCCAGGGACCAGTAAGTGCAGTGAGTCTGTGGCTTTGGTGCCACGTAAATACCATACCATACCATACAATACAATAAAAAGTGATTTGGGCAACAATTACAGCCTCAAGAAGTTCTCCTTAAAAGAGTCAATTCTGTATTCTAAACACGAGGAGCTACCTGCTGCAGATCGGTCAAGCCCAGTCAAACAAACATCAATCCCACGCCTTTGAAGAAAAGCCTGCATCCGAGTGCCAGGAAACGGCTAGGCTGGTGCATCCTCCGTCACGTGGAGCCACATCCTTCTTTCACCCTAAGACCGGGGCCAAGCGTGCTTTGGCTTAAATAGTCCTTCATAACAGACTAAAACCTTCCTGGCAGATATCACCATTTTTATCATATTTCCCAGAAGATCTCAAATTCTCTGGGTCCATACATGTGAATTATCTATAGTGCAGTTAAATGTCATGAAGTCGTACAAGCCTTTTTAATTAATAGGATTCATAAGTGCTCACTGGAAGTCAGTGCTATGGAATCATCTTTTACTCTCCTTGACATTTATGTAGCACTCTTTAACATTTAAAATATATTATCTCATTTTATTGTCACAACAAGCCTGTGAAGTGGTTGAGTAGGAGAGAGATTATTCCTTTTCTCTCTCCTCCTCCCCCCTCTCTTTCTTTCCTGGGGAAAAAAGTTAAATGGCATTTGAAATGATGGAAAGTGCAGGAATTCTAGTGGCCTGATTCTAAAAATAACAAGATACATTTTCCATTCATTAAAAGTAACAAATGTGTATTAAAAACATAATGTGTGTTTGCTGAGCGAGTATCAGACACAGCAGCCACTGCCCTGGGAATGTAAATAGACATAAATTTCGTGGGAAGCCGTTTGGGAGCATACATCAAGAATTTTAAAAATGTTTACCTTTTGACATCCAAATTGTAATTGAAAGAAATCTCCCTAAAGACATAATTAGAACTGCAATAAAAGGTTAATAAACAAAAGATATTTACTCCAGCATTATTTATAAGAACAAAAATTTTAAGACTAAATGCTTAACAATAGGGAAATGTTTAAGTCATCTGTGATATAAGAATCTGATGAAATATTATGCAGTCATTGGGAACAGGATATTTTACTCTCTGGAGAAGAGGTCTGCTTCTTCTTTGTGCCAAAACCAGGTCCAAATCCCAGGTGTGAGATGCACGTGGACTGAAACAGGCAGTCCTGGCTGCAGCAGCAGGCAGGACTTGGGGACAGGGCAGTGTCCCCTGTGTAGTCTGGACGGATTCCTCAAGAAAGAGACACTAGCTGGGTCAGGCTGTGATGGCTCAGGCTGAGGGTTGAGTCTGTGGGTGCTTTGTGGGGTCCTGTTTGCTCCCAAAGGTGAGGCATGTGGAGACCAGCGTTCCAGGACCAGTGGGTCCTTCACTAGCTGAATAAACTTAGAGAAATTATTTTCTTGCTCTCACCTGCCATTTTCTCATCTGTAGAAGGAGGTAGTTAAAATCGTATTCATACAAGCAATATTTTTGCAGCTCTTATTTCCTGCTAGTCAGAGTTACAAATAGTGATTCCTTTAGTCGACACGACAGCCCTATAAGGTAGGTAATATTCTCCCCACTTTACGGATCAGGAATGAAGACACAAAGAGGGTGAGTAACTTGCTGGAGGCCACAGCGGACACCGGCAGAGGGGACATTCAGAGCCAGGCCTTCCCACCCTGCACCCTACACTGCTCCGTAAAGGAATGAGTTGTAAGCTCCCTGTTGGCTTTCAAATCCAGTGACTATAATTTTATGAGGTTAGTTTTCAGCCAGAATGGAAAACTCTAGCTCTAATTACTTAAACAAGCTGCATTCACTGATCTCCCATTCTGCCTTCTCTTAAGATAGATGTCACGTTTAAATCGCCCATCGTGTTGGCAACCTGGGTGCGGCTCACACATGGACGTGAAAATTCGGGCCCTCTGTGTACACGGTGTCATCGGAGATTTCCATTTGAAACCCCTACAAGTTGCAGCAGCTCCTTTGGGTGAGCTCCTCTCCTCCTGGGGTTTCTGGTCACCTCCCCGATGACCTCAAACCGTGCTGCTGGCCCCGACTTCTCTCTGGATCCCGGGTGAAGGAGCCACAACTCCTCCACCGGCCACCTACCTGCCACTTGGCTGCCCTGGAGCCTGGAGCCCGGAGTCCAGCTGGGCCCCCGCCCAGGCTCCCATTCCCCTCTCTCGGGGGCACTCAGGACACGAGCCCCTCCTCTGGGCCACCTCTGGAGGAGGCTCCGGGGTTCTGAGGCTTTTTTTCCAGGCACTGCCCTGACTGTGGCTGCAGATCCGCGTTCCCTGCGCCCCGGCGGCTCCATTCCCGGTCGTGGTCCCCGTGGGTCGGGGCCCGGGGTCCTCGGGCTCTGAGTGCCCATGCTCCCCGCTGCTGTCGCGAACCTAGGCCCCTGCTGCCCGAGGTCGCCTCCTCTGAAATGACCCGGGAGTGTGTCTTTCTCTCCTTCCTTTAGCCGCCTTCTCCCTGTTTTATTTTAACCAAACATCCGTCTCTTAGCTGGTGGCCGGGACCCACCAAGCCGCTCCGTTCTCTTCTCAGCTCCTGGAGCAACCTTTCTGGAAACAGCCCCGCGGCCTGACAGCTCCCACGGACCCCTCTCCCGAGTTCCCCTCTCCGGCGTGTGCTCTTCCTCCACGTCCAACACGGTGTCCTGCCTTTGGGCCGTCCGCTCCCTTCAGGGCACCTGCCTGCAGCGTGTGGCCCCAGCTCTGCTCACCTGCACCGACCCCCAGCTCTGCCCACCTGCACCGACCCCCAGCTCTGCCCACCTACACCGACTCCCAGCTCTGCCCACCTGCCCCAGCCCCCAGCTCTGCTCACCTGCCCCGACCCACAGCTCTGCTCACCTGCACCGACTCCCAGCTCTGCTCACCTGCTCCAGTACCCCAGCTCTGCTCACCTACACCGACCCCCAGCTCTGCTCACCTGCACCGACCCCCAGCTCTGCTCACCTACACCGACCCCCAGCTCTGCTCACCTGCACCGGCCCCCAGCTCTGCTCACCTGCACCGGCCCCCAGCTCTGCTCATGGCCCCCAGCTCTGCTCACCTGCACTGACCCCCAGCTCTGCTCACCTGCGTGCTCTCCTCTAAATTCTGTTCAGTGCGCCTCCCAAAGACACTCTTCTACCACCTGAGCTCCTCTGCCTTTCTTCCTTTCAGTTTTCAGGGGACTGTATCTGTCACAGTTTACCTGCTGTTGGTCATGGTTTTGTATCTGTTAACTCTTTTAAAAATATTCTGTTGTTTTTGTGAAATAATACACATACAGGCTAAAAGTGAAAAGAGAGCATAAAAAGTGTACAATGAAAAGTGAGTCTCATTTCCACCTAGACCCTCTGTCCCCTTTCTCAGGACTGACATGCACTGTTCTTGTGTGCCCTTGCAGAAAATGTTCATGCTTAAAATAAGTGTAAATATTCTATTTTTGCTTCATTGCTAAAGAGTGAAAGAACATGTCAACTTACAATGTGTATTTTTCTATATCTTGTTTTTTACCTAAACATATAGCTTGGAAAAATACATATCTTGGATTCTTTTTTTGCATGAGAACACAGCAACTTCATTTGTTTTTACATCTGTAGAGTGTCTAATTGTGTGTATAAATCACAGTTCATTTAATAGATTCTTGGCTGTTATTTCCAGGTATTAGCTGTAATTGTCAATGCTGTAAATGAACTCCAGTGTGTGTGAATGTGTATGTGTGTGCATATACATATTTGTGCATCTCCGTGAGCATACAAAGGGTCTGCAAAAAGTTCATGGAAAATGCATAGTATGAAAAAACTGCATGAATTGCAAATATTTTTGCAGCAAAATAAACTCTAACTTGTGATAACACATCTGAACAGAACCTAGTTTGAGACACTAAGAAGCATAAGACATCAGTTGGAAAAGAGAGTAACATGAATTCTGCTAAAATTGAAGGAAGAAAAAACATCAAATTTTTGGTGAAGCTTGGACGGAAGAATGGTGGAATCATTGATGCTTTTAAAGTAAAGTTTGTGGGGACAATGCCCCAAAGAAGTCATCAGTTTACAAATGGATAACTTGTTTTAAGAGACAGTGTTGAAGATGAAGATCTTCCACATCAATATTTGAGGAAAAAATTAATCTTGTTCACACCCTAATTGAAGAGGATGAATGATTAACAGCAGAAGCAATAGTCAACACCATAGACATCTTGATTGGTTCAGCTTACACAATTTTGACTGGAAAATTAAAGTTGAGCAAACTTTCTGCTCCATGAATTCCAAATCTGTTGAGCCCAGATCAGTTGGGGACAATAAGGGAGCTTTCAATAGAAATTCTAAACAAGTGGGATCAAAATCCTGAAGCATTTATTCAAAGACTTGTAAAATAAGATAAAACATGGCTTTACCAGTAAGATCCTGAAGACAAAGCACAATCAGAGCTATGGCTACCAAGAGATGGATGTGGTGCAGTCGAAGCAAAAGTGGACTGGCCAGGAGCAAACGTCATGGCAACAGTTTTGTGGAACGCTTGAGGCACTTTGCTTGTTGATTTTCTGGAGGGCCAATGCCAATAACATCTGTTCATTATGAAAGAGTTTGGAGAAAGTCAGCCAGTGTGTTAGCAGAAAAACACCCAGGAAAGCTTCACCAGAGAGTCCTTTTTCTCCGAGACAATGCTCCTGCCCATTCCTCTTATCAAGCAAAGACAATTTTGTGAGAATTTTGATGGGAAATCATTAGGCATTCACCTAACAGTCCTGATTTAGCTCCTTCTGACTTCTTTTTGTTTCCTAATCTTAAAATATTTTTGAAGGTTATCCATTTTTCTTTAGTTAATGTAAAAAGACTGCATTGATGTGGTTAAATTCCCAGGACCCTCAGTGATTTAGGGATGAACTAAGCTGGTATCATCACTTGCAAAATTGTCTTGAAATTGTGGAAGCTTATGCTGAGAAATAGAAGTTATATTTTTTATTTTCATGTGTTAACTCCATTTTCCATGAACTTTTAAAGTCTCCTCGTATCCATAGAATAAATGCAGAACAAAATAACCACTGAGTCAAAAAATGCATTCATTTTTTTCATTTTAAATTTGTTCAAAATTGATCACTTCAGCATCCAAAACAAGTTGTATCAATTTAATCACACTGACAGTGTATAATATACCCTTTTAACTTTTGTGAATCATATAGGTAAACAATCCTATTCATTGTCTTAATTTATGCTTTTGTTTTCTTATAATATAAATGAGTTTGAGCATCAATTTATGTTCCTAAGACTTTTGTATGTCTTTTTCTGTCTCTTCTCATACACTGAAATTATTCTATTGGGTCCTTGTCTTTTTAGAATATGTATTTGTAAGATTTTGTAAAAAAAACATATTTAAGTGTCAATCCTGTGTCCTATGTGTTGAATATATTTCCCTTTATGCATTTTTTTTTTCTAAAGAAGTGTTAATTTTTGATGTATGAAATGTATGGATCTTTTCCTTACTGGCTTCTTACTTTCATGCTTTGCTTAAAAAGTTTTCCCCACTTCAAGATAATTATTTCTATATCCTAATTTTCTTCTAGTTTGTGATTTTATTTTTTATTTCCATTTTGTAATTGATTTTAAAATTATTTTAGTGTTAGAATATGGGTTGATTTTTCGTTCCAACTATCTCTAAAGTAATGATAGAAAAAGCTGCATTTTGCATTTGACACATATTACTGAAACACATTGCATATTTGGAACATATTACTAAAGATGCAGTAACATGTTTGGCATATACATAGCTCTAAACACTGTACTTATTAGCTGCAATGACACGTGTAGTATTTGCTTTAATAAATGTTAAGCAGTATAGCCTTAATATGGAGGAACTGATAACATAGTAATGATAGCCGTTATTCATTAAGCAGTGCCAGGTACTGGACAAACTGTCGACAAGATTTATCCATTTTAATCCCATGATATTGCAAGTTTACATACCTCAAATCATTGATGTCTCTATTTCATACATAAAAGAAAGGATGATCTTGAGATCACACCTCTCAAAAGTGGCAGAGCTGGGATTTGCACACAATTGCTGTGTATTCAGAGCACTAAGTCTTTCCAATCTCAGTTCCAGCTAGCAAAGGTGGAGAGAGGTGTTGAATGATGCATGGATATATGGAGTGACCTCTTTCCGGTCTGCTAACTGGAATTTATAGTCCTAAAGATTCAGTCTTTGCATTAAATATTTCCTTGAATTGGATTTAAACCTCTTCACCATCTACTGAGCCCGATGAGATAAGACTCATAAATGTTCCACATCGGCTTCTCTCCCAGTGCAGTAGATATGGGCACTTTACAGTGATCATTTCCTCCTAATTGGTTGTAACTAATGCACTGCCATCCTGGAATTTGTCACTTACCGAAATGTACCTTAGCAAATGGACCATGTTCGCCATCTAAATGTTAATTTACACACACTAAAACATAGCTCAGGGAGAGCAAGTGGGGTTTAAGAAGAGAAAGGTGACCTGAAGGATCTGTCCAAGTGGGTAGTAGTTGGCCACCTTCTGCTAAATCTCTTAGGGATGAGGGACAATGGCTAAAGAATGTGGAATTGGGAATTGAGAGACTGATGGAGAAGCAAGTCTGTGCCAAAAGTCAGTGTCTGCCTCCTGGGTCTCTCTTTCCTCGTTATAGGTCTATTTTCTCATAAGTATAATAAAAAGGCTTGCTTAGATTTATGGTTCAAATTCTGCTTTGTAGAGGTCACTGGGGCCATTGTAAAGAAGGAGAAGGGTGATGAACTGTCAGGAATCCCTGTGCTCTGTTCCCGCTCAACCCCATAGCTCTCTAGTCTACCTGTTTGATATCTTAGGGGTGCACAGACAACAATATTTTAAACACTGGAAGCGGCATTCTCCAGGGTGCATTCTGAGACATTCTGAGACTTTGCTCCTTGTATCCTATCTCCAATAGCCCCAATGTTTCAGCAAGGGCATGAAGCCTCACCGTGCTTTTGCTCAGATGAAAAGTGAACATGACAAACTCAGGTCTGCCGTGGCTCCTGGCTTCCAGGTCCTCCTCACCAGCCAGAGACAAAACAGGGATGCGGGAGCAGTGTTGAAGTAAAGAGAAGTCTGTGGGAGCTGACTGGGTTAATCTTGGTGTCCACAGGACCAAGGCAGCCAACCATCCCGGGGCAGCAGGCCCATTCCCTGTGAAAGGAAGTAATGCAGCAGAGGGTGAAACAAGCACCTGTGTCCCTGTGCAGGGCTTCCAAGCCTGGCAGGGGAAGAGGACAGGTGTCATGCCCACCTGCCCCAGCTGGCCAAGTGCAGGCAGCTTTCCTGAGCCAGTAGGCGTCCACCTCCAGGAGGAGTGGGCAAGTACCCTCAAGGGGGAGGATGAAAACATATTGAGAAATTGAGATGACATAGGAAACTTTTGGGTGGAGAGGGATCTTTCCTTTCTTTTTGTTAGAAAATAAAACATCAATGAACTGATCTCTCTGTCTCTCTCTGTCTCTGTCTCTGTCTCTGTCTCTGTCTCTGTCTCTGTCTCTCTCTCTCTCTCTCATCGATATTCTACTGAGCTGTTATTTTAAGTGCTCCTGTGTTAAGGTTTCCACACCAACATAGTACAATCACATAGGTAAGTAGTTTTGGGGTCAAGGTGAATTCTCACTACCTTGGGGCCAGGCTGAAGCCCACAAGCTTGAAAGAGCCAGATTTTGCAGGAGAGGAATGCTTAGAAGAGAGTGAACAAGAGAAAAAAAAAAAAAACTGAATTCAGAAAGCTCTGCAAGGAATTTTATTTCTGCCTTTTACGAACTGATAGGAAATTAGCCAATTACTTAACCTGTCTGATTCTCACTTTCTACATTTGCAAAAAGCTGACTTAGATTAGCTTTAGATTCCTAAAGGTAACACTCATATCTACCTTCTGAAACTGTTTTGAGAATTGTTCAAAAATTGCTTGTCTTATCTAACATATCTAAAATATTTGTTCATGAGGTGGCAGCTATTATTTTACGCAGGTGAACATATGCTCTAATGGCTTTATACATGGGTAGTGGCATGGTTATCGTTACTTAATATTGTATTCTATTCTCTAGGCAGACAGAACCCACCATGCACATACTGTGTTGTGTCAGCATGTAATTTTCCTGGACTTGTGGAAAGGTCAAAAACTATAATTTTGGAAAAAATGTTCAAGGAACTATTTCAGTCTCAAAGGTTAGTTTCCTACCTTCAAATTATTATCTTTCTTCCTTACCTTTTCCATCAAAATCCCAGCCTTTCCAGGAAAGCTTTCCAAATCATGCAGAAGTCAGAAGTACATGCTGGCACCAGAAAAAGAGCTCCACCTGGGTTATCAGGTGTGTTCAAAATCCAATGACAGCATCTCTATAAGATACAAGAAGAGAAAAAGTCCGTGTGCAGACAGAGCAAAGGTTAGCATCATGTGGCCACAAACCAAGGATACCTGGAGCCACTGGGAACTGGAAGAGTCAAGGAATAGATTCTCCTATAGAACCTTGGGAGGGAGTGTGTCCCTGAAAACACCCCGATTTAGGATTTTGGCCTCCAAAATAGTAAGATAATATATTTCCATTGTTTTAAGCCACAAAGTTTGTGGTAATTTGTTATGGTAGCCCTAGGATACTAATCCATCCTTCCTTCCTTCCTTCCTTCCTTCCTTCCTTCCTTCCTTCCTTCCTTCCTTCCTTCCTTCCTTCCTTCCTTCCTTCCTTCCTTCCTTCCTTTCTTCTTTCCATTTTAGATGCTTTCCTCTAATGACATGTTCCTTGCATATCTAATCATATGTAAGTGTCAGGCAAAACCAGCAGGTGGGCAGCTCTCGGGGTGTCTGTGAGTGTGTGCGCGCGTGTGTGGAGTGTGGGTTATTCGGTGTTGTTGATGTTGATGCACAGGAACCTCACTGTTTCCTTCATGGAAGAGCTCTCCTCTTGCCTGATCTCTCAGAGTCAGGGGCCTGGGGTGGCAGGGGCCTCCTTATTCTGTAGGAATACTTCCACAGAATTTCCCCATTTTGTGTACAGTACCCTCTGCTCAGTGTGGCTGCTGTCCTGGATCCAGGTCCTTTGTTCAACATTTCTAGAGGGATCCCCCAGCCTTTCAGGCAAGGTAGCTCCCCATGTGACTGAGATAGGAGGGAGAAACTAGGATTCTCGTTGCTTCTTCTCTAAATTTCCAACCAACCTGCCTGCTCCCAGCCCCTCTTGCCTCTCTGCTGTCCCTGCCTATAGGCCCTTTAAGTCCTGGGCCTTTGGAGGGTTCAGGGGTCCCGGCCTTTTTGGTCATGTGCTGGGAGTCTCAGGTGTCTCTGGTTTGCTGAGTCAGGTTGAAGAAAATGGATAGGTCTTACACAAGGTTATACCTTTAAATAGAATTCTGAACGATATATACATATACAGCAAGGAAGGTGCGATAGAGCTGGCTTGTGTAGCTCACAGGCCAGTTGTGCATATCTCTTCCCAACTCCTGACCTGACATCTGCAGCATTTACACCACAGCAATCAGCAAATTCGACAAAGGAGGTTTTCCCCACCCAGTTCAGTGTTTACCAACACATCGCTGCATGTGGTGTGTAAATACACACACACACACACACACACACACACACACACACACACACACACACACACACACACACACACCCCTTATAGGGATAAGTTAAAGTTGGTGTGTCTGATCTTTCTTGGTAACATGGGCTTTCTACCTTTTACACTTTAGGAATATGTCTTCTTTCCGTTGGTCTGTACCCATCCTGTGCCCTACCCAGCACTGACCTGGCAAGCTTCTCTGTGTACTTAGGGCCTGGCTCAGGGCTTTTCCCCTCCAGGGACCCTACCTGTCACCTAGGGTGGTCCGGTCTGGGGTCTCTCCTCTGGTCAGGCTCTTCTCACCTCTCTCCGAGCCCTGCCACACTATTCTGGCATCTTCGGCTCTCTCCTGCATCCTGAACATCCTGCCTCTCCTGTCCCCAGCACCTGGCTGGGATCCTGCTTCTCAGGAGGGCTCAGGATTGTTAAAGGAATGGATGAGCACTCGAGAGTCCCACAGTCAGAATGTGGCCACTGCAGAGAGAGTAGCCCATCTGGCCCCACTCTTCCCCTGGGACATGCCAGAAGTCCCAGGGGAGCTGGAGCTCAGGCATCCCTACTCTTGGTGACTGGTCCCCAACTCCACAGCCCTCGGGCAGTCTGTGCTGATTTCCTAGTCCATGACCTTCTGTCCAGTGTGTTTGCCAGGAGGCTTGGCCAAGTTCTCCTCTGCAGACTCTCCTTTTGGAAGCTACATCATCCCCTGCAGCCTGTGCAGAGTGACACCAGCTGGGCAGAGACACTGAGAGGTGGCCGGGTAGCCCCTGCTGTCACATGGAGGTTGAACCTAGGGAAGAGGAAGGCTTGTCATGGGGATATGGGTCGGATGTTCCAGTGATCAGTCCTCCACAGCTGCTCAGTGGGCAGTCAGAAATGCCGCCCATGGCAATGTGTGTCTCACTGAATGCTCTGCTCAGATTTTGAAGTAAAAATGTTGCTTGGGATAGTTATTTGTAAGGTGAAGACTGTTCACATCGACTCTGAATGGAAATAATGCACAGGAGACAACACGCTGCCAACCTGACTTCCTAAGTCTCTGCCTGGTGGAGTTTCACGGGCTGAGCTGCTTTGCTTGTGGCAGTCCCAACCTCGTGGTGCACTGTGTCCTTAGGACAGTTCCAAGTGCTGCAAATGTCTGAGACCACACTGCAAAGCCACTGGAACCAGCTGCTTCTTTGAGACCTGGAATCTGCTGTGTTTACAGTCGTAGGCTGTGATTTCAATCAGAGGTGACTCTGATGCCCCAGGCTTCTTAGGGCTCCAGAAGAGGCATGGACGTTTCCACACATTTTACGTTATTTTCCACAAACCCTATCACAATAATCTTTCTTTCCATTCTTTGCTCTCGCGGCCCTCTGCACACACATGCTCTCTCGAATGCACAAGCATATCTGAGCTTCCCCGCGGAGGGCTGAACATGATTCAGTGAGGGTATATTTCAACTGGGGAATATGATGATCAAAGAGCAATTCCTGTTACTTATGATGCAGAAGAGTTCATTTTCTTTCTCTAAACCTGTGCCATGTGCCACACAGGCCTGCTCAGGTCTTTTTCCTAAATAAACCAGCAGCTCTCTCTCTAGGTGGCATTTGTCTTTCTTCATAGACCACTGGCCCTCGATCCCGGGTGCTCGTTAGCGTCACCAGGAAGTTTTTAGCGACACTACCTCCTGGACTGCCATCTCTAGCAATTCTAATTTAATTGATCCAGGCTGGTCAATCTTCTTCACACATTTTAGCTCATAAAAGGCAGACTATGCTTTGTGTTTTGGGATTTAGAAAACATGGGTACCTCATTTCCAAGTAAGATTTTTACCCGCCAGGTCCTCTGGATACCGAGCCCATTAAGAATGGGTCTGAGTCAGCCCCACCAGGCAGAAACAAGGGCTTTGGGAGCAGGACAGTGAGATTCCAGGGTCACTGGCAGAGTAATGTTGGGTGAGTCATTTTATTTCCCCACGGCTTCATTTTCTTATCCACTAAACTGAGATAATACCTGTATCCCAGACAGGATTAAATGAGATGAGTTAGGGAAAGCATCCAGCATAAAGTCAGTAGAAATATCCTTTTCCTCACTGGTTATATTTCTAAACAGTGTTGCAATGAGGTAGCAGGTTATGCCTATGAATCAAGCCTCAAGCAATAGATTAGCTGTTTGATCCTGTCATAGGTGTGGGGTAAGTTCAAGAGAATCCACATTATTTCTGCTTTTGTACAAACTTGCCCACACAGAGATAAATAATCATTGAAGAATATGTTGAGATTTTGAGTCCAGAAGATATGTTTCTCACCACCGCTGTCTGGAGCTCCTGGGGGAGGAGAGGGTGTATTAGTTAGCATTCTCCAAAGAGACAGAACCAATACATGAGAGGGGACTTATTAAGGTAATTGGCTCACACGATTCTGAAGGCTGAGGTGTCCTACGACAGACTATCCGCAAATTGGATGCCAGTACTGTGGCTCAGTCCAAGTCCGGAAGCCTCAGAACCAGGGAAGCGATGGTGTGATTTTTAGTCTGAAGCCACAGACCTGAGAGCCTAGGGGTGCTGCTGGTGTAAGTCCTGAACTCAAAGGCTAAAGAGTCTCAAGCTCTGATGTCCATGAACAGGAAGGAAAATTATTCCCCAGCTCCAGTGGCTAGGACTAGAAGTTCCCCTTTTCCTCTGTTTTTGTTCTCTTGGGGACCCAGGTGGACTGCATGGTCCTTGCCCCATGTTGAGGGCAGTTCTTTCCCACCCAGTTCACTCAGGCCCACATGCTAATCTCTTCTGGAAACACCCTCACAGACACACCCCAAAACAATGCTTTACCAGCTTTCTATATATTTCTTAATCTAGTCAAGTTGACGTGTAGAATTAACCATCACGGATGGTTACCTGCAGACCAATGATGCTTGAGAGCACTTGCCTTTGGAGGAAACCCCCTCATGCTGGGTTTCTCCTTGCTGAATGTCCTAGTGTTCAGCTCCTAGTACTTTTCTGCATCTGGGCCCTTGCAGGGGGCTGGGCATCAGCCCTGGGCAGTAGAGGGAATCCATGTCCTCGGTCACTCATTGCAGCCTCCTCTCTAAGCAAGAGGGGCGTGACAAGGGTCTCTCTGTGGGTCTTGGATGCTGTGGTCCATTGTGACTGTACCAGCCCAGCACAAGCCACTCCCAGCACGCCTCTTGTCCTCACTCTCTAATGTGGCATTCATGAAATCTTGGAGAGGTTGTTAGGCCGGAAATACTAGCCGAGGGATGAGGGTTCGGGGAGTGGGTGGGTATGACCTATGGAAAGTACACTGTGATCAGCACCCCCCCGTTTGCTGCCTTGAGAGTAGTGGACTTGGGGAAAAACCCCTTTAAATGAATATGCAAGGCAGACACACAAGACAGCAGTGACAAAGTGACTCACTGTGGCCTGACCATGAACCCAGGAGAAGAGACAACATCATGGGCTTTGCCTAGTGAGCGACCTGGCTCAAGTTCTAGGGTAAAGAGTATCCTTCATTCATTTACTTCATTTCTTCCATTTCCTCTCTTTCACAGATGTTTTCCAAACCCTCAAAGATAAACGAGTAAAAATAAATAGGACACAGTCTCTGGCCCCAGGCACTTAACACTTAACTGGGGAAGGCAGAAAAGCAAATAAATACTCCAAAATAAATGTAACAGTGGAGTTTAGTGCTACTCTGAAAAACAGGCCATGGAGCCGTAATTCTGACTGGGGAGGGGGAAGGCTTCCCAGAAGGGGGTAACCACTGAGTCTGTGGGAGCCGGGAGCTGAGGCTGGGTGGGCAGAAGAGGCTGCAGAGCAGGGAGAGAGGCTGGGCGACTTAAGGAGCTCCAGACCTTATAGTTCCCACTTGGGACAAGGGTGCAGCATAGCTGGAGAGACAGACAAGAGGAGCAGATGACAGGTGGATTCTGGAGACCTTGTGAAACACACTTGGAGGTGTGCTCTTTGCTCCTAAAGAAGGACTAACAGGAATGGATACGCCTTTTCTGTGGAGCAGTCTGGCTAAACTGGGAGTGATTTGCAGGGTGGGGTGGGCAGATCACAAATAGTCTAAAAATAGTGCGTGGGGCTTGGCTGGCCAAAGGTGGGCACAGTGGAGATGAGGGCAGGATTATTAAACATATTTTAACTAAAAAATGGCACATATACACTTTCATTCTGTACTTTGTCCATAGCTTTGAAATTTGGTTGTATGGATCTAACATTTTATCAAAAATAAAGAATATGGTCTATTTTATTTTTGTAGTTGGAAGCCCTTTAGGCTCTGAGCATCAGAGCAAATGAAGGAGGGACCTGAAGCTGTCACTCCCATCGACTGCATGAAAATCTCATTAATTTAGAGCACAAGGGAGCAGACAGAATGGATTTTGAATTAATTAGGTTTGCCATATGTGAAAGTATGCATTGCTCCGAAGTGTAGGACGTCTTGTTGGGTGAGAAATCCCCATTCATTCTATTAGCTGGTACAATGTTTTAAGAAAACTCATAACAACAACTATGTTTACTCATTTTGGACAAATGATAGTTGGTTTGGGAAATACATGATTCAGCTCTTTGGGCTATATTGATGAGATGTATCAGATTCTTTCCTGTTGCCGTAACCTTAGCTTGTATCTTGCAACTATCAAATGCTATCCTTTAAGAATGTTTCTCTTCCTGTCCTGAATCCTGATCAGTCTGATGGTTAGCCATACCTGTCCTTACATTTATTGATTCCTAAAGATGCAATATTATTTCTATTATTTCATTTCAAGATCTTTCATCCTTCCTTTAAAAGTAGCTTGTGTTCATCAGAGAGTGCTTGGCTTCTTCATCTTTTTTTAAAGGACCTTGCAGTTTGCGATCCATTTTCAGCCAATACTCTCCTAGATTTCCACAGCCCTGGGCTTCCTCGGCAATGTGTTCTGCCAGCCTCAGCAGAACACCTCTCACCGTCCGTGATGGCTGCTGCAGCATGGCTTATTGCACATGTGGAGAGATATATGAGCAATTATCACATCTGGGCTTATTAACCTTTTCTCTCTGTGTTAGATTCAGCTTAACCCAGGGCTTTGAGATGATTAAGCTGTAATGAAATACTCAACCTAACAGCGAGGAAAGTGCAGCACTGTCAGAAGTGGAATAATGGAATTTAGAGATGGAAGGCGGAGTGTGGTAAAGAATGCTTGGAGTTAGGGGACTTCTTATCCCTCCAGGGTTTGCTAGTACTCCCCCCGTCTGGCCTGGGCTTCCCTGCTCTCCTCCTCTTCCCAGACTCTTCTCCTGGCTGACACTCCATGGTTCCCAAGGCTGAGCCACAGCACGGCTGTCCACCATCACTGCCCCTCAACTGGGTGAGGCCACCCTCCCGGTGTCCCCTGTAGGATGTGCTTGTGCTTGCGTGGGTGTATCTCTGTCCACCCACATGAACATGAGCTCCTCTGTGTCAGACAGGCCCGTGACTCCATTTCTATGTCTGCAGCTCCTAGAACAGGGCTTGTTTGTCTCCACATTGTCTCTTTCTTCTGGCCAAGTCCTGCTATGCCTTCATGGCCTCTACCCTGTATGAGGATCAGGCTCAGGAAAAAGCAGGGTGGGCCACTCTCACCCGAGTTGCTTTCACCAGGATGAGTCCCATGAGGTAGGTGAAGCCCATTTTCTGCACGGCCTGCTCCTAGTGGCTGACTTCCCCCTGTCCACCCAGCTCCCCCACCTCTGGCCTTGTTGCTGATGGTGCTTGTGGTTTTTCTATTTTCTGTCTGTCTAGAATCAGAAGGAAGGAGGGAAAGGACGACTGATAGAAGGTGGTTGATCTTTGCTCTTTACTTTTTAATATTAACTCATGGATTGAGGAAACTAAATAATTTTGTAGGGTCACAGGAAAGGAGCTGAGAGAGGGAAAGAGACTGAAGATCTAAAGAAAGAGCCTAGAAATGAAGCAAAGTCCTGAAAGAGAGTGGATCCGGAGTTCACTCAGATGGTGGGTGGAGAGATTGTGGTGGTCAGGAAGATGCACAATCTTCCACTGAGACAAGAGAGAAGGAAAGAAACAGTCTTTATGCAGAGAGAACTGATGTTAGTTAGGGTTTATGCTTCTTTATCTTATTTTAAAATCCAGACCACTTTATCACTTTATCAATTTCTCCTGGAGACTCTTTCAAATATTTAACTCAAAATAAGTTAAATTTTTGATCATTTGCTTGCTCTGGGTTAGTGGCTCTCAACACAGGCCACTAACCATATAGTACCCTCTTGCTGCTTTTCTCAGGGCTAGAGAGGGAGGGATTTTTTTCCTTTAAGTCTTCAATGGGTGCCTCGTAACCCAATGGATTTGGAAAGGGAGAACAGGCTGGCAACTTAGCCTGAAGGGAGCAGGTTTTTTGTTGTTGTTGAAAACATTTTATATTTAAATGTAAACTCCCCAGGCTTTTTCACAGCCTAGAAATAATGTCTTCTGAAAGCAGAGAAAAAAAATCTATTAAGCTTTTCTGAAAGATCTTGATTAAATGTACACACACTCAAGCCCTCCCTGGAAAAGCACTGTGGCCCACTGAAGAGTGCAGGACGGGGTTTTAGTTTCTATGACATCATCGGGCACACGCCTAGGTTCATGGTGCCTCAGTTTCCCTCCTTTGTATAGGGAGTATTGCATAGTTCTAAGAGGACATGAATGGACAATCCTTTTTGCATATCATCAACTATATGATCTTAAGCATCTTTCTAGCAATAAAAAACTGAATACTAGCCCAAGTTTGCTCTGAGAATAAACTGCATAAATTTTCTAAAACCCATGACTGGTGGATGGGAGTGGGATTCCTTTTGTGACACCAGACACTACTGAACAGTGGTATTGCACTGTCTGCACTAGCAGTATCCATGGAAGCTCTGAAGACTTTGAGTGTACAAAGCCCAAAAGCTGGGAGTTCTCAGAGTTCCTTGAGTACGAGGAACTTGATTTCTGAAGTTACAAACAGAAAACCTGGGCAGACAAGTTCACTTATGACACAATTGGGCAGAGCGTATGTAAAATTAGGAGTTTCCCAGAAAATCCTGAACATGGATTGATACAGCTGAAAGCTCAGACTGCCCTAGGAGGGAACTGGGTTAAGGAATACTTGGAGAACAGGCCAAGCTTGAACACAGGGAGCCCTGAGACAGCACTAATGACACGGACAACATGCAATCATGCCACTGCATGCCAGACACTGTAGGAAGCACTGTGTGTATGTTAACACTAATTTTCATAAAGCTGTAGCGTAGATATTGCTATCTTCATGTGGATAAAACACTGATAACACCGAGTCTCAGTGAAGTGATTTGCCCAGACACACTCAGCCAGCAGAGGTCAACATGATCCTAGATCCTATCTCAGTTCCGACAGGTCACAAGGCTCACGCTGTCACACATCACATGCCAGGGATGTGTCCAGCCAATCTGATCCCTTTTATGGGCCAGGTCATGCCTTCCAATGACCACATGGCCCATAACCATTAAGAACAAGATCCAGACATCTCAACGCCTTTCAGCAAGATTCCTGATTGCTCTTACCTCGTTCTTAGCTTTGGTTCTCATCTTGAATTTCATTTCCAGATTTCCCCAGCTTTGGGTTTGTATTTTATCTGCTCTCCCAATTGTATCTTACTGTTTTACCTGAGGACATTTGTCGTCCCTATTCTGACTCTCAATGACCAACCTTCAGGAAGATTTTGGCTCACCCCAGAGGCCTCCGGCTCCACTTGACCCAGCTCTGGGTCCTGGGAACCCAGACTGTCATTGGACATCTTGGCCTCCAGGAATACCTGTATTCTCTCCCTTGGAGAGTTCTGCAGTCTCAGGAGGTGGTTGGGTGTGAGATTGGATTCTCCCAGAAACACCTGAAAGAGGGAGAAAGTGGGCAGAGAAGCCAGAGCTGCTCTTGGAAGCACCGTGGTGATGTGTATTGCTATGGAGTGAGAGGAGAGGAGGCCCATCATCCAAGTGCATGCCCACCCCTGGCAGTGATCAGCATGGGAGTCCTCTGGGAAGGCCAGGGCTACCGCTACTGGGAAACAGTCTGAGCTGTTTTGGCTGCAATTTTCTGCCTTTATTGCTGCTTGACTCACTGTGTTTCAGGAGGCTGCCCACTGTCTTATGAAGTGGCCCAGACAGTGATTTCCTTGCTGTGTCCTTGTAGGCTGACTGCCCTGGTGTAACCACAGTGTTATGAATGACTCATGTCAAATGTGACCTCGTAAATGCTGACTTTCAGCCTTTGTAATTTGCCTAGTAGAAGCAGAGAAAACCAGCTATTTGAGAATATGCCAATAAAATTGCTCATGGACTGAAATAACCACTGGCCCTTTTGATTTGCATTAACACTCACTGCTGTTTGTCAAACGTACTTGGAGGTTTTCCTCCTGAAATTTCATGCTGTAAATAAGATGGGCATATTTACCTAGGGAGTAGCTGCCTCTATAGACCCATTTTGATAATTAGTAAAGTTAAATCAATCAATATGGCGGAAACCGAGGGCCTGTCCAGAATGAGGGATAGGTGGCTAACCCTTTTATTTAATCTTGAGGTATATAGGAGGCCCTTAGATGATGAGGTAATTTTGATAGCTATTTGTAAATAGCTAATAGATTATTATTTTAAAAACAATACAGGGAATACCCTCATTCTCTGTGGCTCCAATGGGAAGAATCAAATCACATTTTTGCAGCAGTGGAGGGTAAAAATTTTAGCTCATTACAGGCTCCATTAAGCAATGGAGAGTTCCATGTGGAACTGAGTCACCAATCAATGGAGATAGCTAAGCTGGATGTTTATATGAAAAGTATACGGTGGGTGCTGAATGTGGATAAGAAGACCTCAAATGTCACTTTGACCTTTGAGATATTCTGATTTTTTTCTAGTCCCATTTGATAGAATAGAAGGAGATAAAAGGCAAGAAGAAAGGAGTGAGCATTGTTTTGTTTTTCCACAACTTTTATTAAGAAAAGCAGAGCTGCTCTGAGGAAGGAGAAAACAGATTTAAAAATATACATAATTAATAAATTCATCATGCCATGAAGGAAATTAAAAGAAATGTGCCATGGAAATTAAAAAATCTCCTGTAATATCACCATCCTCACATAACAACTATTTTTATTTTCTTATGTTTACATAAAACCTGCAATTTTCAGGTGAATGACTTATGTGCAGAGGTAATTATGGCACACAGAAGGTTTGGTAAAAATTACGTTATTTGAACATGGATTCAGATGATTAGGGATAGAATCATTCCTTAGGTCTCACTTTATGTGAGAAGTAACAATAACAATTATTACTTTCTAATGAATGTATATAATTAATGAAATTTTGCATACACATTCATGAACAAATAATGTTTATCTTTAGATATGTTAACTTCCTGCTACCAATCATTTTTGGACTCAAGCTATCTACTGCACATTTTAATAAACTGCAGATTTATGGATGGGCTCTAGGGCTGTAAAACATTTGAAATTATATATAATTTTTTTGAGAATATCTGTGTGCATTTTTTCTCCAGGGAAAAGATCAGAGGGCTTTATTAGTTTCTCAAAGGTGGCTATAGCCGCTAATCTCTTAAGCACCACTGAATCCAGAATGGAGCCCAAATTTCCTAAGTAGCTTTTACATCACCTCCACACATACAAGTGGTCTTCAAAAAGTTCATGGACGTGCATATTATTAAAAAAAATCAATTAATAAATTTCAAATTTGTGTGTGTGTGTGCAAAAATAAACATACTAACTTGCTGCAACATGTCTGAACAGGATCTAGTTTGAGGCATTAAGAAGGATAAGACATCAGTTGGAAAAGAGCCTTATCAAAGCAACATGAGTTCTGCTAGAACAGAAGCAAGAACAAACATTAAATTTATCATGAAGCTTGGGTAGAAGAATGGTGAAATTATTGATGCTTTAAAGAAAATTTTATGGAGACAATGTCCCAAAGGAGTCAGCACATTGTAATGGAAAACTCATTTTAAGAAGGGATAAGGTGATGTTGAACATGAAGCCCATGGTGGCAGACCATCCACATCAATTTTCAAGAGAAAAATTAATCTTGTTCATTCCCTAATTGAAGAGGATCAATGATTAACAGCAGAAACAAAAATCAACACCATACATATCTCAATTGGTTCAGTTTACACAGTTCTGACTGAAGAATTAAAGTTGAGCAAACTTTCCCCTCAACGGATTGCAAAATTGTTGCACCCAGATCAGCTGCAGGCAAGAGCAGAGCTTTCCATGGACATTTTAAACAGATGGGATCAAGATCCTGAAGTCTTTCTTCAAAAACCTGTAACAGGGCATGAAACATGCCTTTACCAGTACAATCCTGAAGACAAAGCACGATCAGAGTAATGGCTACCAAGCAGCAGCTGGTCTAGTCAAAGCCAATGCTGGTTAGTCAAGAGCAAAGGTCATAGCAACAGATGTTGGGGTTACTCAAGTCATTTAGCTCGTTGACTTTCTGGAGGGCCAAAGAATGATGGCATCTGTTAATTATGAGTTTTTTGAGAAAGTTAGCCACAGATCTAGCAAAAAAACTCCCAGGAGAGCTTCACCACAGTGTCCTTCTCCAGCACGACAGTGCCCCTGCTCATTCCTCTCATCAAACAAAGGCAAATTCGTGAGAGTTTCAATGGGAAATCATGAGGCTTTCACCTTACAGCCCTGATTTGGCTCCTTCTGACTTCTTTTAGTTTCCTAATCTTAAATTTTTTTAAAAGGGCACCATTTTTCTTCAGTTGATGTAAAAAAGACCACATGGACATGATTAAATTTCCAGGACCCTCAATTCTTTAGGTATGGACTAAATGGCTGGTATCATCACTTACAAAACTGTGTTGAACTTGGTGGAGCGTATGTTGAGAAATAAAGTTTTCCTTTTCATTTTCATCTTTTAATTCTATTCTCTTATGAACATTTTAAAGTCCCCTCAGATGCATGCATGTGCGTGCGCACACACACACAATCCCTTCACTCTAACCTGTTTTTCATTTCTCATCTCCACTTCTCTCTTTCTGGCACCTTAGTCTACAGCCTTGACATAATTCTCTCTGTTCCCCTAAAAGGTTATTATTTTCATGTAAGATGTGTTTCCTGCCTTTTAAGAGATCTTTCCTCAAGCCTAGCTCAAATGCTCCCTCTTGGGATGCCGTCCTCAGCTTCCTTAGGCAAAGGACTAGTTCTCCGTCATGCCTAAGAAAGTCACTCTTTCCATGGCTGTTCTACTCTTCAAGCAGAGACATATTTAATTCAGAATTCTGGACCTAGAAGGTCAGGAGAGGTTGATCTTTAGAGAAAGGACTCAGAATTTCCATACCCCCAGAACACTCTTCGGGTGAATGTGCTATTCCTGTCTGATGAAGATGCGTCTTTCTGCTGCCCTGGCCTGCGTGCCCACTGCACCCAGAAGCGCCCATCCTGTTTCCCACCTGCACCCACAATTGCTCTTCCGACCTCTGGCCTTTGATATAGGCCCCACCTAAGCCAGGGCTCCGTTTTGCTTTCATTTCACCCCTTGTTGTCTTGGACTCACACGGCTGTTGTGAGAATGAGAGGAGATGATGGGTAAAGCAGTTCTCAGAGGGCTTGGCACATGTGAGATCCCAATTGATGCTGCTGTCCCTAAGCTTGCTGTTTTTCTTGCCATTGGTGCTGACAGTTCAACAAGACCCCATCCCAGGTATGGTATTTGTAGCTCTTCTTTTTGGTACCTAGTCCCTTTAGAGGGGCATTCACTGTCCACAAAAACATACATAGGAAGCCCATAGCAATCCATCCAAGAGTGCTGGCCTCCTGACCCTTGTCCCCCATTCTGATCTGTCCCAGCTCCTGATTCCTGTTCCATGTCGTGATATATAGACCCAGGTGGTTCTGCACTTCGGTGCTGAGAGTCTCCCATGTGTGCCGTTTTGATAATTCCTTTTGAGCATACTTGTTTAGCTCAGTCCTTGGCCCTCACTGCTATGCAGAGTCAGGTATTCATCCCCATGCTGGAAAGGCTCTGAGAACCACAATGATCTCCACCTGTTTTTATTTTCTTGGGTATGGATTATAGACATTTTCTCATCTGCAGAGTGCCCTGTAATAATTTTAAACACTCTCTTCTAACCAGTTTGCCTCTTCTAAGCCCATCTTAGACAAAAAATGTTGGAACTAGCACCTGAGAAGTAGATCCTCTTGGCCTCTGCCTCAGCTCAAGGAGAATTACACGGGAGGTTTGTATCCTCCCCCCCACCCCACCCCATACACAGTCACACAGTCCCCAGTCACTGAGTTGTGAGTTTCTCTTCTTTCCTTCCTTCTTTTCCTTTCTTTCCTTTCTTTTCTTTCTTTCTTTCTTTCTTTCTTTCTTTCTTTCTTTCTTTCTTTCTTTCTTTCTTTCTTTCTTTCTTTCTTTCTTTCTTTCTTTCTTTCTTTCTTTCTTTCTTTCTTTCTTTCTCTCTCTCTCTCTCTCTCTCTCTCTCTCTCTCTCTCTCTCTCTCTCTCTCTCACCCCCCCCCCCCCCTCTCTCTCTCCTCCCATTATCTTCTTCTGCCTTTCATGGGGTGATCTGATCACAGACGATGTGTGTGGGCTGTGACTGGGGCTGGCCAGCTCGGGATGTCATCAGCCAACACTGTGCTGCGGGAGGGTGGAGGGGAGGATGTCAGTGGATGAGTGGTTTCCTCCACATCTCAGCATCTCTTTTTTCAGCCCAGGCATGAGAGAAGGCCCTTGTGTCACTGACTGGTAACTTAAGACAGATAAAACTGCAAACATAATACACTCCAAAAAGAGGGACCCATCCTTCATGTCTGGGATAACGGAGAGAAGGCCTTAGAAGGGCCCTTGTACCTGTGATTAAGCCTGAGTAGCTTTAAAGCAAAGTTGTCTTTTTAACCATTTGAGGGAAGATTCTATTGCAGGGAGAGGAATGAAATGAAAAAGACAGAGATGCTGGAAGTTTGGTTCATGTTAATAAACCCAGGATCTGCGACTTGCATGCTCCCAAGTCCCCCAATCTCCTGGGGATTTCCTTTGTCACTGAATGATCCAAATTCAATGACTCAGCCTGAAGCCACATCCTACAGGAGGCTCCTGCTCCCCATGACGTCTTCCCATGGCTGCATTGCCATGGAATCCAAATGTGGGTCTAAGCTCTCCCACGCTCAGTCCCCAGCCCACAGCACCTCTGACTTTCCCCGCCTTGCTTTCCCTGTTCCTTAAACACCGCCAGCACGGGCTTTGGGGTAACAGACCTCGCTGACAATTCAGGGGCAGTAGAGAGCTACTATTTTCCAGTGGAGAGCAGGCAATAAGTTACACGCCACCCCTAGAAAGCTGGTCCCATAGACCCCAGCCCTCCTCCTGGGCTATTCACCCAGGGCCTGTCTGACCCCATCCCATCACGTCCAGACCAACTCCCTCTTTCAAAACCCTCTTCCATCCCACTCCATCTTCTCCCTGTCTACCTCCTCCACCTCCACCGAGGGGAGGCCAACAATTCCTGTCATTTTTGACGCAGAACAGTTCATTCTCTGCTTCCAGACCTCTCCCATTGCCACACAGGCCCTCTGGGTCTGCTCCTAAATAAAACAGCACCTCTCTCCCTAGGCAGCATTTACCTTTTTTAAATGCCAATATTGGATGTTCATCAGAGTCACCAGGGAACTTTTAGTGACACCTCTGCCCAGGACTGCCATCTCTAGTGATTCAAATTTAATTGGTCCAGGCTGGCCTTGGGCATAGGCATGTTTTTTCTTCTTTTTCTTTTTATAAACTAAATTTTGAAAAAGGGGATTGCATGTTTTAAAACTTCCTGTGGGTGATTCTGGTATGCATCCCTGGCTGAAGACTGAAGGCTTGGACCAGGGGTCAGCAAACTTTTTCTGTAGAAGGCTAGAGAATGAATATTATAGACTTTGTAGGCCACAACAAGTCTCTGTCATGTATTCTTTTTGCTATTATTTTTGACACTTCTTTGCAAATAAAAAAAAACATTTTAACTCAGGGCTGTGCAAAGATAGGCAGTGGGATTTGCTGGCCTTGTTTTAGAACAATAAGCTCCATCATTGGTCTGTTTTCCTGCTGGCCTTGTTTTAGAACAATAAGCTCCATCATTGGTCTGTTTTCCTGTAGTACTATTTTTCTTCTCATTATAGATAGCGAGCTTCAGAAGACCGGACCTTTTCTACAATTTGCTTCCTTATCTTTAATGTAGAGGGATTGAATTTAACTGCTTACATTTCCTCTAGCACTCAGCTTGTACGCCTCTATGTTGGGCTAGCTCCTCTGGGTCCATGACACATGTGTGTTCTAGGCCAGTAACTTGTCACAGCCCATGTATGGTGCAAGAAAAGATTCTGAGCTTTTGAGTGAAAACACCAGGGTATCAATGCCAGCTCTACTATATACGGGGGTTTCTCCCTGCCCCACCTTTGAGTAGGGATACTAATAACCACTTAATAGAGCTGTTGTGAAGGTTAAATAAGATGATACAATCTGGGTAGTAAAGTGGAAACAAGGTATGTCCTTTGTCCACATGCCTCCGGCACTTGCTAACAGTGTGAGTTTGGGTAGGTGTATCCCAAGCGACAATTTGCTCAGGTGTAGAGTGGGGATGTTTACACTACTGCTTCCCTCATAAGATGTGACAGTGAATGGAATAATTCATGTAAAGTGAATCAGATATGGAAGGTACTTAATAAACAGCTGCTGTCAGACTTGTTGAGATAAAGGGGCCAGTTCAGTAATGTGACCCAGTGCAGGATCACAATCACATGACCAGAAAATCACCAAGAAACTGGGCATTGGCTTCTCTGCTCCTCGCTATGGCCTTTCCAATGCAATTACAAAATCAGCAAAAACATGTATAGAATCAAGGGGCCTAGGAAGAATGACAGCCAGACGTGCCGCTACTGTGCACCCACTGTGTGCCAGGCCTGGCTTCCTTCCTGTACGTAGAGAAATGAATCAGATGTGGACTGTGATCACTGCCAGAGGCTCGAGGGCAGCAAAACCCCTGCACAAATAGGACCCAAAGAAAGCACAGCGGGTAGAAAGACCTCTCGATCAGGCCTGTGCCGTTTTTCATGGGATGCATTTCGGCGATGTTCCCTATCCCTCATGAGGTTTTATGGTTCATTGATAAGCGTGACTGCAGAGTGCTGGCAAAAGCCACGGTTGGTCTCCCTAATACTTTGTGGCATCAGGGACATGCAGGAAATCAGCCAAAGGAGAAGAAAAACAAAATGATGGATGCCTTCTGTGTGATCTGATGGGGGTGGCATTGTAGGGCTCTTAGAAGAAGGCGAGTCACTAACCTGTGCAGCTCTGTACGACAGGCATGGTCCTCACGAGGCTTCTCCTTTGCTCTGAGCCTTCACTAGTCTTTGAAGAATGAGAAGCAGACGACTCTGCATGTGCTCATTTCCTTCCTCCATCGAGGTCTGTGGCTCTCTGCTTTGGCTCTTCCCAATCCTCTCTCTGATGAAAGAGAAGAGGGGAAAGGCACTCATCCCAGGGGCCCCTTCAACCTTTTGCCAGTCTGCTTGCCCAGTCTGTCATCCCCAGCATTTTGTCATCTCACCAATTTGGAATCTAAAGTTCAGGAACTTAAATCTGTCAAGAGCCACAGATTAGGATGTGGGAGAAACAGCATTTAATCTCAGCAGCGTCTTCATGACAAATCAAAGCCCGTTCACAATCCTATGAAACTCTCTTACTCTCCCACAGGTAACTGACTTTTAGTAATAGTTAACATTTATTGAGGCCTCAGAGTGTGTGCTCATGACACACACTGCCGCTCCTCAGTAACCTCGCGAGGAAGGTTTAGAAACTACTGCACCGAGTCCTGTTTTATAGACAAGGGAATCACACCTCAGAGCAGAGCTAAGCAACTTGCCTAAAGTGACACAGTTATGAAATGGCCCAGTTAGCACAGAAGTGGGCAACTGGCCCATCTTCTCGACCCCTGTGCTATGTCATTTCTCTTTCTGTGATTTTGGTCTGAAATCTTGGTCTGGTCATAAGTTGCATCTCTAGTGAAAAATTGGAGCAATTATCTAGAGCTTTCTGCCCTGGATTCTTAATAATTCATGCAAAACCCCCAGTCTGTTACTGAGGATAACACATCTACCACGTGGAAAATGAAGTAAAGTTCATTCTTGAAAACTATGAGTTCCAAAGGGCAAACCCTAAATCCTCTTCTGCTGCATTTGTCTGTGCAGGACTTGAGACCCGAGAGGAGCTTGTTTTTTTTTTTTTTTTCATATATATACTTTTTATTTTATATTTTCCTTTATTTAATTGAAATATACTTCTTAATTGTACATATCTGTGGGGGGCAGCATTGAATATAAATACCTGTGTGCAGTATGTGATTCTCAAATCTGGATAACTAGTATATTCAACGTGACATAATGTGACCTTTTTTTGTGGCCCTTGACCAGTTTCTCACTAACCCCTCCTCCCCCTTTCCCATGCCTCAGTTCCATTCCCTCCTTTTGAAAGTTCAATGAATTATTGTGATTGTTGTTTCTTTCTTGAGGCGCTTGTTTATAAAGCTCCCTATCTCCATGTCTGTGGCCTTCCCCGGTTGAATAGAACTCCCAGGTGGACTCTGTTTCCTTTTCTCTCCGTTCCTCAAGTCAGAGAGTGACAGCGTAAATTGCATGTGAGCAGCGATTGGAAGGCTCCTCATTTCATGTGATTTAGAAACAGAGACGGTCTGAATGGCTCGCTGATTTAATTACAGGCTGTAAAAGTGGGTGAGACACGGCTTCGACTGACAGCTGACAGAGGCCTCGGCTGTATACTCTTGTTTTCATCTCCTGAAATCACTCACACAAGTCGCAGGGGGGTGGATTTTGATGTGACTGTAGTAAACAGACACTTTGCCTTAACTGCCAGGGTAAATTACCAGGTGATTCTGGTAGAAACTTGGGTCAATATCACACGATCTCTCTTCCTGTCTTTCTTTCCCCCTTTTCTTTTTTTTTTTTTTTAAACCTCATATCCTTTCAAGACTGTCTGTCTGTTAGCAGAAAAACAGAGGAATGGGAAAGTTCTCTTTTGTAAGGTGTTTTTTCTGAGGGTGCAATTCGTTCATTTGCAGGCATGCAGCATTTCTGAGCAGGGTGCCTGGGGCAGCCTTCCACGGGGTGTGGTTGTCAAGCCAGATTGGGAGATCTACCCGGGCTTCTGGAGACATCACCAGTGATGCCCGCTGCCACCGGATTTCCACTGTGGCAGTTAAACTTCCAAAAAATCTGATTCAGGATGGAGACCTATGGTAACTGTACTCTCTGTCATTTATTTTTGCCTCTACCTGGGAGGCTCTGCCCAGTGAATGAAGGGTTAATTTCACATTGTAGAGAACAAAAGAGCAAAACCTGTTTCCACTCTGGAAACCACAGCCACCCCTCGTCTATTTGCACCACCCCCCTGATCTTGTGCGACATCCCTGGACCACACGCTTGGGCCCTAGGCCACTGGCCTGGTCTTCTCCAAAACACGAGTTCAGCCAGAAACCTCAATCAAGGCAACTTGACGTGGTTCTTAGGTTCGAGCTTTTGTATAGCCAGGAGGACATAGCTATACGACAACCTATGAATCAATGGCTTCATGAACAATAGTGGCCATTGACTAAAGTGTCACCGATGTCCCCACATGAGAAGCACTGGCATGACCTGTGGAAAGTCTTCTCAGTGGAGCTGAGAACCACATGGGTGGCTGTCCTCACCTTGTCCTGCACTTTGTCTGCAGAATCTTAGAAAGAGCCGGCCCACTCACTCTGCTTCCCCTAACTGCCTTGCTTCTGCCATCAGCTTCTCCTTGACCATGTGACCATTCCCTCTCTTCAGCACAGGGCTCCACCTCAGCTGCCACCCGTGGGTCGGTTGGATCGAGTCCTCTGTAATGTGGCTGCATCTCCTTGCTCCCACCAGGCTGCCCTGGGAACATCACCGCATGTCATACCCACGCCGGCAACTTGGTTCTCTCGAATCCCTTTCTGAGCCTCCCTCTGCCCTCGGGGCATGATGTCATAGTGGCAGGATGCATAAGAGCACTATTCATGGTGCTTGCCTCCTGCTTGATGACCCATCACCCTGTCAATCCTCGAGATGGGGCTAGAGCCTTCCATCTTCCCAGAAGCTCGTCTTAACGCTCTCCACACACAGGACGTAGCTACAGTAACAGCCACCACCGCCGTTTTCTGTCCTCATAATAATGCTGTGACATAGATATTGTTATTATTACTCCCATTTTGTGGATAAGCAAACCGAGGCTCTAAAGGTTCTGATTTGCCTAAATTCACAATTCAGTAATAAAAACTAACAAGCATTAAGTCCTTATCACGTGCCATACAGTGGGCTAAGTTCTTCATGTGTTTTACCTCCTTTAATTCTTTAAAAACCCCATGTGATAGGCCCTGTTTGAGCCCATTTTACAGATGAGGAAACTGAGACCAAGCAAGCACTGGCAGAGCCAGGATCTGAACCTTAATGACTAAGTTTAGTTCCCTGTCTGACTCCATCATCCGTCTTCTTAAACACTATACCAAATTAGTTCAGTAATTGGCAGCTTTTATTATTTTCATTTTTAAAAAGTGTTAAAGTACTAAGAAAACTTTACCTTCCTCCCAATCGGCCCCTAAGACTTGTTCTTATTTGTAAGGAATCTGTCTAGATATTGCTCAGCAAGAGTCAGAAGGACTGCATTTCTCAGGGGTGGGAACACTGTAATGCATATTTTGTACGGGTGGATTTATGTTCAAAGTTGAGTAGACAATAGTATAAATGAAAATAAATAAAACAATGATTTGCCTCATTTCAAATTTTCTCAGTTACCCTAGTTGACATGTAAATGTCTCACTAAAAATACAGCTTCTACGCATATTTTGCATCTTGGTTTCCCAGTTCAGCTTTTTCTGCCCTGAAGTAACTTTTACATACTTCAGTGCTTTAGAAATAGCCTTATTCAAGCTAATGACATGAAAATAAGGAGTAATGTATACTCAATTGTACATAATAGGGTTGTAATTCCATGGAGAGATGCCTTAGTGCTTTGCTAATGCCATGAGAAATTCAGCATCGAATTCCAGGCTCAGGTTGACGTGCGGGAGGATTGGATTGGTTTGCCTGAGGGGTGAGATGAGCTGACATTGTCGTAGGATGCTGCTATCAATGTGGCCCCTCCAGAGAGCAAAGCTGATGGGAAATGGGGATGACGGGGTCAACCCCTCTTCATAATGCTTTTGAAGGCCCTGTTCTTTATGTAGATCTGCCTGCTTCATTAGTCTCCTCCTGCCTACAAAGAATAAGACTTCAGGGACCTTCTTGGTGTAAAGTGTGTTTGATGGAGATTGATGTTTCCAAATCATAACAGCACAGTGATATTTTCGGTATGGATTATTTGACAATATTTTTGTTAGTAATCAGAAATTATGAGCTAGGCATCCACACCCCAGCAGAACATCTTGCCCTAATTATTAAGGGCGCTCTCTTTCTGCCACAATTGTATCCAACCAGTACTCAATGAATACTTACTGCAAGCCACCATGCTAAGGTGCACTGGGCATGTGGGTGTCCCTGTGGGGCTAAGGATACTGCAAAGGGAGCTCCACTGTGAATGTTCTGAGGGCAGGTGAACCTGGGTTTGTTAATCCAAGGGGTCTGGGTCTGTGTGATGGAGCAAGAACTGTTGTCAAGAGGAGCTGAGATACTAGCCAGAGCTGCATGTGATGTCTGGTGGAGGGCCAGGAATGGAGATGAAAGAACAATAGCAATGATTGGAGATGAGACAGTTGGAACTAGGATGGGTTGAGACACCTTGACTGGCTAGGGAAAGTGACTCAAGACAAAAGGCGCAGACTGTAAATAAACCCTACAGCCCCCTTCAGAGTACTTGATATAAAGGAGTCACATGAGGGCCAGGCAGGAAGGAAAAACAAGGATCAATAACAGTAGTAATTTATATTTTATAATGTGCGAAGTATTTTCACCTACATAATTTCATGTAATTCTTACAAAAACCCATGTGTTGCACAAATAGTAGCTTAGGTCATATAACCTACACCAATATTTCTTAACCTGTCATTCAAAAATCTCTTGAAACTCCAAGTAGGCCTCAGGGCAGTGCTGTGCAGAAGTCAGGGGCCTGGGGAGTTTGAGGCCAGGCTGTGTGTGTGCTCATCCTGGCTCAGCCAGGTTGGCCATGTGATCGTGGACAAGTTCCTTAACCTCCTTGGCTCAGCTTCCTCATCTTCAAAATTAGAATCCAAATAATATTTTCCTCATAGTGCTCTTTAGATAATTAAATGAATTAGTACTAAGGTGCATAGTAATCATTTTATAAGTTGACTATCACCGGGTGTAGTTTTGTGGAGATACTGCAGCTTTCATCCTGTGGTTGAGGTTGTAGAAGCCTTGCATGCTCCATTCCCAACCCTCCTCAAATGGGAATTGACCTAGAAGAAGACATTGGGACATACGTGATTAACTAATCTGATCCCCCTCCCCGGCAGGTGGTATGAGATAAAAGAGGTTCAAGTGCCACAGTGGCATGGATTTGGGGTAGGGGGAACATGCATTGTGGTTTAAATGTCCCCCCCAAGCTCGTGTTGAAAACTCAACCCCAATATGGTGGTGGAATGTAAGGCCTTTAAGAGATGATTTGACTGCAAGTTCTGTGCCCTCATGAATGGATTGATCCATTCATGGAGTAATGGGTTGATGAATTAATGGGTTGTCATGGGCATGGTTCTGATGGCTTTATAAGGACAGCAAGTGAGAATGTTAGCTCTCTTGCTCATGCAATTCTCTTGCCATGTGATACCCTGTGTCACCATGGAACCCATGGAACTTGTAGGGAGTTTCCAACAAGTAGAAGGCCCTCACCAGATACCCCTGTGGACCATGGACTTCCCAGTCTACCAAACTGCAAGAAATAAATTCTGTTTCATTACACATTTTCCAGTTTCAGGTATTGTTATAAATAGCAGAAAATGGACTGATGCAGAAAATTGGTACTGAGAAGTAGGGTGTTGCTTATAATGAGTACCTGAAAATGTGGAAGCAGCTTTGAAACTGGGTAATGGGCAGAGGCTGGAAGAATTTGGAGGAGAGGCTAGAGAAAGCCTAGATTCTGGTGAGGGCTTAGAATAAAAGGAGACCAGGGAAAGTTTGGAACTTCTTAGAGATCAGTTAAATGGTTTGACCAGAATGCTGATAGAAATATAGAGTGCAAAGGCCAACCTGAAGAGATTTCAGATGGAAATGAAGAAGAGCTTATTGAAAACTGGAGCAAAAGTCACCCTTGTTATAGAGTTGCAAAGAACCTGGCTGCATTCTATTCATGCCCAAGAACCAGTGTATTTGGCAGAAGAAATTTTTAAGCAGCAAAGCATTCAGGAAACTGCATGGATATTTGTAGCAGCCTACACTGACTTATGGCAGTAAAGGCATGATATCAAGCCAAAAATTATAAATTAAAAGGAAGTAGAGGGTAAAAAAAATTGGAAACCTATTAGCCTGGCCACACAAAGAGTTATAAAGCATGTATAGGAGAGAAAACCAAGGGTGTAGCCCTGTCAGCATCTGTTAAGCAGTTCAGGACAAAATCATTAAGAGAATGGAAAAAAAGACCAGCATTTCAGATATCTTCAAGGTCGCCCTTCCCATCACAACTCAGAGGTCCAGGAAGACAGAATGGTTTCAGGAAACAGACTTGGGGAGCCCTCTGCAGGCTCATTGCTCAGGGCCACCTCAAATGCTGCCCTACATACCCAGGTTGCTCCAGCCACAGTTAAATAGGCCCCAGGTATGACTGGACCCACAAGTTAGGAAAACAAAAGCCAGAAGCCTTGGTGGTGTCAATGTGGTGTTAAGTTTTTAGGCTGGCAGAATTCAAGAACTGTGGAGGTGTGGCAGCCCCCACCCTTATTTCAAAGGCTGTATGGAAAAGCCTGGGACCCAGGGAGAGATCTGTCACAGGAGTAGAGTCACTGAAGTGAGCCTTCGCTAGAGCAATGCCAAGTGAAAATGTGGGTTTAGAGCTGCTGCAGAGAAACCCCACTAGGGCCATGCATAATGGAGCCATGGGAGTGGGATCACCACTGAGACTACAGAATTGTAGAGCTATCTATCTATGCACAATGCCAGCCTGGGAGAGCTGAAGCGTAGGAAAGCCCATGAAAGCTGTAGGCAGAGCTGCCATAGGGGTAGACTGGGAGACTCACCCCCATACCAGTGTGCAGAGGATGCCAGGCATGGAGTCAAAGTGGATTATTCTCCAGGTTTAAGATTTAAAGCCTGCCCTGCTGGGTTTTGGAGACAATGATGACTCATTACTCCTTCTTTTTGGCTAATTTCTCCATTTTGGAATGAGGATTTCTGTCTTATGCCTGTCTCACCATTGTATCTTAGAAGTAGATAACTTGTTTTAATTTCACAGGTGGTACTTTGCACCCTTTTGAGTTGGTGCTAGAATGAGTTAAGATTTTGGGGCAATGAGGATGAAATGAATTTATTTGTATGTGAGAAGGACGTGAGCTTTGGAGGACCAGGGGTGGAATGATGTGGTTTGAATGTCTTCCCAAGCTCATGTTGGAACTTCACCCCCAATGAAGGTGGAGCCTTTAACAGGTGAATTTGATTGTGGGGACTATGCTCTTGTGAATGGATTAATCCATTTATGGAGTAATGTCTTGATGGTTTAATGGGTTGTCATGGGTAAGGTCCTGAAGGTTTCATAAGGAGAGTGAGAGAGAAGGTTAGCTCTCTTGCTCATATGATTCTTTCCATGTAATATCCTCCACTGCTGTAAAGAGTTCCCACCCAGAAGAAGTCCCTCACCAGATGTGTTCCTTGGATCGTGGATTTCCCAGCCCCCAGAACTATATGGAATAAATATCATTTCTTTATAAATTATCCAGTTTCTTATAAATTTATAAATTTATAAGCAACAGAAACAGAATAATACAGAAAGGCACTCACACAGCCTCACTAGGAGCCAGCCACTGTGTACCAGGCTAGATGGGGGAGTTGCCCTTCTTGTACATAACAGTAAAGACTAGCATTTAGAGAGGGCTTGCGACGTGCCCAGTATGATGCTAACTTCTCTTTGTATAGTGTCTCACTCAGGTTTTAGGAACAACATAGGGGCTGGTTCCATCACTACCTTCATGTTATGAATCAGCAATGGAGGCTCAGAGAGGCCACCAGGTTGGGAGCTCCCAGGCCATGAGTGTGTCTGTTGGAATCACACGTCCATCTTCTGTTTCTTACCAGAGAGGCTGGAACAGCTTCAAGGCAGGAGAGATGATTGAATAGAGCTTTGAGGAATTTTTAAAATTTGGAAAATCAGAGATGTCAAGTGAGGAGAGAGGACAGGACAACAGGAGACGGGGTTGGGGGGCTGGGCGAGGGATGGTCATTAACAAAGCCAAGAGGTGGGAACGTGATCTTCTAAAATCTGGGGGTCATTTGCTCTGTCTTGGGGCATGAGAAAGGGGCAGGACAGGCACATGTGGGGGACAAGCACATGCTCTTTTCCTCCTTTTCTTTCTACTTGGCTTTCCCCTCAGTGCCCTTGTCTGATGTCTCCTGAAAACATAACTCTTCCTACTGGCTCTTTGGACTTCAGGTCATGAAGGAGGTGAGGGGTGTTTGTGAGGAGGTGGGGAATTGAAGAAGGAATGGGACTTGAGAAATCATTCCAAGACCAAGTCCCATGTGAAGGGAAGTGGCCTCTGGGTTGCTCCTGCATAAATTTCTTCTGGAAAGTGAGTCTTGTTGAGGTCGTGGTGTCAGGGCCTCTCAGTTGTGGCACTGTGCTCCCAGGGAGAGGCTGGTCCTCCCTTGGCTGGGCATGCCATGTCCTTCTGTGGAAGAAAGAGCCATCTGGATTGGGCATGTCTGCACACGGGCTGTGTGAGTCTAGTCCTCAGCTGGGCTGTGGGTGCAGGACGCCCACTGTGAGCAGCCCGATGGAGCAGACACAGCATCCCTGCCCCAGCCAGCACCCCTTCCTGGAGCCTTCCCTGCCCTCCCAACACCACCCCCCACCAGCCAGGATGTGGTTCCACACCCTTCCTCCTCACAGAGCTACGCATTAGGGCTCCTTTCTTACTACAGATGTTCAGCCCAAAAGGAGCCTTGATAACAGTTATGAAAAGATGCCTTGTATCTCTGTATTTGCCAAGTGTGATGATTAATCACAGGTGTCAACTTGACTGGGCTAAGGGACACCCGGATAGCTGGTAAGACATCATTTCTGGGTGTGTCTATGAGGGTGTTTTTGGAAGAGATTAGCATTTCAATTGTGTATTACTCCATTTCTATTGCTTATAACATGAATATCTGGAACTGGGTAATTTGTAAGAAAACAAAATTTATTTCTTACACTTTCAGAGGCTGGGAAGTCCAATGTCCGGGGAACACATCTGCCCCGAGTGCGCCACGGGGTCAGCCAGGGGGAACACATCTGGTAAAGGCCTTGTTGGTGGTGACAGTGATGCAGGGTGTCACATGGCAAAATGGTGGCGCAGAGAGGTAACTCCTCAGACCTTCTCCTTTTAAAGTCCTCAGAGCCACACCCATGACCACCATTAAACCATCAATTGAATTATTCCATTTGCTAGGTCATGGTCCTCACAATCTAATCAACTCTTCACCGCCTCACCTTTCAATTATGATAATAGGACTTACCACCCCCTTGACACTGTCACAGTGGGGGGTAAGTTTCTAATACATGGCTTTGAGGGACACAGTTCCACCCACTGCAAATTGGTAAATTGAATAAAGAAAACCCACCCTCCCCAACGTGGGTGGGCATCATTCAATCTGCTGAGGGCCTGAATAGAAAAAACAACAACAAAACAAAACATGCAGGAAGGGCAAATCTGCTTTCTGCTTGAGCTCAGAAATCTATCTTATCTCACCCTCAGAAATCGGACCTGCTTATTCTCAGGCCTTAACCTGTACTGGGAGTTACACTGCTCCCCAGCACCCCAACCCTCAAGCCCCATCCCACTAGTTTTGCAATCCTCAGGCCTTGGACTCAGACTGAATTACACCACTGGCTTTTCTAGCTTGCAGAGGCAGATCATGAAACATCTTGGCCTCCATAATCACATGAGCCAATTACTGTCATCTCTCTCTCTCTCTCTCTCTCTCTCTCTCTTTCTCTCTATCTATCTCTCTATGTATCTATCTGCCACGTATCTATTATCTATCTATCCACCCATCTATCCATCCACCCATCTATCCATCTGTCTATCCATCCATCCACCCTGTTAGTTCTGTTTCTCTGAAGAACTCTGACTAGCACACTGTGTTCAAATGTTATGGCTAATTCCCTTTTAATTACCTTCATCATTTTTGCCCTGATGGCCTCAAAGTTTATTTCATAATCTTTGTTGTAAAAAGTGGTCATCTTTGAAGAACACATCTTTAGTCTCAGTGGCTGAATTTTTTTTCCGGAGGTGTATGGTTCCTTTTGTGGTTTAGGCCACCATTTCAGTCAATCCTTCTTGACATCTTAGACTCTATACTGTGAGTTCTTAGGAGCAGGGGAGCTTGCCTCCTTCTCTTAGGATCTCTCCTCGGCATATTTGTAACGTAGCCTGTGAGGAGAGAGCCTCTTCCTCCCGTAGCACTGTAAAGGTCTTCACGTGTGTCAACTTCCTCCCCTGGCAGGAGCGTGGGGAGGCAGAGCTCACAGGATGGGGGCACATGAGAGCCCAGGCTTCGTGGTAGGTGGCTCTGTGGTCCAGCTTACACCGTGCCACTCTGCCTGTGTGACTGCCTAGGTGATTTAATTGCACTTTCCTCATATGCAAAATTAAAACCTAAAAATGTCTACTACATTGAATGCAGTAAGGATTGACTGAGATGCTGTGTGGGAAAGACCAAGCGTAGAGCCTGACATGCACTGAGACACACGTGACACGCTGTTGATCCTTCCTCTGTCCTTCCTGTCCTCCTGAGTTCATCGGCCCTTTCTCTGTCTCGCTCTTTCTGTCTGTCTTACTTACTTGTTTCTGTAAAACTGAGGAATGACGATAGAGCAGTCTACCATTTCATGTGAATGTAAAACCAGAAATCAATTATGAGGATGATGCACTGATTTCTCTCACTGGTTAAGTATTTTATGATTTATGAGCACTTTCCCTTTTTTATATACGTAATGATTCATACATCCGGGACTTGATGTTTGCTCTGTGTCTGGCCCCCACATCCTCACTACATTTGGCAATGTCTTTTGAAGTATCAATGTGAGGACTCTTCCCTTGCAGGTGTGGACGCTGAGACGCCCAAGGTCATGTAGTAAGTGACAGCTCAAGGTCACACAGTAAGTGAGGCCATGTCTTCTGGCTCTTGGTCCAGTGTTGGGTCCTCTCCAGCAGACTTAATGAATCTCAGTGAGGAACAGAGATTGCATTGGTCAGGAAGCCAGGAGAAGCTAAGTGCTCTATAAAAAGCCCGTGTGCCTCCTGTGGAGTTCCCTTTTCATTAGAATGATTTACAATGGGATTTTCATTCTAAAAAGCTGCCAGCTCCTGAATGATATTTGTAAAATGCTTAACCCCATGGAAATTCCTTCTGATGCAGGAAAAAAGTACCATAAATCGTTTTGTTTTATTTTCTAAATGGAAAGACATGAATTATGTTCTTATGAGATATGCCAAATTAAGTGGACAGGAAAATGCACTTTTATTAAAAATTTTGACTGAAGAATGCAATAAGCCAACAAGATTGCTATTTCTCTCTGTCCAGAGTTCCCCAGAGAGTGACTGGTGGGGTCTGGGCTGGGTTGTTGGTTGTAGGCTAATTTCAGGTGCTTTCTGAGCAGGACATGCAAGTGCCTGGAGGCAGACGGAGTGCGCATGGGGCAGGGGAGCACAGGTGCTCAGGTACACACTAGGACATCCCTGCCAGCAACTCAGAGAAGCCCCACTACTGTCAACCAAAGAACAACCCTGGACCCAAAGAGGAGACAGCAAGCTAAAAGTGAGAGCCTGGTACGTGTGATGATGGCACAAGACTCCAGGAGCAGGGGAGAAGAGGAGCCCGGAAACCTTGGGCCCATCCCTGGATGCTGGGCCTGACTGGCTAAAGCGCCTCTGTGGCTGCACTTTGCCCAGTGGTCCTTTTGGAATTTGATGGTAACTCATGGGCACGGGATTTGGGACAATCTGTACCTTTGGGTGAAGCAGAATCTATTCACGCGTCGCTGTGATTTGAGAAAACCAGAAAAGGCCCAAATGGGTCAGAACAAATTACTCTCTCCCCTAGAGGTCCTGAAACAGTCCGCAAACTCAGGCATGAAAGTGCCCCCATCAGGGAACTGGGGCATGCTCTAGGAGACACGCTGCCCCTCCCCACCCCCATCCCTGGTCCCAAAGGTGACGGGCTTCTTCTCCCTGAGGGAGCTGGGAAAGATACTGCATCTGATCAGGTCCACTCTCCAGGTGAAGTCTAGACTAACCAGTGGAAGCAGCAAAGATGGAAGTGAATCCAGGCTCGCCTAAGTGTCCCCTACGTGCCAGCTGTGGGCTTGGCACACACACATAGCATTTATATAGCACTAATCCTTACCCCGCAAATTAGGAATTGTTATCCCTACCGTACTGTGGGCTAACAGGACGCAAGTCAAAGTCCATACAGCACACGTTTAACAGGCTGACCTTACTGGGGAAATGCACAAAGCCAGGGTGGGCAAGAAGAGAGAGCAGGTGTGCCCTGGTGCCCATCCCCCCGGAGAGGAGTAAGGGCCAGGACGCTTCCAGATGTGCAGTGTGTGATACGTGTGTGTACTGTGTGATTGTGTGTATTGTGTGGACGTGTGTATGTGTGTGTTATGCGTGTGTATTTTGTATGTGTGTGTTGTGTTTATGTGTTGTGTGGATTGTGTGTGTTGTGTGTATGTGTTGCATGGATTGTGCATGTTGTGTGTGTTGTGTGATTGTGTGGGTATGTGTGTATATGAGTGTGTGTTATGTGTATTGTGTCTATGTGTATTGTGTGTGTTGGGTGATTATGTGTGCATGTGAGTATTGTTTATGTGTGTTGTGTGTATGTGTATGTTGTATGATTATGTGTGTGTGGTGTGTGTATGTCTGTGTTGTGTGTGTTAATATGTATTTGTATTGTGTGTTGTGTGATTATGTGTGTATTGTGTGTGTTGTGTGATTGTGTGTGTATTGTATGTGTTGTGTTTGTGTGTGTTATGCATGTGGTGTGTGTGTGTGTGTGTGTGTGTGTGTGTGTGTGTGTGTGGGTGCATGTGCTTGCCAGGGGAGGTGCCGCTCTCCTCCACTGCCCTTTCTTCTTAAGGCACGAGTGCAGGAATGCTTGGGTTGCAGTGGGGTGAGCAACTCAGGGTCAGGCCGAGGATTTCTGAGTGTGAAGCCCGGCTTTGCCAGGGTTTTCTGGCGAGTGATGACCTTTGGTGAAATGAGGCTCAGGCTGCTCCCGAACTTACTCCTCCCATCCCTTCCCACGTGGTTGGAGGCTGGGCTCAAGGTGTCCCTCCCACCCGTGCTCCTGTCCTGGTGAGCCACAGCTAAGCAAGCTGAGCCCACAGGGGCACAGGGCCAGTCTCTGTCCACGAGGCTGGGAGGACACTGAGTCTTCAACAGGCCAAAACGCCTGAGAGCACAGGACTAAGTAAACAGTGGGGACAGGATGCACACTCAGGTCTGTTGGAGTCCAAATTCCATGCCTTTCCATCAAACCATATTGCCTAAAATAACAGTCTAGTTTGAGCAAGTGACTTGTCCTCACTGGGCCTCTGTCTTCTTTCTTCTAATATCCCTAGCAGTCTATGACTCTCCATTCTAAAAAGGGCTATGACTGAATGAGCGGTGTCACAGCAAAGTAACTCAGCTGGAACCTTCTTATGAACTGTCGCCCAGAGGAGAGAGGAAATACAAACACACACGCACACGCGCATGTGCACGCGCTTACGCACAGGGTGGGGAGAAACATTGACAGTGTGTCTTTATGGCCACACAGCTTAAATATCTTATCACAATTAATCTTTACAACCATGTCAAGAGGCGTTAATTCTACTTTATGTAAGAGGACACTGAAACTTAGAAACTCAGAGGAAGGTCTTCAAATGTTTGCACCCAGTGCCTGCTGCCATGTGAAAAGATGTGCCAATTTGGCCAGCAGTCAAAAACAGCACATCTGTCGCAACAGAGGGGAACTGCTGGGATGTGGTGAGCGTCCCCGTCAGGGCCGGGTACTGGAAGCAGCTATTTCCAGGTGTTGCTGCCTCCGCTTGTGTAATTCATGGGAGCTGCTTCTGACGGAAGCTGCCCTCGATAGTGGCCACCGCAGGCCTTGCAGCAAGAAGAGCTGGTACCAAAAGTGCTGTCAATGAAATCACTAAGTGAGCGCCATTCAGGAGACGATTCCACCAGGAACTTCCCTTTCTGTGAACTACAGACAAAATGTGCTCCTTAGAGCCACCACTGGTCACAGTAGGGAAAAGATCAGGTGGGTAGACCCGATGGATAGGAGGCCTTTATCGCAACATCTTGTTTGGCTTTGCTGATGGATGTTTCTCACTCTAGAGGAGGTGATAGCTCACTAGTCTTTCAGTGCACTTCTTTCTGAGCAGTGAGGACAGTGATTTTCTGTTAGGACATCTGGTGGGTTGGGGACCAGGACATTGGTAGTGAACCACAGCAGCCAAGCATGATGGAGCTGTAGATTCTAGGCGATGACTTTCCAGCAGCTGCAGAAGCTGCACGACCTTCAGTAAAGTCCTTGATAACCCAGGGTTTCCAATTCCTGTGTCTAAAATGAACATATGAATGTCTTGCTCACAGGATTGTTGTGAGGATTACTTGAAATTATGCATATAAAGTACCTGATCAAACATTGATAAGTTTGCTGTTTCCTTGACCTGGAACTCTTTTCCTACCTTCTGCTCTTAATTAGATTCCACTTTCTATGATGATTTTCTCCTGGCTCCCCATGTCTAGTTTATGTTCTTGAATCAGTTAGGGATGCTTTCATCTACAAGTGATCGAAGAGACGAGAAAGACAAAAGTTAAGTTGCACTGTCAGTTCTGTTATAACAGGATGCAAGTGTTCCTAAAAATCACCACACTATGCAGCATCGAGCAATAAAAACCACAGAGTTTATGGGGAAAGTGAGGCTAGGGACCCGTCATGCTAAATCTTTGTCAGTGACATAAAGTAAGAATAACAACCAAATAAAAGCAATAGTACCGTTTTACACATTAGGTGATTAAGACACATAAAATAGTACAGTAAATATGGGATTTAACCTTAAAATAGGCCTAAAGTTTGCTTGAGGAAGTGGGTGTTGGGGGTTGCAGCTTGCGGGCTGTGGTGAAGAGGAGAAAAAAGGGTGCTATGACCTGAATGTGAGCGTCCCTTCAGAATCCAAATGTTAAAACCCAGCTCCCAATGTGGTGGTATTAGGGGGTGGGGTTTTTGGGAGGTGATTAGGTCATGAGGGCCCCGCACTCATGAATGGGATTAGTGTCCTTATAAAAGAGGCTGAGGGAACTTGTTCACCCCTACTTCCATTTGAGGTTGCATAGAAGGTGTCATCAGTGAAGAACGGGACCCCACCAAGTATGGAATCTGCTGGAATCCTGATCTTGGACTTTCAGCCTCTAGAACTGTGAGAAATAAATGTTTGTTGTTTATAAACTACCCAGTCTAAGGCATTTTGTTATTGCAGCCCAAACGGTCTAAAACAGAGGGTGATCAGGAAGAGGAAGGAAAGTTCTAGCACCAGATGTGGGTGGGTGTGGCTCCCAAGGGCTGGGAGGGGTTGGGGCTGTGTGCATGCTTGTGCAGTCCTAGGCTTGCATCAGCTGGGTGCAGTTCTCTGCGCTCACCTGGTGTTTCTTGCAAATGAAATCACACATATGTTATCAAAATCTGTGTTATTCTCAAATTGCTTCGTAATACAGTAAACCTCCTTTCCCACAGAGGGCACATTCCAAGACTCCCATCAGAAGCCTGCAACTGCAAGTAGTACTGAACCCTACATACATTATGTTTTTTCATATACATACATTCCTGTGATAAAGTTTAATTTGAAAATTAGGCACAGTAAGAGATTAGCAACAATAATTAATAATAAAATAGAACAATTACAACACTATATTATAATAAAATTTATGTAAATACGTTCTCTCTCTCTCTCTCTCAAAATATCTTACTGCAGTGTACTGACTCTCCTTCTTGTGATCTGTCTGACAACCCAGATGGCTACTAAGTGACTCGCAGGTAGGCAGTGTGTACAGTGGGATATGTGGGACAAAGGGATGATTCACATCCCGGGAGAGGTGGATCAAGGCAGTGTGCGTTTCATCACACCACTCTGAACAGCATGCGATTTAAAACTTATGAATTGTTTATTTCTGAAATTTTTTATTGAATATTTTCGGACCCCAGTTGACTGTGAGTAATTGAAACAGCAGAAGTGAAACCATGGTTAAGGAGGGACTACTGTATACTAACCTCCTTGAAAACAATGGGAGCCTCAAAACAAATGTTAGAGCAGAACCGAGTGCACCAACATGCCCTGTGTTCTCCTTCCACCTGGCATCAGATAATCCTCCTCAGAGAAGAGTGAGTGACCAGGGGCAGGGGTCAATGGCAGTGTCCTGAGCTACTGCAGTTTACTTGTTTCTAGTAAAGTGCATGAAATTCCATGTTGAGGGGATACCTGCACTCCCATGTTCATTACAGCTCTATTTACAATAGCCAAAATATGGAATCAATCTAAATGTCCATTGACAGACGACTGGATAAAGAAAATGTGGTATATATACGCAATGGAAAACTACTCAGCCATGAAAAAGGATGAAATTCTGTCATTCACAGCAACATGGATTAGCCTGGAGAAAATTATGTTAAATGAAATAAGCCAGACACAGAAAGAGAAATACTGCATGTCCTCACTCAAAAGTGGGTGGAATGAAAGAAAGAAAGAAAGAAAGAAAGAAAGAAAGAAAGAAAGAAAGAAACAAACAAACAAACAAACAAACAAACAAACAAACAAACAAACAAACCACAACACAGTGAACTTTCAGGAGAGAACAAATCTATGGTTATTAGAGATAAGGGAGGGAGAGGGGGGTCGGGATGAGATTGGTTAAGGGGCACCAAGAATAATTGTTATTTGTAATAATGGATTATCACATGTTGTACACAGGTGATGGTAGTCAACGCTGCACCCCCAAAATAGGTATAATCAATTATGCTTCAATAAAAATAATGAATAATAAAAAAGAAGTTGTTTTAACTTTTTAAAAAAGTGCATTTATAGATTATTTTACCTAGTTCTAAATTTGCCAGCCCTCCAAAATGGCCAAATACCCTAAAAGTATTTCTGCAAAAAGCCATGGACTGATGTTAATACTAACATTTCAGGAACACAAAAGAGAAAACAACTGGTATATGTCCTACTCCTGAAGCAAGCTCTCCATTAATCATGATCAGATTAAGACGATGACAATCTAATAGGGTCTGACAATAGAACAAATGAATTTTAACATTATGAAAAATTATTGGAAATACAGATTTTCATAGTGCCTTGAAGTGTTAACGCATGTAAGTATGAATCCAACACAATTAGCAAGGCATTTAAAACTAAGTATCCAAACATGAAGCCAGACTTGTATATCTTTTTTGGTAATGCTGAAGGTTTTACATTATTTAATCCTATACCTGGCAAAATTCCATTAAACTTAATAGTAATTCTTTAGAAGTCTCTTTTGAGTTTTCTTTCTTTAAAGAAAAAAAGCACAGAAAGCCACATAAATTAATAAAGTATTCTTTCATACTGAAAGTTAGTAAAAATGATGGAAACGATTCACATAGAGAAAACAATGTAACATATACAAAACTGTGCTTTCATCTTCAAATGAATAAAAGTATTGTTGAAATTTGGACCAACAAATAAATTACTCAGTCTGAGGAGTTTGCTGCACAGTTGGGTGAGAGTACAGATGTTTCTAACGTGTCCAACCTTCTGACACTGGCTAACTTCAGTTTCCATAATGAAATACCCAAAGAGCATCTTCTTGGGGATCTACTAAAGAAAGATGTGCCAGAGAAGCTCTATTCTAAATAGCCAGTGATTCACTTATCAAAACATTATTTATGGAAAAAAAATTATGGATGCTTTGCCTAATTGACAACAAAAACAGCCAGGACAAAGGATTCCAACATGTATCACTCATCCCCAGCATCACTCCTAGTCAGGTGTCCTTTAAAGGTTGTTGTGCTTTTAAAGACATGGGAAATAAATATGAAAATCTTGCATCACATGCAGATGTTTGCTGTTTATCAAAGCACTTAGAAGAGTTGTCAAATGTAGAAATGGGTTATGGGAATTATTGTTTTTCAATGCAAGTGGTGCCTGGAAAGAGCATGTGATAAGTCCCGCGTACCAGCAGATGCTACCAACTGCATATTTTTTAAGTTCATAAATTAAAAAATACATACTTTTTTTTCAATATCCTGAATTATACGAACACTGTAGATTGAATGTCACCCCCAAACTCATTGAGGCTTGACCCTCTTGTAACAGTGTTAAGAGGGTGGGAAATCCAATTATGGTAATTGAAAGGTGGGGCCTTTAAGAGGTGAATAGATTGTGAGGACTGTGCCCTAGTGAATGGATTGACCCATTCATGGAGTAATGGGCGTGGTTCTGATGACTTTATAAGGAGGGCAAGTGAGAAGGCCATTCTCAGCAAGTGACATGCTGTACCTCTATAGAGAGTCACCAAGTGACATGCTGTACTTCTATAGAGAGTCCCCACTAAGAAGAAGGGCCTTGCTACATGTGTTCCCTGGACCTTGGACTTCCCAGCCTCCAAAACTGTAAGAAATAAATTTCTTTCTTTTATAAACTATCTGGTTTCAGGTATTCTGTTATAAGCAACAGAAATGGACTCATACAATGATTTTAACTCATAGGCAATTTTTAAATAATCCTGAGAAAGTAACTTCTTTTTGAGAGAAAATTACACTATAGAGAGAGCAAGCAACTTGGAATGAGATGTCTGGAAGTGATTCTACCATGACGCAATTTATCATCAAAATAGATGTCAATGAGGATGACAAAACTCTCAAATCTGTACATTACAGAAATGTACAAAAACATTTTTAATCTGTTTTAAATTTTCTAAAAGAGTGTTTTGAACCCGTTAGATAAAATTTAAAAGTGCCATAAGTTTTAAAATTTGCTTGAAAGAACAATTGACTGACAATGTGGAGACAGTAAATTTAGTTACTGAATTTTAATAACAACAACAACTACAAATCTTGGTATAATTGATGAATGGGATTAAAATGTGATACCAAAATTTAGAAAGTGCAGCTAATGATTCACTTCTGTTCAGATTCATGTACTTTTATGAAGTATACTTTTCAACTGTGACAATGATTTAATACCAAAAAAACCCCCCTGAACTTAGAAATTCACCTTTGTTATATCACAAAGTGTCAAAGCAACACAAAAAAAACATGTTTAATCATATTTATTTTGCTAAAATTATTATTAACAAAATATTTTTTAATGAAAGCATGGACATTTTAGTTTTCATTTATAAGTAAAAATTAAAAATTAAGTTTAAACATTATTCATTTTCTCTAATCTCGTCCTTTAAAGTATTTATTTTTCCTTTCTTTTATAACGTACACTTCTTCAGTAATACATGTATCTAAGTAGTAAATATGTAAATGAGTAGATTTTTTTGTGCTCTCAGATTGTTTTACTAAATAGATTCATGATCAAGAAAAAAAAAAAAAAGACAACATTGTTCTGCACAATAAAAGAGATGTATGCAACATACCCTAACCATATCAGTGGGGCATTGTGAGGACAAAAATCAAGTGAAAAAGGAAAAATACTTAAGGACATCAGATGTTCTTACGACCAATAAATTTTAAAAAGTATATAAGACACCTATACAATGTTATGAAGTGTTAGCAGTCTGCCAGACGTGCTTTCAAGAAAACATTCCCGTGTATATTTAGAGGAAAAAATAATATTGGTATGACCTCAAATTCTGAATTCCAACAATTGTAAAGACTTTCCTTATCATTTTTACCTATTTATTCTGAATACATTTTAAAGTCAAAATGGTTTCATGTTATTTAAAGATGAACAATACATAAATATTTTAAAAATTGGTAAAGGTCCTCTCACCTTTACCCCTTTCTAATGGCCCCTGCTTTAGGTAATCAAATTAAAATTTGCCCAGAGCCCCACAGCTCCTGAGCTGGAGATTGTTCTTTCCTTTTCCTGTAAAGAAACGCTGTCCTTGGGGTTACTGAGTGTGGAGGCATGCTGTGCTTGTCCCAATTGATCCTGAACTCATCCTACAGGTGGTTAGCTATGGTTGAGGCCCACGGCAACCTCCTCATTCTGGCAGGGGAGCCCAGGGGTCTTCCGATGGCTGCTCAGTGGTCATAGCTAGGCTGGATATGGATGCAGGGTGTGTGTGTGGCTGAGGCCCTTGGCCCCCCACTGCCCTGGCTTGGGAGCCCAGGGTGCTTCTGGTGGCAGCTTGGTGGCCATTGCTAGGCTGGGTGCAGTTGTCAGGGGGGCAAGGCTGAGGCCCACGGCCCTCCCAGCTCCCTGGCTGGGGAGTCCAGGGGACTTCTGGTTCTTCTAGGTTTTATAGGTGTGCTTTGATGGCGTTAGGCTTCTACTGGTTAATATCAAACTTTGTCTCTGCTCTGAGGGTGTTTTTTCTTTCACTTTTGTGTTGTATTATTCACTGTTCTCACCACTTAAACTATGCACTGAAACTAATTTCTTGTCCTTTGCTTACTTCTAAAATGGGGGAACTTCCTAAGGGAACCAGCACTTGAGCTGTGTGGTTGAGCTTAATTGCTGCTTTGCTGCTGATTCCCTGGGGAAGGCTTTTTGTGCAGTTCAGGTTTTAATTGTTGGCCTGTTAAGCACTCCTGGGTCTTGTGAGATCCAGTACACCTGGACAGTGTGCAAACTCTGGCCTTCACCTGAGTCTTTTCAGAAAACTGCTTCCCCTGCAGTTCTATATTCCTGACCAGTCTACACTGAGTAGTCCTGTGCTGATTGGGGGCAGATCAGCTGTCCTTGCTGTGCCCCAATGTTCCCCCAGTGGTCTGTCTCCTCCATCTCCTGCATTCTAAACAGTTCCCATGGGATGGGCTGTGTGCCTGTCCCTTGCAATGACTCACCGGCCTCTGAGTGGCTCCTTTTTTCAGTTGTGGCTCCTTGCTCCTATGTGGGTCCACAGGAGCCCTATTAGTGGTCTTGCTGTCCTGGGGACCACTAAGTCGCTCTTCTCCCCTGCTGTCTCCAAGCAACTTCACCTGAAGGGCACAGCTGTGACTTTTGCCAGCTCCTGCTTCATGTGCCCAGCAGCTCCAGCCTGGAAGTGGCTGGGATTTGAAATGGTCGGAGCAGTCCTTTCTCTCATTGTGGCTTCTCTCACCTTCATGGACTCCATGGGTCTCTTCTCCTCTTTCCCTGAGCTCCAGCAGCCCCAGCTTGGCTGTCATTGCTTTTTAATAGTTGTAAATTGGTGGGTTGTGGGAAAAGGTGATGCTGGGGACCGTCTATTCCTCCATCTTGATCCTATATCCGATGACTTTGACTACACAACTCCGTTCTCTTGGATACTGTAGGTTATATCTTATGAAATTTCTCACAGCTGATCATTTTTGGCTCACAGAATTGGCAAGTTTACATGGTTTAACCTAGTAATTTACAGTGCTCACTCACTAAATAACCTTTTCTGATATACCACACTGCTCAATTTTTTTAATAGCTTCAGTAAGTAATTAGTTGAAGACTTCTAGAAAAAAAATATGCCATAAACTTTTTCCCAGCAACCAACCTTCCTTCCTTCTTCCTTCCTTCCTTTCTCTCTCTCTCTCTCTCTCTCTCTCTCTTTCTTGATGGAAAACCCAACCGTCCACAGTAGGTGAGTGACTGTGCAAAGTGACAAACTCAGATGTTAGATCCTGGACCCACCTACTTGGCCACTGTACTTTCTTCCTAAAAGTCAGGCTTTTTAAATTTGAGAACCAATCAATTCACCAGTAAGGATTTTTTAAGCAACCACTATGGGGCCAAGGAACTAAGGGAACAGGAAGCAAGGAAAATGCTTGCACACGAGGAGACACAACTTCACAACATGATCAAACAGAAAATCCTCGCGGGCAAGTCATCACTGATCACGAGGCAGGTTGGGAAGGCTCCCCGGAGGAGAAGGCAGCATCTGAGTGTGCTTTCAGGTGTTTAACAGAGAGGAAGGGACCATCCAGGGAGAGAGGCACAGCACAAATGACAGCACCAGAAATATGGCAAGAGTTCAAAAGGGAGCTTAGCCATAACAGAATCTGTCATTTGTAGTGACTTCAAATTTTAGAATCATCACTTCTTGGCAAATTCTACTTCACAGTTGACCCATTTCCCAGATGGGAAAACAAAACCAACAAGTGCAGTGACTTACCAAGCACGGATGGCAGATGTGAGGGCAAGACTTTCACTCACATGCAACTCCAAATCCTGCAGCATTTCTGCTTTTTTTCCCTATTTTGGGGTGGGGGACGCAACGCCCCCAATATAATTTTAGTTGTTTAGATCTTTGAATTGGGTTGTGGTACATATCCTCGAATTAACTAAGCAGTTCAGTCAATGTATTTAATTTTATTCCCTCCTGGAAGATGCAATCACCCGCATAGTTTTTGCAGAAGTAGGAGGGGGAAGAAAAGCCCAAACAACAAGAAACATTCCTCAGTTCTGCGTGCACTGCCTTTTATGGGCATGCTCAGATTTCCCCATCAAGGTGGCTTTCAATCAGTTGCAGGCTTTCTTTCATGTGGATAACGATTTAAACATGCGATATTCGGGGCAGGGGTTCCTACCGGCTCGTTTTCTCTCCGCCGTCTTCCAGGCAGCTGAGCTCCCCGGGGTGACCACGGGGCGGCGCTGTTGCTCCATGGACGGCGCCAGTGGCGTCCCCAAGGACTGGGCCGAGTTGAGCACAAAGGTAGGATTTCTAAGGTGTGCATGGTGATGCGTTTCCTAATGACTTACCTCTTTGGTGGCCTTCTCCGTTGGTGGCGGCCCCTCCGCTCGAGGTCTGTTTCTGGCTGTGGACGTGGCTTGAGTGCTCGGGTCTGGGGGGATCGAGCAAGCGTCTCCCAGACTCACGGCCCCGAGGGCAGCCACTTCGCCGTCACACGGGCCGGCGGTCCTGGCGACATCACTTAGGAGATTAAAAATAAATTGAAGCACATGTCACTTCAAAGGGGGCACGAAAAGGACATCTGCGTGATTTGATGCACTGATGAGAAAGAGCTGCTGCGTCTTGATCTCAAGTCTGCGGAAAAGAGAGGATGTTAGAGCCTGCAAGCTGCGAGAATTTCCAAAGGAATGATTGCTTTTTTAGTATTTAAATAAAGTGCACTCCTCCAACCCCTCTCTGCACTTTAATGCTTCTTGTCTCTGACTTGGGCGACGCTGGAGTTTTTCGGGGAGCTTCCGTGCCATGCTGGAGGCCTCCCCAGGACTGAGAGGGGAATTGGGTGAGTGGGTGGGGCCCAGGGTGCCAGGCCCAGAGCAGAGGGGTCTGCAGGACACACAGACAGACTGCGCCAGGCGGCCTCACCAGCCATCTACCCAGGCCCGGCCTCCATCTGCAGACGAACCCAAGACTCATCCATTTCTGCTTGGTCTTTTGTTTTAAAGACCCTTCTCTGGCAGCCCCAGCCTCTCCTGGAGCCTGATGTCACAGACACTCACATCCCCTCATCAGTCAATTCCTGCTGATGGGGACTGAGGCCCAATCATTCCCGTTTTTCATGCCTTGTCAGGAGGCCTGGACAGAGAGAGAGAGAGAGAGCAGCTCTGGAGGAGGAGGGGGACAGGCAGATGTCCTCATGAAAAATTTACCAGGAATAATCACAGGCCCCTTCTCTCCCCCCGCCCCTGGGCCAAAGTCCCCCTAGGCTTGTTGCCCAGGCCCCTGCAAGAATACTGGAAAAGGCCCCTCATTCTGAAGGCAATCTGGTCTGGGAGGCTAATGCAGGGCTTCAGATGAGCTTGGCCGTCCTCCTGAGACTGGGTTGCAAATGCAGTTCAGGCAAAATTGATGAAGGATCAGTTAATCTGAGGCTGACAGCTTCGAGAGGTCGCAGCTGCCAGGGGCTCCCAGAGACGGGACTAAGAAGACTTAAAGAGAGAGAGTGCCTGGTGAAAGGCAGCGTCTGTCTTCACGTAGACATTTCTCAAATGTTTCTGTACCACCAGCATCTATAACCCTCACCCCGAGGAAGCAGTTTGAACCAGGAGGACTGTCACTGGCTGTCCCATGCGGTGTGTGCACCATCACAGCTCCCCTTGGGAAATCCAGACCCACACCCCGGATGCTCCTCTCTTCTAGGGAGGGAAGGGAGCCGCCGTTCCTAGCTGAGACGGGCATGCGGGTCTCCTTGTGCACATCTCCTTTTTCAATTGGCACTCTGAGTCATGTCCCTCATTCCTGTTTCCTGTGGCAGGAGGGCTCGTCCAGGCAGACCCATGTCCACAGATGGTGGGCTGTGAACTGCTCAGAAGCGATTTTCTGGGAGTGGTATCCACTCTCTGGAAAGAGATAAGAATTGATGCAAATTCATGTTTATCCTGGGTTTATCCTGCGAATTCATGTTTTCTAGGTGAAGATCTCAGGATCCCAGGACCAGTCATCCCACCGCCTGGAGATGCTGCCCCGTGGCCAAGCTGTCTGTGTGCCCGCTAAATTATGACATGGTGCTAAGTTTTGATTCCCAAATAATTGGATTTTATGGGATATGAAGCAGCAAGGGCCTCGGAGTTGGTCAGCGCTGGGTCTGGGTCCCAGCTTCCTGAAGCTTTGGGAGATTTTGTCATTGCTGCCATCTGCTCATGGGGAAATAGGGCGAGAGGAGGGGCGATCTTCAATGACGACAGAGTTGGGATTCTAGCCTCGTCTTTCGCTTTCTGTGCCCCTTTCTTTTAATATCCAGAGTGAGAGTAACATGGTGGTGATGGCCACGCTGTCGTACCTAACATTTCCTACGCTTCCCTGTGCTGAGCATCCGACGTGCATAAGCCCATCTGTCCCTCCCTACAAACCGGGGATCAGATATTATTATCATCATTATTAGTATGATTATGACCATATATACTCTGGTTAAAAGAAAGGGAAATTGAGGTTTGGCAAGTAGGTGGCAAAACCCATCCCCTTCTGTTTCCGTGAGGCTGGGAACCTTTTCCTTTTCCTGGGATGCCAGGTGGGGGTGGGGAACTCTTTCAATGTGAAAGCTGCCAATTTCCATGTCAGGACAAGTTATGAATGTGAGTGATTATAGCCAGATTAAAATTGCTGTTATCTTCAGTAAGAAAAGGCATATCTAATATCAGAAAGCCAAGCACTTTTCCCTGAAGTTGCATGGGGAAAGCATCCAAGTACAACGCAGCCTTCCAGAAAGGAGCTGTTTTCTCTGGAGCAGGAAGTTATTGTAGGTTCTGCTGCACCATGCGGCAATTTCTAGAAATTTGATTTCAAATTGCAAGGCAATTCAACGAGAGGGTTCAGGGCTGTCCTTCCTGGCCCCAGGATGAAGTCCTACAGCCTGCAGGCCCACTGTGCGTCATGCCCTCAGGGAGACAGAAGCAGAAGCAGCGATTGTGTCCATCGGGACCATGGAAGATGCGTTGCTCCACGGTGCGCCCAGGGCCACCCCACGTACCTGGGCCTCCCCTCCTCCCCTCACTGCTCCTCCCCCCTGGGGGTCCCTAAACTGCCCTGCACAGCTTCTGCCTGGTGTTTTGGTTAGTCCAGGCAGAAAGGTAAGTCAAGACGCACTTAACTCATTTTGGCCAGAAACAGAAATCCCATGGCGTCACACCAAAGAGAATCTTGTGGACCTTCTTCTGACCATTTAAAGACACATGTAACTCACACATACATATCACACCCTCAAACACACCCGTGCACAAACACACACACATACATACCACACACACACACACATACCACACACATATGCATACATATCACACACACATGCATACATACCACACACACACACCACACACACATCCATACCACACACACACACACACACACACACACACACACACACACACACACACACACACCACATGTACACACTGCACACATATACACATGCCCCACACCACACACATGCACAGCATGTACATACATACTACACACCCTGCACACACATATACATAGCACACATAAACACACATATACACACACCACACATGTAAGTACACACCATACACACCACTGACACACATAAACACAAACACACACACATACATACCACACACACACATATCACACCCTCAAACACACCCGTGCACAAACACACACACACACATACCACACACACATACATACCACACACACACACATACATACCACACACACACACACATACACACCACACACACATACGTACCACACACACACACACACATACGTACCACACACACACATACACACCACACATGTACACACTGCACACATATACATATGCCCCACACCACACACATGCACAGCATGTACATACATATTACACACCCTGCACACACATATACATAGCACACATAAACACACATATACACACACCACACATGTAAGTACACACCATACACACCACTGACACACATAAACACAAACACAAACACACACACACATACCACACACACACACCACACAAACACACACACATACATACCACACACACACACCACACAAACATACACACATACATACCACACACACACATATCACTTCCCCACACAAATACACACACGTATATACCACACACACATACACACCACACATGTACACACTGCACACATATACACATGCCCCACACTACACACATGCACAGCATGTACTTACATACTACACACCCTGCACACACATAAACACACATATACACACACCACACATGTAAGTACACACCATACACACCACTGACACACATAAACACAAACACATAACACACACACCAGGCGCACACACACACTACACACCACACGTATACCCCCCCACCACACACACATATATTTGCACCCGCATCTCATACACTCTCAACACACACATACATGGTCCACCCACCACACACACACACCACACAAACACACACACATCCTTTTTATAATAGTTCTTCTTTATAAGTTCAATGCTTGTTGTATAATATCAGCTTACTTTCCACAAGATAAATGGTTCTCAGCCTGTGTGATTTTGCCTCTCAGGAGGCATTTAGGAAAGTCTGGAGACATTTGTGGTTGTCACATCCAGGGTGCTGCTGGCACAGAGGGGTCGAGACCACAGATGCTGCTGAACTCCCAGCAACGCTCAGTGCCCCTCCCTCACAGTTTTCCCACCCTCCAAGTGAGTTGTGTGGAGATGTGGGACCTCAGATGACTTCCTATAAGGAAATATAGGAGAGCGTCTGATGGCTTCAGTGGGAATGACAGGACAGCTGGGGCTGTGCCTTCCTTCATGCACCAGCCAGCATGTGGTGAATCAGAGTCTGGGTCCTTGCACTGTGTGTTTTCCCCCTGACACTTGGGAAGACATTTAACCTCTCTGGCCTCAGTTTCCTTGTTTGTAAAAGAAATGTTTGGACTTGATAAATCAGTATCAACAGCCAGAGATGTCATGTGGCAGCTGCCACAAGGTGGTAGAAGAGGGAAGAAAGGGGTGTTTATGAAGAGCCTGTGTGTGGTGGACGTGGCCGGCGGGGACCTCTGGGGCTTGGCTGTCCAGCAGCTGCCTCCAGACACAGGCCAGCGCGTCCTCCTGTCTGCGTTTCTGTCAGATCCATGGGCAGAGAGTCCCTACCCCCATCCCCACTGGTGGGGAAGCTGGGAAGTGGATGGTACAGATAATTACATGCAATATTTTGTGGGGAAATCTGTGCATTTTGAAAACGCATGCACCTCTCTGGCCCCACAATCGCTGCATAAAATCCTTGCTTTCTTTTAAACCTGCACACTTAGTTGCGAGAAAGAAAGAATCTATAAGTGGCATCTAAAAGCAAGCTTCTAAATGTTTATGCTAGGACACATGGCCATCAGCACGTCATACACTTATTTCTGATCCTGTAATGCACAGAACAGGACAGCCACCAGAGGAGTGACCCGTCTCCCTGGCCAGGGAAGTGGACACCGTGTTGGGTGCGAAAAGCGAGTCCTCCGGTCCTGACTGTGAGATTCACAGGGGATTCCAGCCTGAGAGTTGAGACCTGTCTAAGGGCTTTGGGGTGACCTTGAGGGACTTGTATTTCCAAGGACACACTTTTTTTTCATCAGGAAGTGGCTTTTGGGAAGGCCCCTTGTATCTCAGTTGCTCCCAGAGCTGCACTGAGGAAGAATCCCCAGGAATGTTCCCCGAGGGTGGTGCTGTCTTTGTGCGGCCGACCAGGTCCGGGGATGGGTGACAACATCACGCCTGCACATTGCCTGCCTGCTCTGGTATTTGGACCCCAAATTGGCTAATGCTGTAGGATTTTTTGAATAGTTAAAGTGAGTTCTGGACTTCAGTTAGGACCCTTCGTTAGGTTTTAGTTTCAGAGAACTCTTTCAAAAAAAGGGAATAAGTTAGAAGACCCTAAAGTGACCCCTAGTGATTTTAAATTAGCATTAGAATTAGACATACCTGATGCCAGCGATTCTCAGAGGGTGCGGCACGGCTGGACGCTCAGCTCCACCTGGGAGCCTGTTCGGGGGCATGTTCTCAGCCCTGTCCCAAAGCTACCTGTAAATAGTGTAACCCTTCCATCAGTTTCTGTCCATAGCACACCTACACTTTGTTTTGTTTTGTTTTTGTTTAATTTTCATAGACATACGGTCAAAGGTTCAATGAGGTAAGGGGAGAGAAGGACAGGAGCCCTCGTTCCTCGGGCTCCTACCACTTCGCGTCCATCACTGTCAGTGACCCAGCTGCCATCATGGTTTTCCCTAAATGAAAGCAATAATCAGTGATATTACGTGAGAGTTTTAAAACACTTCAAATTCCCTAATCTTGCAGATATGTAGATGGAGACCAAGAAGGTCAGCGGTTCTCCTGGGATCACCCATTGGCAGCTGATCAGACACGAATCCCGGCTTCTGAATTCCCATGGCAGAGTTGTGTGTTCATCACAGCCTCTCGGTCCTCTTCCCGCCGCAGTATTTTAATTATCTAAAAAAGGGCGTTAAATATGAGGAATAGGATTATAAAGTAGTTTCAGAGAAATTTGTAGACAGTGAAGATCACTGTTTGCTCAATTTCAATTAAGAGAGACATGTTCATCTTCCACAACTAATACATTTTTATATTTCCCTCATTTATAACATATTTATCTTAAAGAAGGAGGTTTTAGACATGTTTTCATAGGGATGGGTTCTCTCTCAACCTGCCCAATCTTAACAGATGTTTGAAAACCAACTCTGATAAAATGTAGGGTTTGATAAGGAGCCACAGGAAGTCGAGGCTGTGGGGTCCTGCCAGATGCCGCTTTTCCATTACTGGGATACCACACGGAAGGAAAGGAGACCCTTGTGGAGAGCTTCATCTGCCCGAAGGCATTTGATGGAGCCAGTAGGGTGGAAGTTCGGGTCGACGCCTCAGTGGCAGGCCTTGCTGAAGTGAGAGGGTGTCTGGGGTGGGCACAGCCAGACACTGTTCATGGAACTGGTCTAAATATGAACCTGAAACAAAAAATCAAGTACCAGTGATCTGAGAAAGAAATAAATGGGCATACTGGAATGTTCAGCAATGAATAGGCTCCTGTGGGACGTTAAGTCTCCAGATGTGCATATTGGTTTGATCCGTACGTAGCCTGGGCCTTCGAATCCAGAAACCAGAGGCTCCCAACTCCAGAGATATCTTTAAGGCATGATTTACCTTTGAAAGAAGATAAGTAGCTTCCAAACATAGTGAATAAACTTGCATGTGAATAAACTTGAAAGTGCATTAGCCTAAGCTGTATTTGCGCATACGTCTTTCCGGGAGTCCATTTGTCGCATGTGTTCAGGTGATAAGAGCTGTGCCTACTCTCTGACTCCTCTATGTACATAAATTACAGAACATTCCTGTATTGACATGGAGATCAGGGACAGAGCAAACGCGCTGCATCGTGGACTCATTTTCATGTCTGTGCCAGACCAGGGCTGTTTGAATATTTTGCACTTGTATGGGCTTCCAGGGCAAATAAAAACAAATGGACCTATTTGTGGATCTAGAATTTTTTTCTCTTACTCATATGTATATATGCATATATATGTATATATAATTTAACAGATAATAGTATGAGAATATGAGATTTCAGGAACTCTTTTCTCTTTTTATAGTGCATTTGATGCAGTAGTGACTGTAATTATGGTGTTTTTCCATTTAGAAAGCAACGTGAAATAATTAGCAAAATGATCTATGAGGCCTCTGGTGGAATGTCTTAAATTTTATTTATCAATTCTGAAGGAAAATATCTAAACCATTTCAACTGCACTGATTCCTTTTAGGCCAAATCCCCTCATGCTCCCGCTGTGTGTCCATTTAACCAAATTGCCTCGAGGCACAGCCTATGTCAGTGTTGGACACTGTCTCCTCGTAGTGATGGTCCTGAGAAGGCCGTCTCCTTCGGCTGTGATAGTTGTCCCTATTACCCTTTCCTTGGTAGCAGGTGAGAAACCGATTTCCTTCAATTGGACAAGCATTTGTTGGCAGGATAATGTACTCACTAGCTGTCTAAAGTGGACATCTGGTATTTTCCACGGCCCAGACCCCTTCACATCTTTTCCCAGAAACAGACCCTCTTCCTGTGAGGAACGATACATCTTCCAGTCCATGGTAATCTGGGATGGGCCGCACCTAGCCTCCTGCTTTCCTCGCCAGAGAGGTTAATGAAGAGACAGGCATAGGCCTCAGGGGGTCAGTCTCGTGAATTTTGTCTGTAGATTCTGGGAGAAAGACTATCTCTTTACTCTAGATTCACTAGGCTGGGACAATGAAAAACTAGATCTTTCTGTGGTCATACATCACCTGTCTCTCCCACACGAGGGAAGACTATTGATATTATGAGAAAATAACATTGGCTCAGTGCAAGAACTAATGCTGAGAGACACAGAGAGAATTCTGACTGTGTCATTTGAGTGCTTGGACTTTACGAAGCCAGCACCCACCTTAAAGTTCTTGCTTAACGTGAGTGAATAATTTCCCCATTTTGCTTAAGCTCGTTTGGATTGTTGGGCATTTGTTACTGAAAGAATTCAGAATAATATATTATCTTACATTGTCACTTATCTTTGTCTATATCATGTTTATGATACTAATTATATCAAATTGTTAACTCTAAGTACACTATGGAAATTTCTAGAAACCTTTAAAAGGAATGAATAGCAACTTCCCCTCACACTCTTTCTCCCTTTCTCCTTCTTTGTCTCATCATGGGCATCAGAATATTGATGGGCATCAAATTACCGGGACTCACTCAACTCAAATCTATCTGCTTAGAAATATGTGATTTTTTAAATTAGTGTTCTTAAAGACAGCAAAGTGACTGACAACGAGCATTATGAAACAAAACATAGTCTGTTAAATCATAAGAGTTGTATAAATGCACACAGTGAGAAGCTACTGGGATCCCTGAGAGTTATTAATCAGTGTATGTCAAGGTGACCCTAGAACACCTGAGTCCTGCCTTGGCCCAGTCACCGCACCTGCCGTAAGTGGAAGTCTAAACAAGAATCAACTCAATGCTTTATTATTAGCTAGTACATCGGAATGAACTTCAGAGCAACAGGAGAGTAAACTGGGCTAGACAATATGAAAGGTTTTACTTTCCTTTCCTTTGTTTAAAAAGCACATTTTTTAGCAAAAACATGGAGTGGCCACTGCTAGGAGTGTTGCTGTGCTGAGTTTATAACTGAGTATTTGCATCTTGGCTGATGTAAACTGTATGCTCTTAAAGCACCATCTCAATTGCATTTCTGTTTAAATAAATGTTTTCCCGTGCGTTTACATTTGTTACATTTCCAATCATTCACGGATGTGTCCAGGGTGCTTACAAGGTTGAATGTTCGTCAACCTGATCAGCTGATCACCTGTGCATTTACTGTGTACAACTGAATCTCAGTTAAAAGGAAGAGCGAGAGCAAGCTGCAGCCGCCTACCCAGGGCTGCGTCTCCTCCCACCTGGGGTGCACAGTAGGACCCGCTGGCCGGCTTCTCTAATACAGCCCCCGAGTCTGGCACAGAGAGGAGAGTGACATGGAGTGTCTCCTACATCTTCCTGGATGTCTCTCTGCAGAGTTTCATGAGACTGCCACAGCTTAGTAAGTGGTTTCCCTATTTTCACTGTTTCCACTTTTGCTTGCTCCCAACCCTCCATATTCCACCTTCCTGGGCACTGAGCTGTGCAGGATGCCACTTCAACCAAAGCCCTCCAGCAGTTTCCCACCATCCTCAATAAAAGCTCAATGGCTCGCCTTGTCTGTGGACCAGCTGCCTGTCTTCCTGGTCACCCTCCACTTCTTCTCTGGTTTTCTGCACAGCTGCCTGGACTCCTCTACATGCCAAGCCTGTTGCGTGTCAGCCTTCAGAGGAGATGTTCTCCTGGCCCAGCAGGCTCTGCCTCTGCTTTCTCAGCTCTCGCATCTCCAGCATCCGGTGGCCGGAAGGTGCCCTTGACTGCCTAATGTCATGCACTTAATTTATTTTCTTTGTTGATAAAATAAATTATTTATTTTTTATTTTATTTATTTATTTATTTATTTATTTATATTTTTTGACTGGCAAGGGGATCATAACCCTTGGCACAGTGTTGTCAGCACCACACTCAGCCAGTGAGTGCACCGGCCATCCCTATATAGGATCCGAACGCGCGGCCTCAGCGCTACCAGCGCCTCACTCTCCCGAGTGAGCCACGGGGCCAGCCCTAAGAAATTATTTTTTAAAATTTACTTTTGTATTAGTGAATTCTCTGTTCTCCCACAGAAATAGATTTGTGAGCAGAGAGTCTCATCTTGTCTTGTTACCTGTTGGATCTGGGAACTGTACCTGGCCCAAGGCTGGCTTTGGAATACATGAGAGAATGAATGAATAAATGTGTGAATGAATAAAAGGAATAGGGTTCTAGGGTTGGATGATCTCTAAAAGCCTATGCAGCCCATAAAGAACGTGAATACACACACACACTCCCACACAAACACTCAGAGCCTTCATTTCATCATTAAGAAGATAAGCTATGTTTTTAGTACAGTTTTTCCTTACTCATGGCTGGTGTGGCGCATCTAGAACTTTCAGATAGGGGAGCCTCAATACCACAAAAATCTGTTGACAGGTGGAAGGGGTCTTACAACTGATCTCTGACAAAGGCATCCAGAACATACAATAGGAAAAGGAGAACCTCTTCAATAAATGGTACAGGGAAAACCAGACATCCGTATGTAGAAGAATGAACCTAGATCCATACCTCTCGGCATATACCAAAATAACTCAAAATGGATTAAAGACCTAAATGTAATGCCTGAAACTTTAAAACTCCTTGAAGAAAACATAGGGGAAACACTCCAGGATGGGGGGAGGGGGGCAAAGACTTCATGAATAAGGTCTCAAAAGCATACATAGCAAAAGAAAAAATAAACAAATGGTGTTACATCAAACTGAAAAGCTTCTGCACAGCAAAGGAAACAATCAACAGAGTGAAAAGACAACCTACAGAATAGTAGAAAGTATTTGCAAGTACACATCTGATAAGGGATTAATATGAATAATATACAAGGAAGTCAAACAACTTTACAGTAAGAAACAAATAATCCAATTAAGAAATGGGCAAAGGAGCCTAACAGACATCTCTCAAAGGAGGATGTACAAATGGCCAACAAGTATATGAAAAAATGCTAAATACCACTAATTATCAGAGAACGCAAATCAAACCCACTTTGGGATATCATCTCACTCCAGTTAGACTGGCTATTATTAAAAAGAGAATAGCAAATGTGGCGAGGATGTGGAGGAAGGGGAACCGCCTACACTGTTGGTGGGACTATAAATTAGCACAGTCATAATGGGGAACAGTCTGGAGATTCCTGAAACAACTACAGATAGAACTGCCAGACGACCCAACAATCCCACTGCTGGGTATATACCCAAAGCGATGGAAATCATCATGTCAAAGGGACACCTGCACTCCCATGTGTTTATTACAGTCCTATGTACAATAGCCAGGCTATGGAACCAACCTAAATGTCCCTCAGTGGATGACTGGATAAGGACCATGTGGTATATGTAACCAATGGAATGCTACTCAGCCATAAAAAAGAAGGAAATTCTGCCACTAGCAGCAACATGGATGAGCCTGGAGAAAGTTATGTTAAGCAAAACAACCCAGGTGCAGAAAGAGAAACACCACATGACCTCACTCATAAGTGAGAGCTGAATTCATAAATAAATAGATAAACAATGAAAAAGGGAGAAAGAGAAAGAAAGAAACAATAATCAGAATACTACGTTGAACTTTTAGAAGGAGAGAATAGAACTGTCATTACTAGAAGTGGAAAGGGAGAGAGGGAGGGGGAAAGGGAGGGTGTTAATGACAAATTAATGAGAAATTGGTTAATGCACGCAAACAATGATTACATACCGTAATGACAAATAAGCTAACTAATTCCGATTTGACCATATTGTACACAACTATTGATAGTCAATTTTGTACCGCACAAATATATATCAACTGTGCTTCAATAAAAAATAAATAAAAGATCAAAGGATGCTTAAATAAGAACTCATGACGAAGGGACTAAAGAGATAGATTTATCAGCCAAATTAAATACATGACATGCATCCAGCTTGCCTAGAATGCTGCAGAACATCAGCAGGAGTTACTGTAGAGAATTTGGAAAATGTACAGTTACAATGGAGATACGCTATATAGCTTTGTGTGTGGATCAATAATTACCTGACAAGGCTGAATGGCACCTTGAGGACCCTCAGACTGGGGAGTTGTCCTCCCGGGACTTGGGTGGCAGCCCTTTTACTTCTGGATGGAAAAAACTACCAAAGGCAATCATGAGAATTAGAGTTTACTACTTCCAGCATTTCCAGATGAGGTCCATATTCAGAAAGTTTTTGAAAGAGGGGAGGAACATTCTGGAAAAATGCCATCACTTTTCATTATAACTCTAATTCCTTATCAATCATCTGGTTCAAACTCCAATTTATATGAACCTTAAATTCAGGATAAATGGTCACAAGTTCAGTGTAATTAGAGTTTTTCAGAGAAGGAACTATAAATGGGTAGTATCAGTTTCCTATTGTTGCTTTAATAATTATCACAAACATAGCAGTTTAGACAACACAAGTTTATTATCTTACAATTTTGTAGGATGGAAATATGGCAACATATTTGTAGGATGGAAATATGGCAACAGACTCACTGGGCTAGTCACTGGGTTGGCAGCAGAACCTATCTGAGTCTGTATTTGGACTGTATGCTCAGGTCTTGGCACACAATGTCTTATACACACACACACACATACACCCAAAATAAAACCAAAGCAAGCCACAGGGGGGAAAAATATATAGGGCAATTCTTATCAATCAGCATCCCAACAGGACACAAAGTCATGTTCAAGTTAGGAGTGTTCCTTTCCAAAGACACTAATCATAAATCTGCATATGGGGTGCAAGTTCACAGATCTAGAAACGGCTGCGCTGCCACCACCCTGAAAGGACAAGACAAGTGTAGGTCGCTGGACTTCATAAGGAGAAAACATCTTGTAAGGCAGGCTGCCTTGAGTGAACACTACGTTCCGTGAAGGGACACATGAGCCCAAGGAATGTCGTGGGGAAGGAAACACCCAGACATCCCTCTTCTCTTTTTCTCAGCTGCCAGATGCAGCCAGGAGCCAGGGCGCGGACGGCCTGGGACAGAGCAGAGTGGCTGTGGGAGGAGGCATGGAGGGGCAGGCGAGGAGCTTCGGTGCACACACACATTTTAGAGATGAAGAAACGGAGCAACAGAAAAGGCAAGTCAGTTGCTCATGTTCAATAACTAGCACATTTTGAGGCTAGGATAAGAACCCAGGAGGTTTAATTCTACAGCTTTACTCCTGTTTATCACATAAACAGGAGTGTGTGTGTGTGTGTGTGTGTGTGTGTGTGTGTGTGTGTTTAATTAATTTTATATGTTTAATTTTTAGCTCTCACTTATGAGTGAGGACATGTGGTATTTCTCTTTCTGTGCCTGGCTTGTTTCACTTACGTGATTTTCTCTAAGTTCATCCATGCTGCTGTGAATGGCAATATTTCTTTCTTCTTCATGGCTGAGTAGTATTCCATTTTGTATATATATTACATTTTCCTTATCTAGTCATCTGATGATGGACATTTAGGTTGGTTCCACCTCTTGGCTATTATAAATAGAGCTGCAATAAACATGAGGGCATAGACATCTCTTCGACATGACGATTTCCATTCCTCTGGGTATATACCCAGCAGTGGGATTGCTGGATCATATGGCAGTTCTATCTGTAGTTGTTTGAGGGACCTCTGTGCTGTTTTTTATAATGGCTGCACCGATTTACATCTGCCGTCAGGATGTCCTCTTTTGGTCAACTACATTGTACTGTAACAAACAGAAGGAGACTGAGCAGAGGCAGGAGATGACGTTCACCTGAGTCACAGGAAGATGCTGAGTGAAAGCCAGAAATAGGGGCTGAGATGAAGAGACAGTTACGGTGCAAAAAAGGTCACTTCTAGTAGAATTACAGTATTGGAGATGTAAATGGGGTCAAGAGAGGCAAACTCCCAAAGCAGTGATAGAAGCCAGAAATAAAGGGGGTGTGTGCCACTAGGCAGGTGTGTGCCACTAGGCAGGTGTGTGCCACTAGGCAGGTGTGTGCCACTAGGCAGGTGTGTGTGTGCCACTAGGCAGGTGTGGATTCAGGCTCTTTGCTGCTGTGAGCCATAGTGCTCAGGGCCAAGGCAAAAGGACATGGAGCAGGGGAGCATGGGGGTGGCCAGGGCTGAGCAGGTCCTGAAGAAAGGGCTCCTTTTCCTACAAGAGGTCAGAGGAGTGACCTTGATTTCCTCCTTGGGTAAACAACTCTAAGAAGGTACAGAACACATACGGATTTAATTAGCAGCAACTCAGGAATTGCTTATGATGATCTGGGACTCTAATATATTTTAATTTCTTTAAATAGTTTCAAACCTCTCCCCCAAACCTCTCCAACCATGCAAAATGTTAGTAAAATTACATCCCAATTACAAATTAAAGATGGGTTTGGACTGACGAACTCTAAATAATTTTCCACAGTGGCCTGATGAATTGTGAAGTGATTTATCTGGGTAAATATCACCTCTAGCTTCTGGAACTTAACTTCCATCTTTGTAAATAGAAGTTTTATTTTTTAGAATCCTGTACGTCTATGATTAGGGATGTGAAATGAAAAATTTCAACATTACCAATCTGAAAGGAAGCATTTAAACTTTGTGGAGGTGCTTTCCTCTCCAGCTCATTTTACGAGTACGTATTCTGTAATGGAAACAAAATGACATTCTCCTATAACAACAGTAATCTTTCTGCATATTTCATTTTTTTCTGGAACCTGTTTGTTTAGATTGAAGGTGTTTCTAATAAGCCTTGTTTGATATGAATATTTGGGGGGATCAATCCAGCTTATCTTCTGCATTAAGGTTCTATATATTTGTTCCCCCTCCTACTGTATAAAGCAATTTAGGCATTTTCCTGGAGTAATCATATAAAATGAAATCTAAAAAAGGGAGAAGAATTACTAAGATGTCTTTGTTTGGCTGCTGTAGAAAGAATAACTTTTCTTGTATAAAGAGAACATTCCTGGAAATGGATTTCATTAATTTCAATAAGCAAATGTATGTATTTTTTAAAAGGAATAAAAAAAATAACATTGCCTACCCAAGCCAACAACACTACAGAACTAGGTTATTTATAAGATCATAAATCTCATTATTCCAATGAGCATGGAGAAGTATATATAAGGTGCTATTGCTCCTTAAGTTACGGACTGGTCGTACACTAGCATACATGGGAATTGTCTGCAACTGCACGATGCATGGCATCTGTTTCCTTTCTTAAAAAAAAAAAAAAACAAATTCAATATATTTTAAGTTTTCAAAAGAATTACATGCAAAAATGGCTCATATTTCAAGGTGAAAGCCCTCTGTTGACTAAAGATGCTTCCATTTTTATTGCAATCATGGTTCTTGCTCTTTCTATTTTTGTAAAATTTTCCATCACAAGCTGACGCATGGATGTATTTATAGTTCAGTTTCATTTAACTATGTTCATTTGTACTGATCGGTGACAGATTTATACGATCATAGATTCCTGGTGTCACTGTTGTATTATTTATATTTCTATAAATTAAGGCCATTATTATCAAAGATGGCCCCTGACAATAGGATGCGGTAGTTGGAAATAGCATTTAATATTTCCTTAGCCCTGATGAATTCTCTATGGATTGCATCCTGATGCAGACTAAGAAATCATTGTCTTTGCTGGAAAAAAGGAGGTCTTGAGTAATAATAATAATAAGTCACTAATGAAAGACAAAAATTTCAGGACTATTTGTAGACACTGGTTTTTAATCTTCTTAATGATAGCCCTGATGATAAATAGATGAGAGAGATAATACATGGCTGATAACACCAACAAGCCCAGCTTCTCCTCTTCCTGCAGCATGCGATTAGCCTCTAGGACAGATTCGCATAATGCATTTTAAATCTTCCTTTTATCTCTGTACTGGAGTATGATGTCTACACCAAGCAATTTTTAAGCAAGGGCTTTCTGACAGATGGAGTACTGTGAGAGCCTTTATCTCTCTGGCACCAGTAAAACAATCAAACTTAATTGGTGACTTCAACATAAAAGAGTTTATTTGTGACTCTAGAATACTGCAAATTAATAATCAGATTTAGAAAATAGGTATAGAAAAGACTAAAGGAAAATGGTTATCTCAGATTGCTTTAAAAAATCTCTTGATAGAAGCACTTGGTTGTAAAAGCTGGACAGACAGACCCGGGCTTCAATCTTGCCATTCTCTCATTCTAGTTGTCTGGTGTTGGTCGAGTTATATAATCTCAGTGAGCCTTAGCTTTTCCATCTGTGAAATCGGGATACTTTTGTTACATAATTTGAGGGGATTACATTTACTATATTAAATTCATATAAAAGAAATTAGGATTGCTAAAATACATGCATTTGTCAGTCATCTGTCTAGTGCATAGTAACACAGTGAGCTTTTTTATGTGTAAGTTAAAATATTCGACAGTGAAACAATTTTATTTGCTGGGATAAAACCTGCACTCTGTCACTAACAGTCATATCCTAAGAAAGAAATCTCTGTATTATGTGTATTGGTTACCAGCTCATGGAGGCTGGAGACTCATTGTTTTGACACAATAGCAGAAGCCGTGGAGAGACCCGCAGATGGTCCCGAGACTTCCTCTCCTCAGCAGCTTCTATCTAATGAACCGTGCGAAGCTGCCGATACTGTACTGCTTTTGAGCTGCAAAGATAGTGATGTCGTTCAGGTAAACCCATGTATAAAGTATAAAAATGTCTTGGGAAATATTCTGTAAGAGTATTTCTTTAAAATTTTTAAGTATAAAGTTTGTTTTCATCTTATGTTCTTTGCAGTCTGACTTTCTTCCCTATTAGGCTGTGGGCCAAGATCTGCTAGAGTTTAACCCTCTAGAGGAAAAATTAGTTATTAAACAGCAGAGGTTAGTGGAAAAATGTGTAAAGATATTGTAGGACTTGCATTTAAGGGTAAGTTTTAGATCGTTGGATACAGCAGAAGCTAAAAGATGAATCACATATATTTTAGTTTAATAATCCCATTCTGCTGTAGGTAGTGGGTTATTATATAGTCTCTGTACATGAGGATTTATCTATAAAAGCCAACTTGGAATTTGCATTATAAGAACACTCAAGTCCTCATGGATCCTTGTGGGTTAAGTGCAAATACAAAAGTGTCCTGTTAGCAAAGGTTTAGGGGCCAAACATCTGGTTTGTACCTATTTTGATTAAAAAATATGATCTTGCAAAATAATGTGCAAGATATTCCGTATCAGGCCACTGAGGAAGGTGATCTGAGGCCCAGCCTATGATGCCAGGATGATCTTATGAAGGAAATCTGCTTCGTCCTCACTAGGCACCACACTCTCTCCAGAGCAGGCTTCAGGTCTCTTGCTGGGGCTGTCTGCAGAGCGCACAGTGGGCCTTGCTCTTGTCTCTGTCCTGCTCTGCCTTTCTGCCATCCTTGTCTGAGTCAGAACCCTGGGCCCAACAGCTCCCAGCCCAACTGGCCCTTGGCCCTTTGTCCCTGCCAGAACTTGATCTTTCCAGGGTTTGGAAGTTGTCTTGACTTCCTCCGTTCATTCATGCTGCTATAACAAAATACCTAAGACTGGGTAATTTATAAGGGACAGAAACCTTGTTGTCTCACAGTTCTGGAAGCTGGGAAGTCCAAAACTGAGGTGTCTGCAGGTTTGGTTGTCTGGCGAGGGCCTACTTTTTCTGCTGCCAAGATCGCACCTTGTGAACACTGTGTCCTCACCTGGTGGAAGGTGGAAGGTGGAAAAGGGCTGAGGGCTGCGGATGCCTCTCTCATATGATCCTCAGTCCTGATCATTAGAGGTGGGGACTCATGACCTGACCTCCTCCTAAAGGCCACACTCCTTAATATTGTTGCAGTGGGGATTAATTTAATCTCCCAGCTACTGACATGGGCCTCCCTCAGCTTCCAAGGGGAGGGCGAGACATTGGAAGGTACATGGAGCCACTGAGAAGAAACTGATTCTCTTTCCTGAGTTGTCCCTTATGCCGATGGCTGCCATTGCCATTGGTGGTGGCTTTCAGAGGACTTTGCAGGAGCTGAGTTCACTAAAGCATCCCAGCTATGCTCACCTTGGAGGTTTTCTTTTCTGGTTGAGGACCCATTTCCATCAAGGCAACTGTTCATGAGGACTGAAAGGAAAATGAACTTGCATGATATTAGAAATTTATCCTCAACTCCCATCTCTTTTTTAAAATAAATTCTTTCACAAGGCCTTATTCTATGATTTTCTCTGGCCAGGTTGGAAATTACAGGTTAAGGGAAAAAAAAAAAAAAAAAAAAAGGAGGAAGCATGTGACTTCAGGTTAATTATGCACATGGCAATATCAATAGTAACTTTTTGTACAAGTTTTCAGTTCATCAGTCCTGAATTACATTTTTTCATAATAGTCTGTTTTCCTCAGAGCGAAGAGTCAAATAAAATACAACTTTCCCCTTCAGAGAAATAAACTGGCCGGGATCCTGAGATATTAAGTCTGAGAGTTGCCTTCTAGTTATCCAGTCGAGGAGCCCTGCTCTCTGGTGAGAAGCCCCATGCAGGCATCACGAAGAGCACTGAAGGAACAGAAAATGGGCTGCCTCTCCCCAGGGACACAGTTCATGGCTTTCACTAGGACTTCAGAGCCATCTGTGACCCTTAAAGTTTGAAAACCAGTAATCTAACACTTTGGACTTATGGACGAGGGCTCCAAATTCACAAGAGTTAGGGTTGAGAGATGAGTTCAAGTCAAAGTGGACATAGGACTCAGGTATTGTCACCTGACTTGTCAGTGTGCCATGGACCTAAGGATATGTGCTGTACCAGCAAAAGCATGGCATTGGAATTAGATCTATCTGTTTTACCATTTTATCTGGGAAACATTGAGCAGATTGATGTAAAAGCCCCACTTGTCTTATTTTGTATCTAAATGTAATAGTGATAACACTCAATTAAAAAATTGTGAGCATCGAAAAATACACTGTGTTGTAAAAACAGACCATGAGATTCTAAGTCTTGAGTAAAGATTTAGGAATCATCATGGAGGTTTTCAAACCCATCTAGGTAGGAGAAAACTGAGGCTCAACAAGGTACATAACTCGGACCAAACGCCTTCTTACTCAGTTTTCCACCACGCTCCTTTGCAGCCAGCACTAAGCTTTCCCTGTTTATTTAATTCACTTCTATTTCCTGAGGAGCTGGTATTGCTCAGTTCATTAGAGAGCAGAGAAAGGATTCTGGCACACAAACACTCTTTAACATGTGTTTTTTGTCCTTATCTTATTGATTCAACGTGTAGATATCTCTGCCAGAAATGTCCAATCGCACCTTTGTCTAAAGAAGATTTTATATTGATCTTAATCTAATTAGCTAGTTTGAACTATGGTTTGTGTCATGATTCATGCCTTGATCTAATTAGCTACTGTAGATGAAGCAGCATGGATCTGAAATCATAATTGCTGGTGTGCAGGAGTCTTTCCTGTCAGGCTGTGTGCTAGATGGAGACATTTCTAAACATTGCAAACCATCAGCAGCTTAAACTGTGTCTGCTAAATTGGCTCCAAATTCTTTCAGAAATGCCACTGGACTTGAAACCAGAAATATCTAGGAGCTCAAACCTTGGCTCAGTCATGTCTAGCTGTGTGACCTTAGGAAAGTTACTAATCACTCTAAACCTCATTTTCTTTATCTGCACAATAGTCATGGCTTTGAGGATTAAACGAAGAGATAACTGGCTGAGTAACTACATGCAGATATTGTACAAGCTTAGTACCCTTCACAGGGGAGCTCAAACCTTCTGATTTCCTTCCCTCCTTGTACATGTTCCTGCAAGTTTGGCCAGGCAAACAGATTTTCTCCCTCTGCATAATTTCCCACTGAGACACAGAGGTTTTCTTCTCAACCTCCCCCACCCGCTTCCCTCCCTCCTTTTCTCTCCCCATCTCTTTCTCCTCTTTCCCTCCTTCCTCCCTTCTTTCCTTCCTCCCGTCCTTCTTTTGGTTTTGGATCCACATAGGACTCCCTGAAGTGTATTCACCAAATATGATCGGGGAAAGCCAGGCAGGGTCCAGCATGTAGTAACAGTTTTGAGGAGGGTAGAAGTGGCTTATGTACTAGTCTGAGCAGAGTGAATGTAAAGCCAGAGAACTATCTAAAGCCTGGAATTTGAAGAAAGAGTTGAAAACAGAATAGGCCAGACAAGGTTGTGCAGGTGGACATCAGTAGGAGACAGGGGGTGGGTGGGGGGACATGTCTGAGCAGGACTCCAGGGGCTGACAGGAGGCAGGTCAGGGGTAACTGGCTCTCCTGGCTCCTTCCCATGGGCACAATTCTCCCCATGGAGAATTTTAGTGACTTGTAACTTTACTGGCTGGACAACTATTCCTTATGAATTATGATACACCATGAGCCTTTAGCATGAATTCATTTTCGTTTTTCCTGTGCTAATGTTCGCAGGGCCCTACAGCCTTATAATTAATTAATGGTTAGTGCCACCCTTTGAAATTCAGATCAGCCTTCCAGCAGGTTGCCTCTATAGAAATATAGAAAGCTTTCTCTTTTTCTTTCTTTCTTCTTTGTCTTTCTATACTGCTTTATCATCGGGTCTTGAAAAGAGCAAGTCAGCATTTATTTCCTACCTTGAAAGATTAGTTTTGAACTGTGGTTTACTTTTCCATAGAATCCTGAAGGTTTTGCATATTTGAAGAGAAATGCCGTGGGTTGTACAACTGCAGTTTTGAATTTTAGCAAGTTCTTTTATCAGAGCCCACACTATGAACTTGTCAGGAAAGCTTTTAAACTGAGGAAGCTGGTCCATCTCCTTCTGTGGGCGAGGGTGCAATTAATTAATCCTAAGGAAATATAAATGTTGTTATAGTTTACGATCATAATCAAGACAAACACTAATATCAGTTTCCTTAACCACTCCCATCCCTACCCTAAGAAAAAATAATCTTTGATGGAGTTGAATGTATGAGATATGACAAATTGCTAACAACACAATCAAAGACACTCAAGTTGATATTTTAAAGAATTTTAACCATCTTGACTCAACTTTAACTGAGTTGGTTGCAGAACCAAACTAAAAGCACAGATATCCCAGTTTGCAGATTTGTCTATTTTTCCTGTAATGTGTTATTTCTATTATTCTGACATGCTGTCTGTATGGCTCATATGGCATCCTCTGAAAAGCCTTATTATTGCAAAGACTAAAATATGGGGAGCGAGGAGCAGCTCACCTGCCCCAAGTACCTCCATGCACTGGAAGCCACCACCATTAATACCCTTGCTTGGGTAACTGCAACATCTCCAGGAGGGAACAGACCTACTGACACATGAGAAACCATGAGCCATCACATTAGTTACAGACTGGACCAGGATGCTAGAAAAAGTACACATGGCCAAACCCCCTCCCACCCCAAACTTTTTGATATGACCAAAAAATTTCATTAAAAAAAATGAAATGTGGTATTTGAAAAAGAACGTAGCAACTGGGAAACAAGAAAAAGATGATCATTAATTGTGGATTGCTTGAAAGTTTGAAGAATTCCAGAAATTAGAAAACAGAGGAGACTGGATTTACAGAGAAATAAGGTGCAGAAAACATAGCTCAAAACACTGGGCACCTGGCACTCAGTATGCCTTCCACTGCAAATGTCGTCTATGGAAGTGTGTTATGCACTTTGCTGTGAGCTTTTGGTAGAGGATGTGTATGCCCTTGCATCTCTTCTCTATTTTTAATCCCTCTCCTAGTGACTCACACAAGGCAATGCTCCAGAGTGTTTGGAGGGTTAAAGTGAATAACACTTCAAAATATGTTCACAGCTGCCCTGAATTCTAGCTTCAGTCCTTCCTCCCTGGAAACTAACTTTATAGTGAATTTTCACGTAAATTCAGCCTAGGTCTAAAGAGATCTAGTCATGAGTCTGCAGGAATTTACTAAAACCTTCTTTTCTTTGTATTAACTGTTGGAGTTTTGGGTGTGATATGACATTTAGAATCCAAAAGCTATTAAGGAAGTATAATATAGAATGCTTGTAATAGTGGGGGGTTAAGCTCACTTTGAAACAGATATCAATAATCTCCATTTAGCAAAATAATAAGACATGGTCCTCTCTCCTAGTAGTGCAAAACACATTGCTGGTATTCAAGAGACAACTAACTTACCTGCATTTGTTGAGCATTTACTACATAGCTGGTAATGTGCTAGTTAGAAAAACAAAATTTAACTATTGGAAATTAAAGACTAACCTGCTCTCTCTAACTGCAAAGGCTGGAAGTTCCATAGAATATTTCAATATCAGAGTATCCCCAAATAATCTCAGCCATATCCCAAGTTCAAGCCACCCCCATGATGCACACATAAACAATACACACCTCTCAGGCCTATTCCTTCTCTCCAGTTCCAAATCACAGTATTCAGGGTGGACCACCTAGCAGACCATCTGGGAATCATCCCAGATTCTGTCCTCTCTCTTAATCCTCTCTTCAAACAACCACAAAGCTAATGCTCATTCCTTTACTAAATCCCCTCCCCTTTCCATGTCCACCTCTGTTGTAGATCCCACCACATATCTTGCTCAGACTATTTTGAGAGCCAGTTAGCTTGTTTCCCTGCCTTTCTTTTTGCCTCTCACATTAATTTCCTTAACTGCATCCCAGATAATCTTTCTAAAATGCAAACGTGAGTTAAAATTATGAACTGGCCCTCCATCATTGTCCTCAGATTTGGTCCAGTCTCCTGCTACAGCCCAACTAGATGTTTACACTTCAATCAATACCAAATTGTGGTTTCCTGCACACACACATACCACACACACACATACACACACCGTTTTCTGCCCCTTGCCAGGCTTGTGTTGTTTTGTTCATGTAGAACTGTACCACCTACCCCTCGTCCTCTGGACCACAATAGGATGAGAACCCCTTGCCTGGATTTTCATAGCACTTTGTTTATTTGTTAGCACTTACCATTTTACAATGGAATTGTGTCTTGATGCCTTTGTGTACAGCAGTGCACTATGAAGTCCTCACAATTTTGCATTTTTCTGAATTTCTAGAACCCATCATAGCTCCTAGAGGGAAGACACTAATTATTTGGCTGAACTGAAGTAAACCAGTTCTGTTCTAAGAGGTGTTTTGCCTGGATGTGTCTTGTTTTATAGAGACGGGGTACAATGTGAGGTGAAATCGTCTCTTGCAGGCCTTATTTCCCTTGACCTTCATGCAACCCTGTGAATTAGAAGGGTCCCTCTCCTGATTTGAGGGTGAGGGCACTGAGAATCCAGGAGCAAATGTGGGGCTTTTAGCACTAACTGTGCCAGATACCTGGCCAGGCCCTTGGCACCTGCCATCTCTCTCTTCAGAATAGTGCTATGACGTCATTTCCTATTGTACAGGTGGGGAAACAGGTGCAACCTTGCCCAAGGCTATCACACCCATATGTTCCAGAGACGCATGTAGAGCACAGCTCTTCCGATTCCTGCCCAGGCCTCATCTCACCAGCACACGTCTTTCACTATGTTCCTCTCTATTGCACGATTAGGGAAAAACTTTAAAAAGCTCATGCACATGACCAAAGCCAGTGAGTTTGATTGAGTTTGCATTACTTTGTGAGTAATAAACCAAATAAACGCTATGTAACAATAATTAAGAAGCTGACCAGCAAGAGAAAAATGCACCTTTCAAATAAGCACACACAGGGCTATTTCCTAGGGAACCGGGAAGCCAGCTCACCAGCACGATGTCGTCCTTCCCGCTGATGAATTTCTCCCATAGGCAATAAATAATCTTTCCGGGACATCCCGGTAATATTTGAAGCATGTGACATGTCATTATGCATATTGCCATTAGCCTCCAAATGCTGGAATGAAAAGTGATGTGTAATTCCATTAATCAGCGTTTTGCTGGTGTCTGTGGTTTGGTGTCATTTATTATTTGGGTAGGTTTAGAACTGAGAAACAGAAATCTTTCTCATAATCAAAAGCATGAATTGAGCGCCAAGCTGTGCATAGAACTCTAACAGGAGCAGAATAGAACAGTTGAGAAAAAGAACACCTATGAACTTTAGTTTAGAAATTGCTCAGGATAGAAAACACTAATCCAGATGACTATATACAGATTTTACCAATAACAAAACACACTTCCCAGATCTTGAATGCACTAGATGGTAGTCACCAGTTCACTGTAGTATACTTTCTAGAGGCCCATATTTAAGAGATGGAGGGGCGTCACGTAAATGTTTACTGTAGAGAACGAGAGGGCTGGCCAGGGGGTTCTCTTCACTGCAATCCCCTCTGCAATTGCACCTGAATTTATTCTCCCACTGGACTCTCATAGTAGTCATAAGATAGAGGCAGGCATAGATTACTGTCCCCTCTTATCAGATTAGAAAAGTAAAGCCCTGGCAGTGGTTATTGGCCAGAACCACAGAGAGGTGAGTGACAGGGCCATGCCGAGAAGCTGTGGCTGTGGCTTCCCTTGAATTATGTCCTCGCCTTCCCATGCCAGCTTCAACACACAATGAAATGCTCCTGAGTGATTAGAGTGGTGAGGCTTTGTGGGGTGCAATGAAGTTTCTATGTTATGGAGGAAATGCATACTGTGTTTGTGAGGGGTGGGAGGTCAGCGGGCACCCACGCCCAGCTTCCACAGGGAACCAACACTCCAGCAGCATTGTCAGGTGTGGCATTCTGGAGGCACTGGGGGATGCTGCCCTTCTCCCGAGATGTCAACGATGGCCCCACTGAGGTCGGCTGTGGAGAGAGTGTCTCCTTCAAGGAGCTTTAAGAGCTCCAGACACCAATTTAAGGCGATTGCAGTTGAAAGAAACAATGTGAGGTATCCACGTGGAGAAAAGACTGCAGCCTCTGACTGTTAGACTAGGACTATGGCTGACTTTGTGGAAGGCTGATGCTGGAAAAACACGTGGAAAGTGCCACCAGCCGAAGCCTGGTGACCCCCGTGTCACGTTCCTAAATCCATCAGTCCTCTTTCCTATATGAAGACTGCATGAGAATTCCCTACTTACCCTTTCCAGTAAATGCTTTACATTGTGGAGGGAAAGAACAAAACATGCTTGAGAAAGGCAATCTGCAAGGAAAAACTGATGACACGAATATGAAAATAGATTAAGCATACATTTGAAAACAAGGGAACTCAAATATTTGTTAGAAGAACGAAGGGAAATAGGACATTGAAGGTCTTGTTCAAAGAGTAAGCTATTGACTTTTTTTTTTTTTTTTTTTTTGGTAAATTTCACTTTTTACCTTTTAAAGCACATTGCAAAAAAGTCTACTAATTCTAAAATTTTGATATTCCCATTAGTGACTATTGGCAACAGACTAAGGTTTTTTTGTTTTGTTTCATGAACCTTTATAGGACTTCATAAAGTTGAAAGTCCTTACAGAAAACTTTGTAGGAAGCAAATATTCTGGGAGTGCTTATAAGGGTAACATCCTCACCTTGGATGAATTACCATGAACACAATTTCATTTGTACCAATGTGACAGTAAGGTTTTGGACAAGCATGTGTATCTGTATATAAAACACAAATAACATATAGAAGTATATACATTTTTGTATATACACACATCTGCACGCACACGCCTGTATTTGCATATGTATGCGTGTGTGTATGTATTATGTGTATGTATATCTAATTATCTCAGGCTTTATTTTAGAAATATTGGTATTATGCTTTTTAAATTTAGTATTTCTTTTTTTTTTTTTTTTTTTGTCTTTTTTGTGAACGGCACTCAGCCAGTGAGTGCACCGGCCATTCCTATATGGGATCCGAACCCGCGGCGGGAGCGTCGCCGCGCTCCCAGAGCCGCACTCTCCCGAGTGCGCCACGGGCTCGGCCCTTAAATTTAGTATTTCTAATAAACACTTTCCCCAAATCACTAAAAACTTCACAAACATATTGATAACTTCATAATATTTCATAACAGATTTATATGCTTTTACTCCTGTCACTTTATTTTATGCTTATATTTATACATTTTTATTATTTCTTCTATTTCATCCTTTGCTTTGTGATCTATGTTTTGATGGCTATGATTTTATTTTGTGATTGGGAAGATTTAAATATTATTTGAAATGCTACTAGTAGCCATATATAAATATCTTAAAACTTTTTAAAGCTATATCCCTGTTATTAGTAAATTTCGCAATTAAATTTTGTCATGAATTGCCTATCAATAAGGCAAGGATTTTTGGTATCTGTCTTAATCCATTTTATAGACTGAGAGGCTTATAAACAAGAGGAATTTATTTCTCATAGTTCTTAAAGCTGGGAAGTCCAAGGTCAAGGCATGGCAGATTCAGTGTCTGGTGAAAGCCCATTCTTAATCAATGGCACCTTCTCACAGTGTCCTCATGTGGTGGAAGCGGCAAGGCGGCTCTCTGGGCTTCTTTTATAAGGGCACCGATCCCATCCATGAGGGCTTTGCCCTCACGAACTAATCATCTCCCACAGTCCCCTCCTCTCAATGCCATCACTTTGAGGGTTAGGATTTTAACATACAAATTTTGGGGGACATAAACATTCAGACCATAGCAGTATTCTTTCACTTCTTCCTTCTACTTATAAGTTCTACTAATACAATCTATATTTTAAACTCATGTTAACACTATCAATTATTATTTCTACATATTTTTTTTATCAGGAATAAATTTGGGACAGCTGCAGATTCTTTTATAACCACAGCCATAAACTCTTAGATATATGTTTATTTTAACTGCTCATAGGATTTCTTCCTATCATTTTACTTTGCAGTTCTCGAGTTCTTAATTTGAGTATTTATCTTGTGACTGGAGCATGTCTTTAGGTAATTTTAAAGTACGATGTATTGTTGTTATTTGTTTGAGCTCTTGAATGGAACAGCATGTTTTCCTGTTGCCGAGGTACGGGATTTCATTGCTCATAATTAACCTGAATTTTTAGAGGCGAGAAGTTTGCTAGGAGAAAAGGGCAGCAGACCAGTTAGATGGAGGGAACAATGTCTGCAAAGGTGGTGGGAAAACCCCTGGGCATTGTGGAAAACGGCAAATGCTGGTGCAAGCAAATTGTTTTAGGACGCTTAGAAAGAAATGCTGTCATATGCAGACAGAAGGGTGTGTTGTTTGTGGTGGTCTTTTACACATGGTGAAAGGATGTGTATTTCAGCCTTTTAAGTTTTTTGCCTTTAATTTCTATTTTTTTTGTGGCCTCATTTATATGATATATAATACATATCTTTTAAAAATTTTTACTACTATATATAGAATATGTATACATTCTAGTCAAATAATTAAAAAGATGTATATGCATTTATTGAGTGCACATGCTCAAAAATATTTTTTAACCATAATAATCTTAAATTTTAAAAACAATGGTGATGCCACATTTAACAAAGTTGTAAATAAGGAGTTTGGGAGTAGGAATGCCATGACAAAACCTGTGTTTAGACGTACACTCCGGCACCTGTATGGAGGATGAAATATTCCGGAGCAGGACAGGGGGTACCGGGAAGCCTTTAGAGATGGCAAGTTATGGATTCGTGTGATTTCCTTAGCAGGCACTGACGTACAGCTGGGTCCGCCCTGTCGCAGCATTTCAGAGAGAGTTCAGCATGTAAGCATTAAAAATAAAACACGAGGTGGCTCCTCCCAGCAGCTGTCACACAAGCCACAGTGCATCTTCCTTCCCTCTTTGCAGGATGACCTTGTGGAGGTTGCCCTCAGAGGAGTTTCCGGAAGCCTGGCAGAGAGCTTGGTAATGGAGGTAAGCGGCAGCCATGAATTATATGAACAGTTTGAGGGAAGACATGGAAAGGCTACATCAGACCACAAATCACGTTGGATAGCTAAAGGCGCTCCGCTCTGCTCTGGCGCCTGCTGCACCCGCTCGGGTGGGGCCTGCTGTGAGGACAATTTTTCAATGACCCCTGAAGCTGAAGCCTCTGCAATGACTCTGCCCAGTGTCTGCTGCAGAGTCACATTGCGAGGAGTTGATCCAGCCACTCTGAGCTCACATGTGGCTGTGCCGTGCCCCGTCCAGCTTTCTGACGACAATGACTATTCCTACTCTGGGACGATTAGGATACAGGTTTTTTTTCCTTCGAGCCGAGCTGAACTGAATACCGTTCCTCTATGCTGCTGGTGGAGGTGTAGATTAGTCTAAAGTGTTCAAAAAGATGGAAGTAGCTGTATTAGTCTGCTCAGGCTGCCATAACAAAATACCACTGACTGGGTGGCTTAAAAAAACCCAGAAATTTATTGTTTTTTTCTGTTCTGGAGCCTAGAAGTCAAAGATCAAGGTGTCAGCAGGGTTATTTTCTTCTGAGGCCTCTCTCCTTGGCTTGTAGCTGGCCATCTTTTCCCTGTGTCCCTGTCCTAACTTCCTCTTTTTATAAGGACACCAGTCCTATTGAGGTTGGGCCCTGTCCTTATGACCCAATTTTACCTTCATTACTTCTTTAATATAGTCTCATTCTGAGGCTCAGACAGTTAAAACTTTGACATATAAATTTTGGGGGGACACAGTCCAGCCCATCACAGTAGCTATTCAAAGCTTTAAAGATACTTATTCCTTTTGACCAACCAAGGTTACTTCTGGGAATTCACTGTATGAATAAATCTAAAGTTTGGCAAAGCTTTAGGCACAAAGATGCCAATAAAAGTATTATTTATTTGCTATAATAAAAGTTTCACTAGCCTCCTAGTGGAATTGCCCCTCTCAAGAATAGAGTCAGTGTGAGAATTTCCTTTCTTTGGAAGAGAAAGATGAGGGAGACAAGAAAGACATAGTATTGGGGAGGGCTGTGTATCCTGAGACAACTGCTAGAGAAGCAAAAGGGAGTTTTAGTAGCTCCACGAATGTAAATTTTGGATAAACAGAGAATATTCTAGAGAACTTATTTCTTTGAAGTCATGCTGTACAATGTCCTATACAAAACCATTGCTACATTCTTAAAGGGAATCTTCAATAAAATTCCATATTATTTTTTGAGACTTTGGTCAGTGAATGCAGAGTCCTTGGTATGTGACCATAAGCTGAAATTGATTATATGGTGGCTCAGCCCTTGAAAGTTTACATTTGTAGTGTGGAAAGATAAAAAAAAAAAAAAAAAAAAAAATCTAAATGCCCAACATTTGCCTCTCTTAAGAGAAATGATTCATTGTAGTACCTATATTTAAAACATTTAAAAAAAATGTTTGGAAAGTATTTAAAATTTAGTTCTATAAGTTGAAAAATGAGAAAAGAGATCAGGTTTGTAGGAATAACCAATTTGTGGTTCAATTTTGTGGTTCAATTTTGTGGTACCATAGAAATTATCTAGTAAAAATAATAACACTAAAAAAAGCATTTAACATGACCAGAATGCTTCATTAATCTAATATGTAAAAACATTCAGAAAATCATCACAATATCAGGAAAACAACATGCACACACAAAAAAAAGAAAAAAAATTCAACCACCACCAGTTATTTCCTTTCAATGATGGAATACTTACTATCTCTTCTAATGTTGTTTTTATATGTGTGTTGATTTTTTAATATTGTATTTTGTTTTTCAGCAACAATAACAATTGTATTAAGTACCAGCTACATACAGTTCTGAATCTCAGTTCACGCAGTACAACATCATGTTTAATTTAATTCAATCAACTTTCATTATTGTTAAACACTGAGCTGTAACTCAGAGGTCAGACGTGTTATGCTACTTAAGCACAAGGAGTCTCTCATGTTGTAGGGAGATTGGACAGGAAGTAATTTAAGTAATGTGTAAGGCTGTTTGGAAAACACGTGTTAACTAGAGAGAAGAACATGTGACATGGAGGTGTTGGGAAAGGAGCTGGCGATTCAGAGCAGGGAGAGTCATGCAAAGGACACCAGAGAGCACATGATCTGGGACACTGAAACACAAGACGTTTTGGATATGGTGAAAGTCATGGGAGAGCATTCTTGGCAAAAAGTCCTGTATAAGCACAGGTCTGAAGTAATATGCTGCATTTACTAACGGGGAGCCGACTTTTGGCTTTATATAGTGTGGGAGGTGGGTACCAGGGTGTGGAGGGAAATCAGGTGGGCAAGCTCGCGGCCTGATCCTGAGATGTGGAGGCCACATCGAGGACTTCGTACTTTCCTGGGAAGCAGATGGGACAACTGCGGAGTCTTCAGGATGTGAGAGCCCTCTCGTGTTTTAGGAAGACCACTCTAACAGGAGCATAGAGAGGGAGAAAGAAACTAGCTGCAGAAAATCCCAGCTGGATTTCTTCCTCCTACGGAAAACAAGAGAAAAGGTATCCATGCTGTACTGACGTGTGTCTAGGTAGAAAATTTGAAAGTTTGAGGCGATTCTCTCTGTATCTCTGTCTGTCTCTCTCCATATCTTTCTTCTTTTCTCTCTCTGGTGGTATGCTGCCTATATTTTTGACAAATATATTTAGAAAAGATGGGTTTTAGGTAGAAAAGCCAAATAGTGTTCACTTGATACCAAGTGAAAAGAGAGTAGCACTTTTTTAAGCTCTTGAAATTATGCTTTAAGGAGGCCAGACTCTCATTTCAGTGCCTAACACTGTTGGTATTTCTGTTGCAGAATTTCAAAAGAGGCATTTTCCCAAAGCCTAATACAGCACTGAGCTCAGTGCTTTCAAGGGCCCCATCAGTTTAGGCCACCAGTGGTCATTGTGAGCTCAGTTGCTTTTTCATTTGTCTCTTTGTCCTGAGTGGTCTTTGGCCATCTACTGAAATTAATGTCCCTCAAAGGAAGAATGTTGCTCAAAAGGAAGAGATGCCTGACTATCGTGTGCCAACTGAATGAAACTCTGAAGCACCGCTCCCCAAAGTCTTGAGCAAGTGTAGACCAACCCACAATGAGGGTGACTTGGCAGGACCAATATCCCTTTCAATAAATTCTGTTTTATAAATGTGTTGAAAATATGAGACTCTTTAATTTATGGTGAATACATGTGTAAAGTCTTTTGGGTCCCAGAAAAATTAATGGGATTAAGAAGGAAAACAAACAAACAAAAAACAACAAAACCATCTTATATTTACCATCTATGAACAGAAATTTAAGAAAGCTTCAAAAGGAAGAAATCACAGATAAAGATAACACAGGGACACAGAGACACCAAGAGCCCTGTCATGTCCCCCCAGTTTCCCACCTCCTTTTCCAGCTCCTTCAGCCCTGCCGCTCAGCCTGCAGCACCTTGTGGTCCCACAGCCCCAGCCCCCATCATCTCCAAGCATGGAGGCCACACCTGGCCTCCAGGGCTTTGCCTATGCTTTCGCCTGTGTCAACATGTGCTTCTCCCATGTGTCCACTGGGCAATCTCATCCTTTCAAACCCAGATCAGACGGTATGCCTACCTGGAAGCTTTCCCCAGCCCCCTTGAGAGACCAAATGTTTTTCTTTAACATTATTACATAGTGTGATATTTTACTGACTAACACATTTGTCTGCAAATGACATTATGAACTTGAGTGGGACAGTCAATCTTGTCCCTTACCAGAGGCTGAAATATCTGGTACATATTAGCTTCTCAGTGAAGTTTAATAAATAAATTGAAACAACCAAACAGTGTTCAGTCATGGCCCTGCCATGGATCAGCTCTGTGGAAATAGAAATCCTCACAACATTCCTGAATTCCACCTACCTCATCTGTACAGCAGGGACAACAGCAATGACTTCAAACAGTGTTATTTTGAATATTAAATTAATTATTTTTAAAAGAATATTGTCTAAATGAAGTTTGTAATCATGCAAAAACATTTTTAATGTTTCTCTTTCTCAGCTTGGTTTGATCTATACAAAAAGGCTCCCACAGCCTAATGATTTTTATTTTAAATGAATTTCCAGACAATGTTCATGAGAACATGTCAATAGGACTGCAGGTCACTTTATATCCTTGGAAATATTAATAATATATTCCTCACGAAGAAGCATGTTATTAGATAAAGTGGTAAATGGTGTTTGAAAGCAGAAAGATCAAGAAAATGTCAGGACCAACCAGCAGTTATGGTGTCCCTGCCCCCACGTCACTAGCTGAGTCCTGAGGTCTTCCAGTCTTCTGAAAGCTGAGAGCTCTGTTCCTGCATTTAAAAACCTGTGCTCTTTGGAAACAATAAATGTAGGGAAAAAAGCAAAACTGTTGAAAAGTGTATAGAAAATAGACAGAATAGTATATAAAAGCATATAATTACTGTGCTATCACATTCTGGGCTAACAGGATAAACAATTTAGAACCTCTAACCTTTCTGAAAGGCCTCATGATAAAGTGATCTTCCTATTTGTACAGAAGTCACAATTCAAATCGGTTGGGACGTATGTGTGCCTCGCAATCATATAAGTAATCACGTCAGAAAGAGGAATCTGAAAAACGTGTCTGAGTTAAATTTGGTGGCAGAGTTCTCAAGTGTGAGCGGTATGTTGTATCTGCTGAACATTGAAAATTTAGCCTTGAACTAGACAATGAAAAGGTTTTATTTAGAACAGCTCAGAGTTTGATATCACACATTCATCAAGGGAAATATGCTTGAAAATTATTCCTATGTTTACCTCAAAGTATGTATTAAATTAAAAAAAATAGTCATTATTAAAAGATTTTAGATGGAATTCTCCAATGTGAAATTTCCCAATATAAAAAAAAATTCCTGTTCTATTTCTAATTAACCTCTCAGAGCACTATCTGACCAATCTACAAAGCCAATCTCTGCTCCACAGAGACTCCAACAGTGGAGTCTTTGGATGCTGGAGGAAAGAGAAGGGAATCCCAGCATTACAAATGAAGCATAGAAAATGTACGCTCTCCTGAGCCTCAGATCTAGGGTCTACGATCGGGTGTGAGCCTCGGATATAAATTGCCATGACAACCTCATTTCTTATGCATTATCTTGAAGTAACGGGGATTCGAACTTAATGGGATTTACAGGTTGAAACCATCACCTCATATTAACCCAGAAATAAATTGCTAGGTGGTGTGGAAAAAACTTGGCTGTTTAATATTGAATGCTCAGGGTGTCTAAGGCCCTCAACTGGATACAGGCGTGGCAGTCACTGCCCTGCAGAAGGCTGTGCCTCAAACGTGAGGTGTCTGAAGATACCCTCTCAGTTTTTGCCTCCCTGAAGCGCTGCCAGCTGCAGCTGGTGTGGGGCACACACACACCCACCTACTCAACCATTCGCTACACAAGTCTCAGCACCGTACAAACATTGCCTCTTCCTCTCACCGCCAACCTGCAAGTGCTTGCAGTTGAGGAAACCGAGTCCCCAAATGTAATCAACTTACCCAGTGCACACAGGCTCAAAGCCTGGTTTTGTTTTTTCCTCTATCTACACAACAGGACTTCCACCTGTGCAGATGTGCAGAGTGCCTCCAGGTGTGCTGGACATCAGAATCCCCTGATAGATTCATAGTCAGTAAGACATTCGAGCTGTGTATGGCTGCAGAAATCTCCTGCTTTTATTGGACTCCTCTTTGTGATTTTCTGGGAACTGCTAGGGTTTTAGGATGCCAGGGGTTTCTCCTTCTCCAGATACATCTTGTTGGGTTTCCTGCTGCACAAAAGCTCTGAGCTTCCTCTGTACTTGCCTGCCTCTGCTGTCTGGAAGCTTCTCCTCCAAGGCCCCCAAGGAGGTCTGGCAGAAAGAAAGATGTGCTTTCTCACTGCCCCATCTCAATCATGGGCACAGATCCATCCCCTCGTTCTGCAGACAGAGCTGGGAAGCTGCAGTGGTTTACAAAGCTCTACTTAGTAGTTGGCCTAAAAAAATTGAAAACAAATCCTAAAATCTGTTGAGCAGGCACTTTCCTGAGGATTCCCTGTGGTTGACTCCCTCTGGGGACTCTGGCCCCTTACCTGGTTGCTTGGTGGCACCCTTCCTCCTCAGAGCAGAGCCCTCCACCCTGGCACTGCTGTTTGCCTGGTCCCAGGCTCTGCATACAGCTTCTCTTGGGTCTACCAGGGGACGAAGGAAAAATCATTTAAAACTTAAATAAAACCTCTACAGCGATGTGCCCCCCTAGCCCCAGCAAGGAGTGCTCTGTACAATTGCTCAGGGTAGTCTTGTTCTCTTTTCCTTCAATTTCCTTCTACCCTTGGTTGAGTTACTTGAGATCTTTACATAACCTAAAGGCCATGAACATATTTCCCAAGTGAAAGAGACATACTCCCACTTATATAAATTATGTTGTCATCCCTCAAATGCAGAAAATGAAGTTTAAAAAAATAGCTAGTTTTAATATACTGTGCCCAAGTTCTGTAACATGATATCTACCTATGAAAATTATATTAACATCTGACAGCATGGACAACATCAGCTTTAGGAAAGGTTTTGAAAATGATGCCTTAAAGTTCACTATATATATATATCACAAATGCCATCTAGAGCTAGTGTAGATATTACCTCTACCCCATAAGTGGTCTGTGGAAGCAAGGGCTAAGCTCTATTTACACATGAGAAATCTAAAGTCCAACAATGTCAAATACTATCCCCAGGTCACATGGCTAATAATGTGGTGAATCTGGGCTCTAGAGGCAAGTTCTCCTGACTCCCATGCCATTGTTCTTTACACTGTGCAAAATTTTTAGCTCAGAGTAATCAATTGCCAAGGAAATTCTAGACATTAAAGATGAATATGCATGTAACTTTAAAGATCTTCCATTTCCCAAATTTTAGTGGGCAGCTTCCTATTGAATCAATGCAGTGATCCCAGGTGTTACAGATATTTAGAGGTAAATGAATCAGTCCGTTAGACATCGTTAAATCCCATCTTTGGTACTTTCTGTGATGCAGGAGATAAGTGTTCCTGGCAGAGGATCGAGTGTCCAGGTCATGTTGAAGAGGAATGGAAAACTCCAAAGGATAACAGTCTGGGGCGGGTGGCAAGGGGAGCTAGTTTTTACTCTAAGAAAGTTAGTGAATGTGGCACATCTGGAAAACAGAATTGTGACTGAGGGAAGCCAAGGTCATGAGCAGAATGTTGCAAGAAATAGACAAGCTCAGAATTTCTTAGGTAATGAAACTCCAAGTCTTGTACTGATGATCTGCAAGGCTGTTGGCCACTCTATGGATTGATGGCTTCAGAGTCAGGTGCCTGTCCTGTTCCATGAGTGCTGGCTCCACCGGTAGGATCACACGATGGAGGGCGTTTTGTGTTGGCGGCAGTGGGCATGGTGTATCTGGGGCAGCTTCCACAAGGGAGCAGTGTGACAGGGAAGAGCCTGGCTTCCCTTGTTAGGTCCTGCAAGGAGCGGGGTGAGCGGGAATGCAGGCAGAGGAACAGCAAGGCATGTGCTGGGGAGCTCAGAGCAAGACAAATGGAGGCACAAGGCACGTGCCAGGCGAGTCATTTAGAACAGGTTTCCACATGCTGTATAGTGTGGGAATTCACCTTGCTGTGATGCCCAAAGAACCAGACAGTATCAGGCCCTGGACATAGAAGCCAGATATTAAGCCTGACTCAGTTCTTATTTATGAGTGAAATGAACTAGTGCTCCGGGGCACTCTGACCCTGCTGGCATCTTTTTGCCATGTGCCGAATCCAGGTTCCAGAATGGTGAGTCATGCCAAAAGTGGGAGGGAAGGCGAATGCTACCAGTTTGGGTGTACACGAAACCCACTGTCTTAGAAAAAGCTCTTATGGAGCTGGGTGCTCCAGATGTAATCATCTGCCAAAGCAAATGTCACGGATCTCCCTCCTGCCTATTCTCTTGCATTCTGAAGGATTTCAGGAGACAGTGGGGGTTAACAGCCAAGAATCTAGGACGGCCACTTCACCATTGGAACCAAGTTTCCAATACTTAAATGTGATTACTGAACCAAGTGAACTGAATGCCATGGTCCTGCCAATGAATGTTGCTACCTGTGTTGGTTGGCATAGACTTTCATATTCACGTGGCTCCACTGATTAGCTTCTGGTATTTGGTCTGAAAGAATGTTTGAATTATTGAATCTGCCCTGTCCTCTCCACAGTGACCACCAGGGTCCCACTGAGATCTACATTTTCCTCTATGAAGACCCTTCACTGCCCTCTGAGCTGTGCTCCGCCTCTGCCCGCTCAGACTTGTCTCCACACGGCCGCTTAATGATGCGTTTGAAAGCTGCATCTGACCACGTCCATTCCTTTCCATTAGTCTGATTGCTTACAAAATGATGCACAAGTTCTTCGATAGGATACTTGATCTGATACGCGTTCTTCTTACCACACAGCTGGGCCTCTGTCCCGCTGGAGCAGACCTAGTTTTCTGCATACGCCTTCAACATGGTACCTTCCTGTCGGGTGTGTGCTGTCTGCTCCCTTGCAGGATGCTTTTCTCCACACATGAACATGCCTGACTCACAGTTAGACTTTGCTCACAGGGCATTAATTCCAAGAAAAATCCTAGTCCATGACTACTTTTTTTTCCCCCTTCCCTTTCCTAACTAGCTCTAGCTGCTGACTGTGGGAAGTCTGAGAATCAATAACTAGCTGTTTTGTCTATAAAAAGGGGGATAAAGCTGGGGCCAGTGTATGACTTATATCGATGAGGTTTTTCCTTCAGGGATTCATGTTCTGAAGAATTGGAAATACGGCCTCGGAGGAATGTTGATTATCTAGCGTGCAGATGCAGGGTCTCCGTTCCAGGTAAGGCCATCAAAGGAGTTTGGAATGAATTCTTTTCTTTGCTTGTCTGAGATTGATGCTCAGTGGTGTGACATTAGCATTTTGACTAAATGAAGCTTTTCAAGTTGCCTACCTAATTCAGGCATGTATTACAAGAATTCAGGATAGGGACATCCCCTTGGTTTACTTTATAAATTAAAATTTCAACAGTTCTGAGAAGAGTTATTATATGTGAAGAGACTTGTAAAAAAATTAAGGAAGTCTTATTTCTCCATTTATTAAAAATAGGATTAAAATGCTCCTTGGTGAGAGATGAGAATCTCAAGCCTTAAATGACCTAAAGAATGCCAAGTGTGTAATTACAGTTCTCCACTCTCTGGCAAGTGAGTGAGAAAGCCACAAGATAAACTCATTTTCTCAGAAATCAAAAGCTGTTCTTTTCATTGTACTAAGGTACCCATAATAGTGGGATAGCTGATTGGGAAAACCTCCTTAACGAAAGCAAAGAAATATTGATGCATTGATGACATCATCTTATTTAAAAATGACTGTCATTGAGCATGAAACGAAAGCATAATCTGAAAGTTAGATCCTAGTTAGCTAGTCTGTGTGGTACAATTCATCCACATAATAACATGCCACTTAATTCCCTATTTTATAATAAAGGTGGAGAAGAACTGATACTTACTGATCTATTGATGTCCTCTGTAGACCATGACCTTTATATAAATCTTCTCTTTTAATTCTGATCGACTTAAGGCCCATTTAGTGAACGGGGAAAGACACCAGATCTGTTTTGCTACACAGCCTGTACTCATTCTACCCTTACGAAGCAACACTTCCTTTTAAAGAGGATAGAGTATTATTGAAGCAGCTATTTTTAAGTGAGATATTAGCAAATTGGTCTTCATATGACTGGAAAGAAAGCAGCTAATGATCTTAAATACTCTAAGAAATTCCATAGTAAATTAAATATCTGCCAAGGGAATAATCACTGCTTATCTACAATATCCATTTTATTGTTCTTTCTTTGGTAATAAAATCTGGAAGGGTACTTTGCTGTCCAAAATCTGCACTATATCTCCAACTTTTCTTGTAGCCAGAGGTGACCATGTGACTAAATAGTGACCCATGAAGTGTGGGCAAAGGTGATCTGAACAACTTCTGAGTTGGCTATAAAGAAAACGGGTGTGCCTGCCCCCACTTTCTTTATTTCCCATTCTTACTGGCTGGGATTCAAGGCTGTTAAATGGAGCTGGGGCAGATATCTGGGAAAATAAGTTGGGTGTATCGTGTTAAGATTTGCCAGAAAAGAGAATAAATTTTTCATGTCCCTGACACCACTAAGTTGTCCTATAAGCTGTGGACTGTCTACCCAGACTCTGTAAGTGTGAGGGACATGAACTTTGACTTGGTAAGGCTAAGTTATTTAGGTCTCTATGTTATTTATACTGGAGGAGAGATTCTTAGGGGGCCTGATAGTGGGCCTCAACCTACCCTGTCCTCTTACCAGGTTCTTGACTGAGTCACAGGAAAGAATTAAAGAGTAGAGTCACAGTAGAAAGTGAGAACAGGTTTAATGTAATGAATAAGATATACAGATTTCACAGAGAAAGTGTGGTGTAGCTCCAGAGACTGAGCAGGCCCCACGCCAAGTTTAATACAAAAGTAAAAGATACACATGTTTAGTACAGAATGTAGTCTGGCTCAAGAGGGTGAGCAGCTGCTTGCTAAAAGTAAGTTTGATATAAAAAGAAAGAAATACACACTCCACGGGCAGAGTGCAGGCTGGCTCTGGAAGAGTGAGCAGCAGCGTGGATTCCACTTTACAGTTTTGCTATTTAATACATGTTCATGCTATCTAATGAATAGTCAACTACGGGAGTGTTTTCCAGTTATGGAACACAGTCTTGCACATGCTCAGTTGGTCCTCTTTTAGCACATGTTCATTGGTCATATTCTGTCACATGCACCAGACATATGCAAGAATATTCTGTGCTCTCTAGCACCTCTAGTGGAAGGTCATCCAAAGGATAAATTCCACTTTACTGAGCATGCTTGGCTATCAAGGTTAAATAACTCCTTTCTACTGAGCATGCCCAGCCATTGGATCTGCATTAAGTCAGCCCCCTGAGGTCTCAATTTCCCTGAGTTGGTGTGGAAAATAGGTTCAATAAGCAACAGTAACTCTCCTCTAAGGGGGGGCCTAGAGGAGGGGCCTAAGAACTTGGGGAGTGGCTTGAAACCCAGAGGTGGGTCTTGAAACCCAAACCCATGGAAACTCAGCACCTTCTATCTCACTATTGTGACCTAACTCATGGGTCAGCAAACCATGCTGTGTGAGCCACATCTGACCCACTGCCTGTCTGTAAATAAATGTTTCCCTGGAACTCAGCATAGGTACTTGTTTACACGTGGTTATGTCCATGTTGAAACAGGATAGCTGAGTAGCTGTTACAAAGACAGTATGGCTGCAAAGACTAAAATATATATTACCATCTGGCCCTTGCAGAAAAATTTGCCACTTCTTGGCTTAACTAATTTTGAAAACTGCATTTAACATGAGTGATAACCTCTAAGTGAGTAGAAGGTGAACTTATCTTAGATGTCCAGGGGCAGAAATTCTAGGCCTGGCTCTGCTTCAGCCAAATGGATAATGTTGGGCAAATCAGTCAGTTTCCACCTTTGCAAAATGAGAGGATTGACTGAGTGCTCTTCAACGTGTAAGCAACGCCCAGGCTGTAGCCTGACTCACCTAACCATGGTGCTGCAAATCCTGTGATTGCCTTTCTCCTTCCTGGTGCACCCACACGGCTAATTCTGAATTCTTTTCATGTCTTTCCTTCCACTTACTCTTCTTTCGTCATCCTTAGGGTGATGCCTGAAGAGATTCTGATGGAGCAGCTCAAATACCCAGTGATATGGTGTAGGGCCAAAGGTATTTTTTTTTTTTCTTAAGCTAACAGCCCTTTGGGGAATTCTGCTGGCATTTACACAGAGGTTTATTCTGGCTTGCCATTTGTTAGCTGGTGCCAAACACAATGAAAGCTACCGATTAGCTGAAACAAAACAGACAATCATTAAACACTGTGAAGACACTCTCTGAACTTTTGGAACAGAGAGCTTTCTGTCTTTTAGGGAGAGATATTGAAGGTTATAGAAAACAATTACATTTAAGAAAATTGATATTAGTATCTATGCTTATACAATGTCTCTATAGCAGACATGCTTGAATCAGACATAATTTTAAGGCATCATTTTTGTTATATCACTTAGGAGTGAGTCAAACAGCTAATCCATAAGGTAACAAACTGTGGAAGTTTCCTACTGTAAGAAAAAAAAAAGTTAGAAAATTCATTTGTTCTTTTATTCTTCTCTGATGTCCAGCACACTAGGTCCCTAAAATTGCTTAGAAAGGACTAGCAACAGAGCTAATACTTCCAGCCTGAATGGTAGTGCCCTCCTGTCATTGCATTTGCAGCTCTGTTGAGCACAAGTTCACACAGGGTTGCTGAAGCATGCCTTACCACGCAGACAGCGGTCACTTCGGGTCAGAGAGCTTGTCACTCAGGTGACGAGGATTTTCTGCTGGAGGACTTGAAAGTTTCCAGCAGCCATAAAGGGAGGAAATAAACAGCTTTTCCGAAACTGAAAATAATGCCAATTAATTTAATATAAGGAAGTGGTTGAACAGGTATTGAAGACTACAAGGGTTTAAGGGAACACTGAGGCAGCACAGAAGATACTAAGTACTGCAGGAAGCAGCTAGCACTTCTAGGGCTGGGGTTGGAGGGAGTTGATGGAAGATTGGGATGCAGGTCATGCGCAGCTGGGACCTGAACTTCTGAGGATGGTCACCGATGGGCCCATGCTGGCAGTGCATTGGGGCTTGCTATGAGAGTGTTGTGAAAGCAAAAACTGGAACCCACCATCATGCTACCTGGTGAAGAACCATTGTTCAGGTGTCGGGGACTAGAACAGGAAGCAACACAGCAAGGAGTGAGCCCCTGCTCCTCTCCCTACCTTCCTTTCAGGCCCCATTGGAAGAACCCCATAGGAACAGTTGGCAAAGGGATACTGACAATTCAGGGGCCCAGATGCAGCATCAAGGGCATAGGGCTGGGTTTGGGCCAGATGGACAGTAGCTTAAGAACCCACATGTGTCCTTCCTGCCTCCTTGACATTTTCTTGGCAGTTACCATCATTGTTCATATCACTCTTTGCTCTGGGTCAGAACAATCATGAATGAAGAAGAAACAAGAAGGTTAGTTACCAATAAATAATAAAATTAGAGTCTCTAGCAGTAGTGTCACTGGCTTAATCAAGTCTCAAATCACAGACTTTTATGTCATACTTACTATATGCTGGGCATTTACTAGGTATTAGAGAAAATACCAAACAAATAGGACAGGGATCTGTTCCAATTTGCCTAGTCAGTATGATTTTATGCAACTGTGGGACCAAGCGAGATGGGGATCTTGCTGCTCTTTCTGCCATTTAATAGTTGTATGACTTGGAGAATTGCTTACCTTTTCTAAGTTTTGATTTTCTTTTCTGTCAAATGCAAATATTAATAGTGCCTTCTTTCATACAGTTCCTGTATAGATAAGGCAGTCCATGTAAAGGAGTTACTATACCTGACACTAGTGGGCACTCAATAAATGTAAGTTGTTTTCTTTACTTTTATTTCTCTCTATGCTTGTAAACCTAATATTGTTATTTACACTGAAATCTACCAGACCTCCTAAGTGTCGCTCTTTCTACTCGCCCCACCCCCCATGTACAATTAGTCATCAAGTATGTTACTTTTCATTTAGAAATCTCTGACTCCTTTTTCATCCCATGGGCAAATGTCCCCATCACATCTTCATTGTCCATCATGACTGAGGACTGTTGGCTGCCAGGTCCTGCCCTTCCTTCCTCAATCCATGCTTTTCTCTGCCATTAGACTGATCTTTACAATTAAAACCCAAACCTTTCCTTTTCGTGCTTTGAAGCATTCTGTAGCTCTCCATCACAGCAGGTCAGGTTTCACACTTTATAACTTGGTACACTTGCCCACAATTCAGACACTGCCTACTTTTCTGCTAGATGTCCCATGACTTTTGTCCACACATCACCTAAATACACAAAATCGTTTCAGGCTGATGAACACCTGGTCTCACTTGACAATGCTGCATGTGAAACCTTCTACGCCCCTTCACAGGCAGGGCTGGTGGCTTCCTCTTCTATGATTTCATAACTCCTGTACGTTTTTCTGCCTGAGCAATGCATGGAAAAAAGATTCTTTGCATCTCGCCCTGTAGATAGTAAGCTCCTTGAGAGGGGAGAAGGGGTTATTTGTCTGTGATTCTTCAGTGTCTACCGCATGCTTGAGACTCATCGGATGCTCAATGAGTGTTAAGTAAATGGAAAAATGAGCCAATTAATCTATGTCAAACGTAATAATTGAAATATCAGGATCTCAGTGCACCAACACACTTAGCCAAATAGTGTAATTTCACACTGAGAAATACTTTGGCCATTCTCCCTGATTCATGTTTTTCTTGGTTATAGAAACGTCTCTGTAGTCACCTGCCTTTTCATAAAGTATCTCAAGTATGTAAGCTCTTTGACCTCATACTAAATGTAGTTTTTTCTGAAATCTTGACCATTGAGCAGGACCACACATGTCCACAGTCAGTGGGATTTCCAGGCCTCTTCTGTGGGTACAATATTATTGTGAGGTATATATGCTGTTTGCCTCACCCTTTCTAAGGACTCCCTCCTACCTGAGACAATACCACTAATTCAGAATCTATTCTATCTTTGACCTCTTTTAAGATTCTGGTCTTACCTCTTTGAGGAACTTGAAAGAAGAAATGACAAATAGCCTAAACATTAAAATGTCAGTGCCAGGAAAAATGTCCAAACTGCTGCCCACTCCTCCTTCTTGGAGGACAGAGAGGGTAACCAGGCAACACGTGACAAGCAGAGTTTTCAGAGCAAACAAGAAAAAATAAATCAGATTTTCTAACAGTAATTCCACAAAGCAAATTCTCACTAGCTCTCTAAAAATGTTAAAAAGGGGAATATTCCTTGCCTAAGCATCAAGTTCCTAAGGCTCATTTTTGATGTCTCGACAGCAAAAATGCAGTCTAATTTTAAAAATGTCCCAGGGATCCAGTGGCTACAGAGGTACCTATAGACACTGGATCCCCGGGACATTTTAAAAATTAAACTGCATTTTCACTGTCAAGTCATCAAAAATATTGGCTATATTTCAAGAGCTCCTCCATGCAGGGACCAGGTCTCAGTCATCCTTGTGATTACTGTGCCCAGCATGCTTTCAGGAACTCACCGGATCCTCTGTAATCTTTTTAATTTGATATTTTTAATTGAATCCATTCCTAACATTGCGACAAGCTCCTTGTTTCCGTGTTTGTCATCTTGTCATCTCCGTCATTTCAATAGACACTCAGAAGCTGGCGGCTTTTCATTATAACTCACTAAAATCACCGATTAAAGGCCAGTCATTTTTAGCTTACTTCTGACACCAAGCCGTTCTCTTTCCAAGCAAAGAGCTTCCTAATACCAGGAGTTTTTAGTTGAATGATCAGGGCCACTGACAGCTCCGGAGCCCTTTTGGAGTCCATTGCTCATGTCTGCTCATTCTCAGAAAGATGATTGTCATGGGCAGAATCATGCCCATCAATGTCACTTGTCTAGAACAGTCATAAGATGTAGACACATGTTTTGAAACATAATTACAATAGAGCAGTTAGTCAGTGTAGATGGAGCTGGTGCACAATGATTATCCCCTTCGAGTACGTTGATAGTCAAGGACAATACAGTGCATCCTCTTTTATCCGCTAGTCACTCACCCGGCAGTCTTCCTTTCTAGAACACTAGGAAGAACTTTGTTAGAATGTGAGCTCTCTGCCTCCATGCACTAATGCTATTAAAGAATTCATTAGGCTAGGACTCTTTACTGATTTACTCCAACAATAAACACCAAATTCTGAGTTGTTCATTAGCTTCTTGGTTTTGCTATCATAAGAAGACATGGATGGGTGTGGAGGTTTGATAGAAGCAAGAACATTAGCACAGCAAGAATAAATAGCTTATAGCATGATTTTAAGAGAGAAGATACACACCCTCCAAAGCAAACAACAAAAGGCCAAAAAGATGCACATCCTTTAAGAGGAAAATGTTTGTACATTCCTTAGAAGGCTTTGGAGCAATGTTGTGTTGTTATATAGTCCAACATACATTATTAGGTTCATCTATCAAGAATAGGTTAAACTATTAACAATGATGTTCGAACTTACAGATGGAGCATATATAATATATGCTACAAAATTTTCTGCAAAAATTGTTTTAATCTGAAAAATAAGTTTGAGCATATAAAACACAATCTTCTGTTATTTGTAATTATAACATCAGAGTATTTCAGTATTTGAAAATGGAATAAACGAGGCAGGCTACTGAAAAGTATATGAATTATCTCATTATATGCAGCTAAAACACCAGTTTTGCTCCATTGGTTATGTAATTAATATAATTCTGGTCTTTGGTAAAAAAGATACAGCTTGGGCCCAACATTTGAAATAAAATTAAGAATTGACTCTGTAATATTTTTGGACATCTTCCCTTTGTGGAACAACGCATAGGATATTTTTACATTATTCTGGAACTGTAGAATCTTCCATCCAATTTCTAATGAAATACTAGGTGAAAATATCAGTGAGAGATTGGAGAGAAGGAAGCACCAGTCACTGCTGAATGCTCTGCAGGCGCCCAGCATTCTTCCTCTCGGAGAGGAGGCGGAGGCATTGAAAGTATGTGTTTGGGACTGTCTGCCCAATTTGATTCTTGGCTCAAACACTCACGAGGTATAATCTGGACAATTTACCTAAATTTCCTCTACATGCATCTCCACATCTATAACATGAAGTGATAATAATAATATATACTCCATAGGGCTATTGTGAACTTAAATGAATTAATACATTTATAACACTTACAGTAAGGCCTGAGACATAGTAAAAACTCAATGAGCATTAGGTTTTTAATAGTTAAAATAACCATATGAGGTAGGGATTATTATCCCCACTTGACAAATTAAGAAATCAAGACTCAGAGGTTGAAGGGCCAAGGTCACAATGTAAGTGGTGGATTTTTACAAAGAGGATCTGAGTGTATTGTCTGTACTGTGTATATGTGGAGAAGACTTATTCTCATGTCTGCCAAAAGCTTATTTTAAAGATTTGTTTTATTTTTAGTTCCCACAAATAAGGGAGAACATGTGGTATTTCTCTTTCTGTGCCTGACTTGTTTCACTTAATATAATTTTCTTTAAGTCCATCCGTGTTGTTGCAAATAGTGGTATTTCATTCTTTTTTATAGCAGAGTAGTATTCCATAGTGTAGACATACCACAATTTCCTTACCCACTCATCTGATGATGGACATTTGGGTGGTTCCAACTTTTGGCTATTGTAAAGAGTGCTGCAATGAACATTGGGGAACAGGTATCCCTTCAGCATGATGATTTCCATTCCTCTGGGTATATTCCCAGCAGTGGAATAGTTGGGTCATATGGTAGATCTATCTGTGGTTGTTTGAGATGCCTCCATACCATTTTCCATAGAGGCTGAACAATTTTGCAGACCTACCAACAGTGTATGAGAGTTCCTTTTTCTCTACAACCTCACCAGCATTTATCATTCTCAGTCTTTTGGATGTCAGCCAATCTAACTGGAGTGATATGGTATCTCATTGCAGTTTTGAGACACAACAATCACAATTCCTTGAACTTGTTAAGACAAGTGAACAGATATGATGTTGATGGGTGGGAGGGGGGAGAGTGAGGGGGAAAGGAGGAATCGGTAAAGGGACATGAAAATCAACTACACCATATATTGATAAATTAAAAAAAATAAATTAAAAACAAATAAACAAACAAGATTTGTTTTAACCCCATAGGAAAAGGAAGGCCTAAAAACCAAAGAACATGTAAGAAGGAACCAATGGTATATTTTTCTCAGCTGTTCTTTGGAAGTCCATTCAGAGGTTTGAAACCATTTCTTACACTCTGTCTGATGGCCAGACTTTCATATCTTGGCAGCTATGTGTAGTGAGATCCATAGAGAAACTACCTGATGCTTGTTTTAGAACTACATTGTATTTGCTTAAATGCAATTTGCATTGTATTTGTTTTAAAAGACCCCTTAAATCTAAATTGTTTGTTAATCCAAACTGTTAGCAGATAAATGTAATATCTAGTTTGTTTTTTACTTTGAGTTCTCATTGCTTTTAAGATCTGTGGTTACACACTAAAATGATTTCAGGGGCAGGGCTGGTAACCTAAACCAGTATGGTGGCATGGAACAATAGGGATGGGTGGGGTTTGTGGTTAACTGCAAAACACTGCTGTGCTGTAGCCAAACCCAATAATGCTCTGGGCTGGGCTTGTCCTTCAAGCCGTCATTTTGCAATCAGTGGTCTTAATGAACAACCCACAACTCTCCTTGTGTGACTATTCTTTGGATTCCTTCTTTCCTGCTCCCAGCACTGAGGTTGAGAAAGGTGAAAACAAGATAGCCCAGTTGGCAGGAGGATCATGGAAGCTCGTGCATGAGAACTGTCTTGCATCTGTCTTCCCCTTTATTCTGTTTAGCAATGAATTCAGACTCTGCAAGCATTAATTTAGTACCTACTAGGCACAAGGCACTGGACTAGATCTAGAGGGGATTGCAGAGATGAATTAAATAAAAACAAAAACAAATTAAAAATCTCTACTCTTTCAGTTTAATTTTGCATTCAGACATACCCACACATAGCTGGAATGCCATGTGATAAGTACTGTAGCAACAGTAAATGGTGATGAGGGGATTTATGCAGAACATAAGTGCACTTTGAACCAAGAACACTCAGAATTAGTATCTGCAGTTAATCGACTTCAGGCTGCTTTAACTGGAGAGGGTTATTATGACTCAGAGAGGTATTACATTGAGGATGTCAAAATTGAAATTCCTGTTGAATCACAAATGACTGCATGCTTCTCAGGCTATTCTCCCAGGGTCATATCAGCATTCAGATATTTTTATCTGCAGTGACCAGCTCGGACTTTTAACATGAAGTCTGCTTGCCCCAAAGAGTCTGTTTTAGAACTGGAAGGGACTGGTGATGTTTTAAGCAAGTCCCTTCTCTCTCATTTGAGTGCAGCAAGGCCCAGAAATCCCCCTGGCGTTAAGTAGACAGTTAAGATTTGTACCCCAGCTCCTATGTCAGAGTTCTCTTTCCTTTTGTCTATCATTTCGAATCCTAAAACTTCTCTGATCTGAGTTATTCGCTATGTGACTACACATGTTGTCCTTTTTGTTATGTAACAGTAAATGCTCTTTTCTCCCTCCCCATGTGAACTGCCAGCTTGCTGGGTGACGAGGCTCGCCAGTGTTGAGCTTGGGCTGTGCTTCTTTTCTAACCAGTGAGCCTAACCTTCTGCTTAGCTGGTGCTCCAAAATCACTCAGAACCTGAGGGTAACTTTGAATCTTCAATGATCTGAGAGTAATAATTCAAGGGAAAGTGACCTCCGAATCAATGTTTCCCTATCCATAAGTTAAAATGAAATAGTGACACAGAAGCTATTATGTCGATTAAATATGGCGATATGTGGAAATGTACTGTGTAAATTGTAGCTCATTGGATAACCGTAAGTAGGTAAGATAAGGTTATGCTGTTTTAAAATGAGATGGCGATTTTCAGTATTTCTTGGGTCTTTATTACCTGATGTGGGGAGGGGTGTGATAAGGCAAGCCAGCAGGTAATACATTAAAACAGAAGAAAGCCCTCTTCTCAGAATTAGAAATCATTTAATGGGAGTTTAGGAGGCTAAAAATATAGAATTAATGTCTCACAGTGACTCAGTAATGTCTAATGCTCCACGCCACCTAAACCATGACCTCTCACAGCCTCATGTCCATCTGAGAAATTTGAACTGATGTATTGAACATTCTGCTTTACGGGTTTGAACATATCATCTGACCTTGAATTATAAGACTCAAGACTTCATAAAATTCAATTGTAGTAAGGTTTTACTTTTAAAATTACCCTCATTTTTAATATTAGGAAAAATTTGGGTGTAAATGAAATATTTACTTCCTTCTTTGCTTTTCCTCTAAATTAAGCAAATAATCATTAATGGCCTAAGGTCAGAGACACCATAATATCTAAGTATTGGCTTCTTTCTTTTGTCTGTATAAAAAAAAAATGTAGAAAAATTTGTTATCTCCTGGTGAAATGAAAGAGTCAGACTCCCAATTAGTTACCACAGTGAGAGGCACTGATCATAGGAGTGTGCGGGCTCATTGGAGACAATTTGTCACACTTTCATCAGTGGCAAAGCTGAAGTCTGATCTCATGACAGCAGAGGAAATGAAGGAGCTGGTTCGAGGACACACAATGTGTCAGAGCCATAAGCACATGCTCTGCCAGTGCACAGGGGCTCCTTGCCCACGTGTGGGGACTAGAGGGGTACATTGAACTCTATTTTCAAATTTGTGGATGGAATTTTTGTTGGCTTGCCAGCACAAAGAGGGATAAAAGCCTTCTCTCCTTAAAATAAATACTATTACAGCAGGACAAAAATACCTATTGGTTTCAAAATACAAAATTTGGGGCTCCATGTCCAGAGTCTGACATCATTGCTCTGAGGTGGAAACCTGAAAAAGACATTTTAAAGAATGCCTTTAGCAATTCTAATATGTAGCCAATGTGGAGAATGGTTGCCCCGAGGCTTCTTAAAATGTCCTTCCCCTGAAAATGCCTGGGGTTTGCTCTAGTGCAGATGGTCATTTGGTAGGTCTGGGTGAGTCCACATTTCTAACAAGTTCTCAGTCAATTTTAGTGCTGCTGGTCTGAGGGCCACGCTCAGAGCAGCAAGGATCTCAGCTACACTCCCTGGGGTTTAGATGTCTCGTACACAGAGAGTGATGGTCCACAGCGCACACCCCCATTCTCCCCTAGAATTTACACATAGATCTTGAATCCATGTACCCAATTTCCGCCTTTCACTTAATGGTTATGAAAGCATTCATTTTGCATAGAGTAATTATTTCTAATGCATTTAAATAGATATGCTTCTATGGTTAGGGTACTCTAATTTGGTATTTCTCATGCTTTGTTGATCATCAGAATTGCCTGAGGAGCTTTACAGCTGGCGAGTGGGAATCTTCCCCTACAGAGGTTGGTGGCAGGAGAGAGAGAAGCTTTCAAGTTAAGCCCTGCATGTGATTCTGATGTCCAGATTGGTTTAGGAGCCTCTGCTGCTCTAAATAAGGATTTTGGTGGAGCATTTCACACTGGAAGTTCATAAGCATTCACAAAAGGTCATGGAGGAAACATAATCATCATCTATTTCACTTTTAGTGTACGTGAATATGGAGCAACCTGCAATCTAGATGTTAAAACCTGTGGCTACACTATTTTGTCATAAATTATAAAAGAAATCCAATTAAAACACAGAAACTATGAGCACATCTGTGGCACTGCTAAAATCCTATTGTTAAAAAATGCCCCAGACTTTTGATTTATAGCCTGAAAAGGAGAAGTGAGAGTTGGAATGGCAGGAAAAATCATCACATTATTCCTCTAAGTGTGAGCATCCAAATATCATGGAAGAGAATGTTCTGGACTCAGACGTCACAGCAACTGGCCACTATCTTGCCTGAGGAGGGATTTAATCTCCTCCACTAATTAATCAACCAATTCACAACAATAACTTCTTGCAATTCTAAATTATGAGGGAAGTTCAGAAAAAGAGCCACATGGCATATCTGGAAAGCCAAATGTCCTCTTGCACCTACTTTAATATTCTTAATAAACCTTTGCAATCCCTGAGTTGTCCCCACCTTCTGCCCCCTCCTATGCTGCACAGCATGCAGAAAGCACAGGGCTCAGAGTCCTCAGTCCTGGTTTTAAGTTCGGTCTCACTACTTATTAAATGTGGGAACTAGTTCAGCAAGAAATTTCATTACTTTAAAGTCTCAGGGTCCCCATCGTTGGTTCTATTGTGAGAATCAAATGGGTTGATGAATTTGAAAACTCAGAAATCAGGGATTATTATTTTTTCTTCTTCCCTGGGATGCCTGCCACTCTACGTTCTTTCTCCTGTCTCCACACACATGTCCGGTGGCTTCCCCCCTTTATCCATCACCTGCCACCTTCTATCTGCATAGACAGTAGAATTAGAACTGGTTTGGAGGATAATTTCCTTAAGGCCTGACTCTTGGTGTTCTTAATTATTCCCTGATCATATACCGCCCCCAACCCAAACAAATTTATCTCTGCTCGTATTTCCAACAAACATTGCCTACATCTTAACTGCTTCATCATGTCTTATTTTTATGTGTGTTATGTCTACCCATGAGTTTATGAGCAATTCTATATCAAGTTGTTTTCTACCCCTGCAGTCCCTGATACTTGGTAGTGGCCCTATTCTGGCACATCCATTTGAAATAATCTTCAAACTCGGTCAAGACAATCTGTTAGGTTAGAGTTTGGAATAAGCAGGGAGAGGGTTCATTTAATATTCCCCTTGATATAAATATGGCATGAGTGTTTCAGTCATAGTCAAATTCTTTGTGGAAAGATCTGTAAAATTTAAAATAACAAAAAATAAAAATAAATTTAAAAATTACAACTCCACTTTTTGAAGCCTCAAGGCTTATTAAATTTAGACTTTGTTATTCTCTATTCTAAACTGATTTCAAATATGAAAGCAAACTCTTTATGAAAACTAATAATTGAATTCAACATTGTTGTTTGGGGGCTTAATGCAAACTTACCTTCACTATCCTTTATCTTAGCCCCTTAGGAACAAACTGTTATGCCCAAAGATAAACCATCTGAAAGTATTCTTTTTGGGTTCAATGGGCTATTCTCTGAGCTATTTTCTCAAAGAATAAACTTTAAGCTTCAAGAGAATGTGTTACTGTAATGAAAGAATGTCACAGGGGAATTTTGAAGATCTGTTTATGTTTAAAATGCAGACTTCAGGAACACTTTTTTAGTCCTTTATTTAATAAGCAGGACTTTCATAGCTTAATTTTGTCCTCCCTTTATTTTTTGTTGTGTTAACATTACATTCCAGGGTTGGCATTATTTCTTTGGAATGTTTCTAACACAGTAAAGCCTGAAGTGTCCTAAGGAAGGAATAAGTCTGTGAATTCACATTCTGTAAGGGAAGTAGCTTAGATGGTTTTGGCCAAGGCTCAAATTTCAAATTAAAGTTGTAATGCAGGATTCACACAGTCTAGATATTTGCCTTTAATTGTGAGAATAGACGGATCTCTACATTTGAAATTTAGGAACATAATAAAAAAAATTAGATACGAACTGCTGAATTCACATTACAGAATTACAAGCTTCGTGTAGCTGTTCTATATTTCAATTCAGTGGTTTGGGGTACAGATTCGGGCAACTTTTCTCTTAGCCTCCAAGAAGAACAATTTACTTCATAACCTGCCAGTGGAGAGTCTACTTCTCTTCTTTTCTCCGGGTTCCTGCCTTCCTGTGTAAAGGACAAGTTCTAATTCAATCCATAAATTTAGGCCTAGGTACCAACACCTCAAAAAGAAAAATAAAAACCAAATTGGCAGCTGAGCACTTCGAAATTCAGTCCTCCTGCTGGTGGGCTCAGTGTCACTCTCCATCCTGTTGGTGCTAAACTCAGTGAAACTGAGCACTTGCACAGTCCTTGCAGGAACGACTACAGAAGCTGAAGGAGATACTGCCTTGAAATCAGGTGGACAGGAAACACGAAGATTCTGCGCCCAGGGCAGGATGGGCTGGGGAAGCTGATGCTCATTGCTTTAGTGGTTTTTTCTTGGGAAAGAGAAAGTTTCTCTTATCAGAGTCAGTCTGAGCCCCCTTTGGGCTGCTTTTTACCCCCATATCCATTCTGCTTAAGCCACATCCCAGCCAGGGTCATGGGGAAGTGGAGTGAGGATAAGAGGTGGGTGTGGGCTGTGCCACTGGCCATATGCTGTGTCCAGGACCAGCTGTACCCCACCCTAGGTGGTGACCCTGGGATGACAGTGTAGGCTGCCTCCCTTAGGATGAGTTTGTGCCTGGTGTCATTCATTGACTGTTGGATTTCTCTGAAGCTACTTCAGTCCATCAGAAACCTTCTAAAATTCCTAACTTTGCAGGAAAGAATTAAAACTTCTTCCTGTCGGAAAGTTCTCTTCCACCTGTGCAACTTTTAAACTTTATCCCCAGAAACTCTCTGGCATTTTATAAAGAGAGAATATTGGTAGATGTGGAACTATTGTTCCTTCTTCTGGAGTCAGAATCGTAGACCTTGGTGGGGAGGGGAAACTGATCTGTTTGTCTTACAGGGGTGAGATAGGAGGTACTCAGTTTCCCTGGGATTGGGTTTTGGGTCTTCCCCTGAGTCTCAAACCACTTCCTAGAATCTCAGGCCCTTCCTCTGGGCCCCAAGTTACTGTTGTATGTTGCACCTATTTTCAGCACGAACAAGAGGAGATTGAGATCGAAGTAGGTGGACTTATGTAATTTCAGTGGGCGAGCATGCTCAGTGAAAAGGAGTTTATCTTTGAATGACCTTCCACCAGAGGTGCTAGGGAGTGCCAAATATTTTGAGTGTTTTTGGTGTATATGTTAGAATTTGACTACTGAGCTTGCTCCAAAAGAATCAAACAGAGCATGCACAGGTTAGGTTACATCACCAGTTACGTAACTGGGAACCATCCCCTTAGTTGAATATTTGTTAAATAGCATGAACATGTATAGAACAGCCAACTCTGAAGGTAGAATCCAGGAAGAAAGCAGAGCTGTGCTCACCCTGGAGTCAGCCCACACTTCACAGGCCATGAAGTGTGTATTTCTTATTCTTTACAGTAAACATGTTCTCTCTTTCTACTCTGACTTTACTCTTGAATTCTTTCCTGCAGTACAGTCAAGAACCTCGTAAAGGACAGGGTTGAGGTTAGGTATCCAAATTCCCCAGACCCTCTTCTCTGGTATCAGGGGGTACACAAATGGTTTTTCCCACACTAAAAAGTTCTGCTTCATAATGGATTTTTTTTTTCTGCTGCTATAAAAGAAAAAAAAATGTTAGAAGCAATTAAATGGAAGTTTATTAAACCTTAAAACAAACACCCCTCAAGATTGATCTCATCAGGCACCTTTTATTAAAATAATTAACTGTCCATAAGTTTCAGTATCAAATTTATATACAACAACCTGTAAATAATATACACTGAAATTTCTTACAACATGCCAGGCTTTAATTATTTATTACTCGAAGAGAAGTTTTTTGTTGTTGTTGTTTTGTTTTTTTTTTAATCTCAGTACAGCTCTACAAACACTGTGTCAACTTCAAAAAAATCCTTTTTTCTTCACTCAGGATTTGGGGTCTGTTTTTGCTTATCAAAAGGGTCAAATTTCATGCCTTCAGGTCAAGATTCCAAAAAAAAAAAAAAAAAAAAAAAAACACACCTACTTCCTGCCTGAATGAGAAATTAACTAAAAATTAGATTTCTAGGTTGGCAAGAATCTTGGTCCTTTCTGCTTAATGCTGCTAAATATTCTCCCTGAACATGCAATCCATGGTATTTCTATTTAACCACTTTGCTTGCTCCACATCTGGGCTATGAGAGGACCAAATATCATGTTGTGCTAAATGGAGATTCAAGCCACATCTAAATGTGAGCACATAGTGATGTGCAGCAGAGAATCGTGGAAAGGCACAAAACAACAAGAAATACTATGATTTTAAATAAACTACACATATGTGTGTGTATAAAACTAAAAGTATTTGTGATAAAGTGACCTCGTCTTACCCTGAAAAGCTTAGACAAGAATGTCTCACAAGTTCCGTGCATCATTATGATTCCAGGAAATGAAAATTCCTGTCTTGTTTTAGTCTCTTGGTACGTTTTTTGCATTAATTGATCATAACAGTCTCTCTTTTACCAATCATTAGTTTTTATTTTTCTTGTCTAAGTTTAAGCCTTTAATGCTTCCTGCTCCCTGTGGGTATGGGCTGATGTGACTTTTGTTTGACCTCCTGAGTGTCCCCCTGTGATGAGAGAACCCTTTTGGGTGAGTTGGAAGAGAGAGCTGCTGATAGACACAAGGCTGCTTTCTCTCTACCTCAATTTACGTTTCCCTTGCCCCACTACATCTGATACCCAGAATGAAAAATGGATTTCACCAAAGAGGAATTTTCCCTAAAATATACAGTCAATCAGATGAACTCCACATGATGTAGAAGCGGAACAGTCTGCTTTAGGGCTCCGAGTTCTGGGTTCTAACTTGTTCTGCCATTAATCAGTTAAATGTGTTTTGCTAAATGTGTCATTTGGCTTCTTTAGACATTGCTTTTACATGAGGCAGTAAGATTCCTTCCAGTTCTCAAATCCTGCACAGCTATCCATGTGAACATTCTACTCATTTTCTAATAGTTGAGAAGGTCTTTCTTTATGCCATAAAGATTAAGTCATGTTCAGTCAAAAATCCACTATGATCAAAGAATTTTGCTTGAATAAGTGTTCTCCCTGGCCAAGGTTGAGGGTTGTTACCTAAGGGACCAATGCTTGCAACGTTGACAGTCACTCACTCTAACTCTGTGAAACATAGGAAAGAATCACCCTAGCAGAATGACTCCCAGACATGAAGGTGTGCTGGGCAAGTGAACCCGTAGCAGGGCTACAAATTCGCAGTCCTTTACAGGGAGTCCTTCCTCTGAGCTGTCTGCTCAGGAAGAAGCTGAAAGAGCCAAGCTGTGGTCCTAAGTCTCAACTGAATGGATCTAGGTGACCAGCCAACTGTGGTCCAACTCATGGAGGATTAAGATTAGTACTGGACCAAGCAGATGCTCTCTTTAGGCAGATATGAACATGCAAAAGAATTGGAGATGTGGTAGCAGGGGAAGTTCACAGAGAACAACTACATTTTAGTAATGCAGCACCCTAACAGTGGTCTGCAAGGGCTCAGTGAAATAACGGGGTTGTTAATACCACCTTTGTTCCTCAGCAACCTTTACAGTAACCTTGGGCCTGGGTCTTACTCTTGTAAATCACTGCCATAGATTCCTCTCTTCCTTATTTTCATGCTCGTTATCTTCAATTAAAAGGGCCTGGCAAAGGAAGGTAGAAGTTAGATCTAGTGCCTCTGTTGCTTTTCCTACCTGGCCTCCATCCATCTATCGCTGGTGATAATATTCTGAATTTTCTGTGGGGAACGACCCAGTCTTAATTGCTATATTTTGTAGAGAGCCCTCATGGAGAACATGACCAGGCCAATAAGTGCTCCTTATTCCTGTGTCCACAAAGAATGGTTCAGGGCAGGGATGTAGCTCAGTTGAATCCAGTGGCATTCATGCTCAGAGCCTTTGTTTGAACCAGTGTGTGTGAGTGTGTGTGTGTGCGTGCATGTGTGTGTGTGTGTGTGTGTGTTGAGATTGAAAATTGCTACCAGCCTTCTTGTCATCAAATAGACATTGAGAACAGACACATAACTATGGGTTAGAGAGGAGGAGAAGAGAAACTCAGTTATTGGGACATTTTTGTCCCAAATCAAGCTACTTCAGCAAAGTCAGTACTGTACCTGGGCTTTTCAGTTACTTTATGAAATTAGGCTATAGTAGGAATAGCAAGATACTTCTATAAGTCTATTAAAACCCACTGCCTCTTCTTTCTGGGTGGAAAGACAAGGCGACATTGTCAGCTTCTTTTGCAGTTAGGAGTGGCCGTGTGATTGAGTTCTGGCCAAAGGAATGTGTGGAAAGACATGGTCACCTCTTCATTCCTTCTCACCGAAACCTTCCTATGACTTTCCTCTCTCTCTTTCTTTGTCTGACAGCTGGATACGAATTACCCATCAGAATGCTCGAGGCTTACGGGATGTTCGTGTGGCAACATAGAAGGTAATTGGATCCACCAATGACCATGTCAGAGGCTACTTCCCTACCAGTCCACATGGGGCTCACTATGGGTGAAAAATAAACATTGTTTTAAGCAATTGAACTTTTAGGGTTGGTTTATTGCAGCAACCATTCAACAGAAACAGTGCTTCTTTTTCTTTGTCTTTTTCAACCAAAATCTAATGAACTGATTATTTTGTACCTTTTCCTCTGTTCTTAAGTAGCAGGCTCAATGAGAAAACAGGCATTACATGTTCCCCATACTGCAAAGTGTGAAATTTGCACATAGTTTTTAACATGATTTTAATATTATAAGAAAGAGATAAAATCTACAGTGACAAAAGATTATTTTCTGGCTTCAAACAACACATTCTGTACGCAAATCATATTTACTTTGTCCACTTGTAGTTTGAAAATTTGAAGTCAGCTCTTGCCTCCTTCAATGTATTTTGGAACCTCTATGATCTTTCTTTTAATGCAAATAAAAGTAAAACTTGTTTTATGTTCTATTATATGTTGCATTAGTTTCTTACATAACTTTTTTGTTTGATCTCAGTTTCATACTAACAATTCTGTGATGTAGAAACAGAGTATTAGTCTCGTTTTATAGATTAGTAAATTAAGATCCAAGGACAGGAAATTTACCCATGTTTACCCAGAACTCATACCCATCTCTGAATCCTGGGGTCTTTCAGTTTTGTCACTTATTTCTCAATGTTTTAAAACGATGTACCAACGTTAGTTCTTACATTTCTGTGAGTGACACATGAGAGCTTCATTGAGAGGCCAGCATTAATAAGTGTAAAGGTGAAGTCTCCAGACAAGTGAATGAAGTATCTGACATTTTATTCCACTGGCAAAAATTGCTATTTACTCAAACAAAAGGAGGAGGCATTTTGATGAAAAAACTGAGACTCAATATTCCTCAGTGGAACTTGTAACTTCTTTTCCATGGGCCTGGCTAGAATTGCACTCAGAAATACTCCATGCATATTTAAAATGGTTTTATTAAAATACTCCCATGGTGATTTCTGCTATAACAATAAATCGTACACTTAGACCACTAAAACATTTTTGCTATGCTCTCACCAGAAGGTATTTCCAGCTTTACAATAGTTTATTTCTTGAACTTACTACCTATTTTTAACTAGAGTTTATTCACACATGAGTTTTTAGATACACTCTTCTTATCGCATGCATGGAGGAAACATTTGCTTTTATCCAAGCTACTTGTCTTATTTATCCTCATGTCTCCCCAAAAGTTCTTTCAAGATTGTCTGAGAATTATGATTGGTATTGTTAAAATGGATAACAATTATTTCAGTTATCTTTTTTTCCCTTGTGTGTTAGCACGAAATTGAATTTACTAATAATTTATTTTGTGTTTTTGAAATACAAGGGCCATTGAGGAAATTCTTGGAAATTACGTGAGGTCAGGGAACATATACGTGAATTTGTGTTTCCCTGATGGCTGATGATTTTGAGCATCTTTTCGTGTGCTTCTTGGCTATTTGTATATGTTCCTTGGAAAAATATCTGTTGAGATCCTTTTTCCATTTCTTAATTGGGTTATTTGTCGTGTTATTATTGAGTTGTAACAGTTTTTTCATATATTCTAGATACAAGTTCCTGTTAAATATGAATGTATGATTTGCAAATATTTTCTCCTATTCTGTGGGTTGTCTTTTCACTTTTCCAATGTGTCCTTTGAAGCACAAATTCTCATAAAGTCCAATTTATCAATCTTTCTTTTGTTGCTCATGCTTGTGGAGTCATACCTATAAATACATCATTAAATCTGAGGTCATAAAGGATTTGCTGTATGTTTTCTCCTGAGAGTTTTATAATTTTCGCTCTTATATTTAGTTGCTAACCCATTTTGAGTTAATTTTTTTATTGAAATGGATTGATTATGCATATTTATGGGTTACAGAGTTATATTTCAATACATGTATGCAATGTGTGATGATCAACTGAGTAATTAGCATTATGATCATTGCAAAACTTAATCATTTCTTTGTGGTGTGAGCATTTGACCTCTGCTCTTCTAGCCATTTAATAACATGCAGTAAATTATTATATATGGTGAAATTAAGGATTGAACCTCATTCATATATTTGGGGCTATCCAGTTGTCCCAGCACCATTTCTTGAGAAGACTATTCTTTTCCTTTTGAGTGATCTTGGCACCCTTGTCAAAAATTTGTTGATCATAAACATGTGGGTTTATTTTTGGACTGTCAATTCTATTTTATTGATGTATATGTTTGTCCTATGTCAGCACTTCATTGTCTTGATTATTTTTGCTTGTAGTAAGTTTTGAAATCAGGAAGTGTGAGCTTTCCAACTTTGTTCTTTTTCAAGGTTGTCTGTGTGTGTGTGTGTGGCTATTTTGGCTGTCTTGCAATTCCATATAAATCTACCTCTAAATTTCTACAAATACTCTAGCTGGGAATCTAATAGACAATGTTTTGCATCTGTTGATTTACTTGGGGAGTATTGACAACCATATTAGGTCTTTCATCCATTAACATGAGCTGTTTTTATTTATTTAGATCATTACTTTTTTTGGATCAATGTTTTAGAGTTTTGAGTTTTTCACTACCTTTGTTAAATTTATTACTGTTTTTTTCATATTACTGTAAATGGAATTATTTTCTTAATTCTATATTTTGAGTTTTTTATTACAAATGTATAGAAATACAATTGATTTGTGTATACTTATTATGTTTCCTACCAGCTTGTTGTGCATTTTTATTAGTTCTAATATTTTTTACATGATAATGTCATCTATAAATTCAGTTTTTCTTTTCAATATTGGTTGCTTTTATTTCTTTTACTTGTCTAATTACTCTGGCTAGAACATTAAGTACAATGTTGAACACATGGGGCAAGTGCGACCATTCTTGTCTTATTCCTGCTTTTATGGGAAAAAAAATCTAGATTTTTACCATTAAGTGTAATGTTACTTCTGAGTTTTTCACAGACGCCTTTTATCAAGTTGATAAATTTGTGGTGTTTTTTGTTTGTTTGTTTTGTTTTATCATTAAAGGGTACTGAATATTGTCAAATGTTTTTTTTCCATGTTAATTGAAATAATCATGTGGTTATTGTCTTTCGTTTTAGTGACATGGTATATTATATTAATTGATTTTGGATTGCTAATCCAAACTTGCTTCCCTGGGATAAATCTCACTTGGTCGTGGAGTTTAATTATTTTTACATGTTGCTGAATTTGGTTTGCTACTATTTTGTCAAGGATGTTTGCATCTGTATTTATAAAAGACAGTGGTCTGTAGCTTTATTTTCTAGTAATGTCTTTGCCTGGTTTTGGTATCAGGGTAATGCTCATCTCTTAGAATGAGGTGGGAAATTTTCTCTCCTCTTCAGTTCTTTAGAAGAATTTATGAGAAATTTGTATTAATTCTTCTTTAACTTTTTGGTAGAATTAAGTGTTGAACCCATCAAGGACTGAATTTCCCATTGTGCATAGTTCTTAGATTACCAATTCAATCTGTTCACTTAATTATAAGTCTACCTAGATGCTCTATTTCTTCTTGAGCCAGTTTTGGTAGTTTGTGTCTTTCTAGGAGTTTTTTCATTTTACCTAAATTATTTTATTTATAGGCATGTACCTCATAATGACATATACAATGGTAGTCCCATAAGATTATAATGGTTATACCATATAGGCTAGATGAATAGTAGGTTATACCATCCAGGTTTGTGTGAGTTAATAATTCCTCTTTTATTTCTAGTTTTAGCAATTTGAGTCATCTCTCTTTCTTTCTTGGCAAATCTAGCTCAAATCTTGCCAGTTTTGTTGATCTTTTCAAAGAATCCGTTTTGGCTTTTTTGATTTTTCAAACATTTTAAATCGTAAATTGACCATTTAAAAGTGAATATATTATTGATACAAAGTTATGTTATGGTGTGTGAATACAAGGTGGAATAATTAAATCAAGCACTTAACATATCTACCAGTTCAGATAGTTAATATTTTCTGTGCTGAGAACATTTAAAATTACTTTCTGGACAATTTTGAAATGTATAATACTCTATTGTTAACTATATTCATAATGCTGTGCAATAGTTATGAAAAATAATCCAAAAATCATATTCTTCCCATCTGAAATTCTGTACCCTGTAACTGTCATCTCCTTATTCCCCCACCTCACAGTCCACTGATCTTTCTCTACTGTTTTTCTATTCCCTATTTCATTGATTTCTGTTTTATTCTTTATTATGTTTATTTCTACTGCTCACTTTCATTTATTTTCCTATTCTATTTTTAGTGTTAATGTGCAAAGTTAGTTTATTGGTTTGAGATCTTTATTCTTTCTTATTATAGGCATTTATAGCTATAAATGTCCCTCTAACCAATGCTTTAACTGCATCCCATATATTTTGATATGTTGTGTCTTAATTTTAATTAATCTCAAAATATGTTCTAATTTCCCTTGTAATTTATTCTTTGACACATTGGTTGTTTAGAAATTCACTGTTTAATTTCAACATAATTGTGAGTTTTCTAACTTTCTTTCTGTTATTGATTTCTACATGCATTCCATTGTGGTCAGAGAACAGACTATATTATTTCTATCCTTTGTAATGTATTGAGGTTTATTTAATAACCTAACATATGGTCTATACTAAACAGTGTCCATGTGCATTGAGAAGAATGTGTATTTGGCTAACATTGGATATTCTACAGACGTCTGTTAGATTGAATTTGTTTATAGTGTTTCTATAGCTTTTTATTACCTCATAGGTCTTCAGCCTAGTTTTTCTGCCCATTATTGAGAGTATGATATTAAAATCTCTAACGATTATTGTTGAATTGTCTGTTTATCCCTTCATTTCTGTCAGATTTTGCCTCACGTGTTTTGGAGCTCTGTTTGTAGGCGCTTATATGTTTATCATTGCTATATTTGTATCTTCTTGATGTATTGACCCTTTCATCATTATACAATGTCCATCTTTATTTCTGGTAAAATTATTTTAAAATATGTTTTGTCTGAATTTAGTACTCATATAGCTGCCCCAGCACTCTTGTGGTTGCTGTTTGTCTGATGTATCTTTCTATTATTTTGCTTTCAATATAATTGTATCTTTGAATCTAAAGTGTGTCTCTTATAAACAGCATATATATCAATCTTGTTTTTTTTTAAGGATATGCATGTTTATTTGTTCAAATAACAAACACATAAACTGCATAACAGATGAATAACAAAACACTCTTTAGAAACTAGGGCTTCAAATTTTCACAAAAACTAGAGATGTAAAACATATTAAAATTTGCACATTTCATATTATAATTTGTACAGTTATTTGAAATAGCTCTCTAAAGTCTTGCAAAAGTATGCAAATATCAAATTATTATTATTATTATTTTCATTTTATTTTATCAAATATCAAATTAATTTCAACAGAGGAAAATGAATAAGCTTTTCAAAGGCAAATTAATTTCTAGGTAACTCAACAAGTCTACTTAATAAAAATAAATAAAGAACAGATTAAATATCTAAGTTTAGCAACATAAATTGTTTAAAAAATCAGTAAAACAGAGTATAAACACAAGGGCACTTCAAAAAGTTCATGTAAAAATAGAATTGAAATATAATGGAAATCTTTCCATGACCTCTTTTGATTTGTTTAAATTTTTCCTTTTCTTTTTAAGATTAAGGTAAATAGAAAATATGTTCTCTAACCACAGTAACAGAAGGAAATTTAGAAAATTCACAAATTTGTGGAAATTAAGCAACACTCTTCTAGATAAACAATGGGTAAAGAGGAAAATTACAGGGAAATTTGAGAGTATTTTGATATAAAGAGCAAAGTGCAAAATATCCAAATTTATAGGATGCAGAGCTCATGCAGTGCTGGAGAAAATTTATACTTGTGAACACCTATATTAAAAATAAGAAAAATCTCAGATCAGTAATAAAACTTCTACCTTAAGAAAATAGAACAGGGAGTGCAAACTAAACCAATAGAAAATCTAAGTAAGAAATAACAAAGTTTACAACAGAAATGTATGAAATAAGGAATCAAAAACAATAAAGAAAATCAACAAAACTAAAAGTTGATCCTTTAAAAAGATAAACAAAATTTGCCAACCTTTATCTAGACTGAGAAAAAAGAGAAGAGAGAAGACCACAATTTACTAAAATCAGAAATAAAGTAGGAGCATTATTACATTGTCACTATGGCTTTTTGTGGTGGTAAGATTTAGTTTGTTTTTCTCTCTCATTTGCAGTTTTGTTCTACCAGTGAGTTTTGTTCTGTCTTGTGTATTTGCGGTTGTGATCATCATTTTTGAGATTTCAGATGCAGGACTTCCTTGTTGATTTTTTGTAGGGGCTGGTCGTGTGGTAGTGAACTGTGTATTTTCTTTTTCTGAAGAATATACTATTTTTCCCTTATTTCTGAAGGATAGCCTTGTTGGGTATATTATCCTTGGCTGGCAGTTCTTTTCTTCTAGTATTTTCAATATATCATCCCATTTTCTTCTGGCCTGTAGAGTTTCTGTTTTGAAGTCTGCTGATAGCTGATACGGGCTTTCTTATAGGTGACTTGATGCTTTCCTCTTGCTTCTTTTAAGATTCTCTTCTTGTCTTTGAATTTTGTCAGCTTGACTAAAATGAGTCTTAGAGGATCTTTTTGGATTGAATCTGTTTGGGGATCTTTGAGCCTCTTGTATCTAAACATCTGTGTTTCTATCCCTATACCTGGGAAGTTTTCTGATATTATTTTGTTGAATAGGTTTTCCATGCCTTTTCCTTTCTTCTTCCCTTCTGGAATGCCCATGGTTTAAATGTGTGTGTGCTTCAGGTTTTCTAGCTCTCTTAGATTTTTTTCATTTTTAAAAATCGGGTTTTTTTTTGTTTGTTTGTCTGCCTGTGCTATTTTGAAAAGAATATCTTCAAGATCATAAATTCTTTTGTTTGCTTGCTCTATACTCTTGCCTAAGCTCTTGGTTGTGTTTTAGTTTGTTTTATTTCATTGAGTGAATCTTTCAGTTCCATGAGTTCTGCTACACTCTTTCTTAAGCTATTAATCTCTTTGTAAATTTCTTTCTTCATATCCTGGATTATTTTTCTCATTTCATTATGCTGTCTGAGTCTTCTTATATTTCAGAGAGTTTCCTTAAACTTGTTGCTTAGAAGTCATTCTTAGTCATTTCAAGGGTTTCTTGCTCTATAGTGTCTGGTATTTGAGAATTACTATATTCTTTTGGTGGTCTTACATTTTCTTGGGTTTTCATATTTCTAGTATCTCTATGTTTATGTTTGGTTATCTGGTAGAGCAGTTGCTTCTTCTATAACTCTGGAGTGGGCTTTGAAGAGAGAGACATCCTCTTCTTTTTCCAATCGCCACTGGTGACTCTCCTTCTGTCAATGCAGTCGAGTGTCTGTTGGGCCACCTCCACAGTGGCTATAGGTACTGCTGTAATGTCCAGCCACTTTTTTGGAAGCTGTGGCTGTGGTGGGCCACCAGTACAGAAGTGGTGTTTTCAGCATGCTCTCTTTCCTGCCTTTGGTTATGAGGTACTACCCTTGTCTCCTTTCCTAGGACCCCAGGCATGCCCTTTTGCCTGCTTCCAGGTAGAGGGGGCTGCAGTCCACTGCTCAATCTTGTTTTTTAAAAATTCCGTCTGACACTTCTGCATTGTGCTTGGATTATTTAATACATTCATATTTAATGCTATTATAGATGCAGTTGGATTTATGTCTGCCAGTTTACTTTTTCTTATATGTCTTATGTCTCATTTTTTTTTTACCTTCTTTTGCATTAAGTCAATAATTTCTAGTGTAGCATTTTAATTTCTTTAATGAGTTTTTTCACTATAGTTTTGAGCTATTTCCATAGTGGTTAAATTGGTTCCTACTATAGACATCTTAACATATCGGAAACAACTTCAGATTTATATAAACTTAATTCCAGTGTTCTATAAAAACATTACATGTATGTAGTTCTATTATATTTCACTTCTTTTTGCAATATTATTGTTATACACATTACATCGGTAATTGTTACAAACCCAATATTACATTGTTATCTTTGCTTTATATAAATTTATATATGCTAAATAAGCTGAGAGAAGAAAAAAGAGTAAATATATATTTATAACTTTTCTTACTTCAACTTTCTGATCTGTCATTTCTGAATCTTTTCATTTGTTCCTGTGGATTCCAGTTATCATCAGGTCGTTTCCTTTGCCCTGTATAAATTTCCTCTCATCCATCTCCTTTGTGCTGTTATTGGAAAATATATTACAACATTTTATGTTACAGGGCAAAAAATATAATATATACATATATTTGATACAGTTTATAGAAAAAAAGCAGAACTGATGTATATTTGTGCTGTTTTTAAAAAATAATTATACAATTACCTTTACAGTTGCTCTTTGTTTTATGTGTCTTTACTTTATTATCTGGAATCACTTATTTTCATACTAATGAACTTCTCTTTCTATTTCTTGTAAAGAAAAAGAACAAATTCCCTCAGTTTTTATTATTTGGGAATGTCTTTACTGCACCTTTATTTCTTTGAAAAATAGCTTTGCAGAATATAAGATTCTTGATTGACTTTTTAAACATTTTTTTTCCATTGGAATATGTTATCCCACTTCCTTCTTGCCTTCACTATTTCTAATGAAAAGTCTGCTGTTAATCTTATTGGGATTTACTTGTATTTGATAAATGGTTTTTCCCTTGCTGCTTTTAAAATTTTTCTCCTTATTTTTGCCTATTGACATTTTTACTGTGATTCATCTTCTTGTGGATCTCTTTTTATTTATTCTACTTGAAGGTTGTTGCGATTCTTGTGTGTGCAAGTTAATGTTTTCAATAAATGTGAAAAGGTTTTAGCCATTTTTTTGTAAATATTTTTTTCTGCTTCTTCATCTTCTATACTTCTGGTAATCACATTATACATATGTTGGTGCATTTAATGGTGTTCCATATTCCTCTCAGGCTGTTTATTTTTCTACATTCTTTTTTTACTCTGTTCTTTGGATTTCATAATTGCTGTTGATTTTTTCCCCAGAGGTTGCTAATATTTTCTTCTGAGAGTTCAAATGTGGTCTTGAGCCCTTCTAGTAAATTAAAAAAAAAAAAAAAAATATATATATATATATATTTCTGTTACTGTACTTTTCAACTTTATGGTTGTCTTTAGGTTCCTTTATTTCTATCTTTTTATTAATATCCTCTATGTTGTGGCATTTTCATCTTACTTTACATTCTATATCATGGCTTATTTTACTCTATTAAAAATGTTTGTAATAGCTAAATTGAAGTCTCTCTCTTTTACATCTGATATTTAATAATCCTCACATTCTGTTTTCATTTTCTACTTTTTAATTTACTGATTTATGGGTCATACTTTTCTGTTTCTTTGCATGTCATATGATTTAGATAATATATGTAGTAAGTCTGGGTACTTGTCCCACTCCAGAGCTTCGTATTGTTGTTTTCTTGTTTGTTGATTTTTTTTACTGACTGTATTAATTTTATGAGGTCTATTTCTCCCTTGCAGTGTTAATTCTCTAATGTAGAAGGGATTGGATTGGATATGCTCACAGTCACACTGGGATGATAGTAGTATGGGCAGAACTCTCTTTGTCTCTTTTCCTGACTACAACAAGCTGCTTAGCTTCACTAATTGCTGGCTGAAGTCTATAGTATTTTCAATCATGCCCTTGGGTATATTATCCACAGACTGATCCAATCAAACATAGTCTCCTTTCAGTGTATATTCCCTAAATTCAGAATCTGAGATTTGTTTTGACTCTAGAAGTTCTCATCTTACCTGTCTTTTTTTCCTGTTCTTTCCAGAAAAAGCCAACAGTTTAGCTTAAATCTCTAATTAATGTACTAGTCTCTTCTTAATTGCTTTTCATCAGAACCTGTATTGTTTTTGAGAGCACTCTTAGCTTGAACTTCATACTCTCTTGGGTCTTTTAGGAGGGCATTTGGAGCTTTTGGTTTTGCATATGCTGCCTGGAATATAGTTTCAGAAATAATTGGATGGAGGAAGGATGACAAATGCTGTTGTCTTGACTATCTTGGAATGGTAGCCTTCTGATTGGAGTTAGAGAGAGACCTGTGTTCTTGGGTGCAACTGTCTGGAGTAAAGTTTCTATCCCTTGAGCTATGAGGGCAGAATAAGGGAGCTTGGTCCTGGTTCAAATGCCACAGACTCTGTTGTTCTCTCTGACTTTTAGTATATTTTAAAAATAAATGTTTCTTCATTTTGTGTATGCATTTATGACAATTTTTAGAGACTTTATTGTTTTTCATAAGTAATTTTTACCAGTTTTACTGAGGAACAGATCCATAGTCTTTCTCACATTGTCATGCTGGAAGTGGAACTTTCTAACAAGTTTTTAAATTATTACTCTTGCTTACAAGCTGTAGAATTTGGTGGACATGTTAAAATTGCTACACCTCAGTTTTCACACTTGTTGCAAGGACTAAGTAAGATAATGCTAAACTAATGCAGTCATTGAACCTGCTATTTCCTCTGGAAACAATCTAGTATTGGGAATTTCTTCTCAGGATCATGGGCAGTTGGCAGCGTAGTTTTGGCTGTAGTATTTGGCTTTCTTGTCTTGATGCTTCCTGGCTCAGTTTGCAGGTCAGGTTTTATTAAATATTTTCTATATTCCATCCTGTTCAGTTGCCAAGGGAAAAGTCATAAAGATGGTGCCCTCTTATCTGAAATCTGAATGGAAATTGGGGTGTGAACAATGGGAGAATACATATGGTTTGGCAGGACACAAATTACATCTGTCCAAATTTCTTTCCCCTTTTATACTTTTGGTTATTTGAATATCTACTATTTTCTGGAAGTTCTCCTAATTTTAGGATGGGCAGGCGACTTACGTAAGATTTGACTTTTGCCTTCTGTATTAGCACATTGCTGTTGCTTATAACAAAATACAGAGCACTGGGAAATTTTTAAGAAACTAAAATTTATTGCTTATAGTTTCTGAGGCTGGGAAGTCCAATGTCCAGGGAGAACATTGGATGAAGGCCTTGGAGGTGGCAACAGTGATGGCAGGGTATCACATTGCTAAAATGGTGGAGAGAGACACTACCTTCCTCATTCACTCTCCTTTTAAAGCCCTCCATACCATGCCCATGACCATCATTTTTAATTCATTCACTATGGCATGGTCCTACAATCTAAAATCACCTCGTCAAGGCCCCACCTTTCTTTTTCTTTCTTTTTTTTTTTTTCGACTGGTAAGGGGATCATAACCCTTGGCTTGGTGTTGTTTGCACTACCCTCAGCCAGTGAGCGCACCAGCCATCCCTATATAGGATCCAAACCCGTGGCCTCAGCACTATCGGTGCCGCATTCTCCTGAGTGAGCCACAAAGGCCCCACTTTCAATTGCCATAATAGGATTTCCCAACAGTTATAGTGGGGATTAACCTTTGTGGGGCTGTTCAACCCAAGTCACCTTCCAACAATTAACAATTTAGATTGGAAGACAGGTGCACACAGCAAAGAGGGCTTTGGTCTTAGTCAAATGAAACAATGAATGGGAGGTAAAAGATTAATTAGGCAGTGGAAAGGAAAGAGAACCAGTGTTTAGGAAATTATAACTCAGCTGTGGTTTCCATAAAGTGTGCTCCGTAAAGTAAGAAGGGCATCTGGTGATTACAATGTGGACTGAGGTAGATTGTATAGGACTTGCCTAATCCCCCTAAGGGTCTATATATTACTTCATGGAAAATATGTAATCATCAAAGATTTTTAAGCAAGTTAGGGGCATCATGTCCTGCTTATTTCACAGATAAATTGTGGGAGATGTATGGATGATGACAGGACCAGGGAGAGGCTAGAGGAACCACAAAGGGAGAAAAAAAATTTCTAACACTATTTTGTCATCAGTTGACATGGTCTCCTGCCCCTGTTTGGAGCATAATTTCCTAAGGTTTAAGAAGAAAGTATGAAAATCAATGATGCCTCAGTTCTTTTTCATTTAAAAAAATACATAATAATTCTACTGACTTTTTTTAGCCACTCAGCTGATCTTACTGATAGAATGTAATAGCCCTTTTCATTGCAACTGTGATGTTTAACATATTCATCCCAGCTGTTAGATTTTTACAGTACTGTATTCAGTGATACTGCCAGACATTTTCTTATGTCTAAAAGGTATTTGATGCACTCAGAATGCTGGTGTTATTCAGTAAATATTTAAATGTAATCCTTTTTTAAGTTGCTCTGTCACATGGTTTCCATTACCATAATTCATTAAGCTCCATGGAGGGGCTAGATATGCCAGTAGCAAGACAATAGTTGGGATTTACAATCTGTTGGAATTGCAGATTAGAGGCAGATCAGGGAATAGAAGTGAGAACCGGGTCACACAAATATGGCAACTGAGACAGTGGTTGGGAATTGAGCTTAGAGGCTTATCAGATGCTGCCAGCACAGTAGTCCCGCAAAGGCCCTAGAGAATACAGAGATCTTTAAGGAAAGAGATCAGTCATCATGAAGATGCCAGAAATGTTATTCTAAGCAAAGTTTGTTATGAGGCTGGCAGCTTGAGAAGAGCAAGGGATTTTAAAAATGGACAAAGTGAATAGCAATCTTAATCACAACAAAAAAACGTATAGCTTGGGGAGGTCATTTAACAAGCTGAGTCTTGTTGACCTTAAATGTAAATCGGCATGATGTGTTATCAAGTAATTATGAAGAAGAATGTGCTGAATACAAAATGCCTGCCAAGGATAAATTTATTATAATTTTAATCCCTGTGGTAATCTATTTTTCAGCATTTATAGGATTATTTTTATTTCCAATATTCTTTTGTATAATGCTCCTAAGCTAATTCATACTTGTCAAACAATGTCTTGAATTTCTGTTTGAACAACCTGGCATGCATGATAGGTGAGAGAAAGTGTTGGACAGGGAGTGAATGAAATGGATGGAAGCTCAAAGTCAGGATAAAGACCATGAATAATGGCCTTAGATAATCAAATAATGTTACAATCGGGATGTAAAGTTTGGGGTACAAGTTTAAAAACATCCAGTGCAGGTATTATAGAGAAGAAGGTAAAGAGTGATGCCAGGAGTCTGTAATATGATACGTTGTCTCTCTCTCTCTCTCTCTGTTTCTCTGTCTCTCTCTCTCTCTCATACACACACACTTTGCATTCATAAGAAAGAAATTAAACAGGAATTATGGAGTCAGAGCATGAAAAAAAAAAAAAAAAACACTGCAGGGGTCCTGGGAATATTTGAGGCTTACAGGCTTTTTCTCTGCTTGTAGGTCTTCTACAGTTAAAGATAATTTCAATGTCCATCCAACAGCATGGCCTCTTAAGGGACAGCATAGGTCACACTTTCCTGTTTCTTTGCACATCTCATAGTTTTTTTTTTAAAGATAATATATGTTAACAGTGCTGGATACTGATTTCTGCTGCCCCACCCAACCCCTGGCCGGGATTTTTTGTTTTTGTTTGCTTATTTATTTGTCCGGAGTTCCTGATGGATTATTTCAATACAGTCTACTTGTATTTCTGACACATCATCAAGCCTCAGATGTCGCTTCTCAGTAGGCTAGGCCTTGGACATGTGTTCAGTAATGCACAGTAACCCTAAGAGGACTGTGGTTTTAGTGTGGCTGACTTTACAGTCTGTTTCCCCGGTTTTTCAGTTAGCTGTCTACCTTTCTTGGTATCACACCCAGCTGATAGGCTCCAGTAATTGCTGGCTATTGTTTTCAACAATGTCCTGGGGTATAAACTGTTCTTTAGTCTAATGAAATTAAACCTGGGCCCCTTTGCAGGACTATTTTTGAGGACAGCTTTTGAGGTTTGTTCCAGCATCAGAAGAGCCCTTTCTGGCTGTCTCCTTGCCTAGTTTTCTCTAGTAAACTAGCTGTGACATCTATGGGTCAGCTCCTTGTTCTCATGCACTTACCAGCCTCTTCTTAATTGGTACCATCAAAATCTTCATTGTTTTTGAGAGAGCCCTTAAACCTGAATTTTACCACACTCTGTCCTGAATAAAGGCAATTCATTTGGAAGAGCTTCTGAGTTTCCTGTTCTGTTGGTCTGCCTATTTCCAGGCAAAATCTTTGAGACACTACTCCAGAGCTGGTGATGAGAATCACCAGCAGTGCCTGCTTATCTTGAAAACATCCCAACTGGGTAAGGAGGCTCTGGGTGGAGGCAGTGAGTGATCTCTAGTCTTGTTGACTTAGCTCTATACCCTACAATGATTTGGAGCAACAGAAATTGGGGCCATGGCTTGATGCACCTAGGGAGATCCTATGTCCTATAAGTGGGGATTGGATGGAGAAATTGAGTCCCCAAACTCTTGTTTCCTCTCAAGTAGAGCTGGTGTGGGAGGGGGTAAGTAGAAATGCTGGAAGCCTGCCCCTCTGAGAGATACTTCATCCCTTCCCTGGAAGCTGGGGGAGAAGAAGCAGTCCCATATTTTGGCCACACCAATCCAGAATGTAGCTTCCACCATGCAGGGGGGAGGGAGCAGATCATGTGTTTTTGCAAGTAGAATTATTTTGTTTTGTTTTTTAATCAGTTCTGAAAATGTTTTCCTATATTTGGAGTATTTGATCCATTTATATTAAATGTAATTATGAATATGGTTGGATTTAAGTCTGGCACTTCGCTGTTTATTTTCTATTTGATTCATTTATGTTTTTTCTTTGTTCCTCCTTCATGTTTTCTTTTGCATTCATCAAGTTTTAAAAATTATTGTTAGTCAATTTGCCTCTTCTATTGGCTTTATTGTAATAACTGTTCATATAATTCCTTTCGTGATTGTCCTTTAAATTACAAAAAGTATCCAGTTACCTTATATTAGTATTTTACTATTTATAAAAAATAATGGCGTTTCTCAATAGTCTAATTACATTTTCCTCCCTCTCACAAGTTTTGTTATTGTCAAAAGTTTTACTTTTGCATATTGCTGTGGATTGAATGTCCCCCCCCTACCCAAAGCTCACTAAAGCTTAATCCTCACTGTGACTGTTTAGAGGGTGGGGAATCCTATTACGGTAATTGAAAGTCGGGGTCCTTGAAGAGGTGATTGGATTGTGAGGACTGTGCTCCTGTGAATCCATGCGTGGAGTCATGGGAGTGGTTCTCATGGCTTTGAAGGGAGAGCAAGTGAGAAGCTTAGCTCTCTCCCTCGCTCAGCCATTTCACCATGTGACACCCTGCATTGCTCCAGTGTCACCATCTACCAACAAGACCCTCACCAGATGTGTTCCCTGGATTTTGGACTTCCCAGCCTCTGGACCTGTAGGAAATACATTTTATTTCTTTGAAAATTACTCAGTTGTAGATATTTAGTTATAAGCAGCAGAAACTGACTAATACACATATGTTACATATTCCACGAAACATTGTTATTATTGTTGTTTAAAATAAGTGACAATCTTTTACATTTACCCTTGTTTACTCTCTCTGGAGTCATTCGTTCTTTCACTGCCATGCTTCCCGTGGAATCAGTTTTCTTAATTCTGAAAACTTTCTTTAATATTTCTTTTTGTTCAGGTACACTGGCATTGAATATTTCAGCTTTTGGTTTTCGAAGAACTTTTTTTTTTTAATTAAAGCTTTTATTTGGAGATAATTGCAGATTCACATGCAGTTGTAAGAAATAACATGGAGAGAGCCTATGTACCATTTCTCCACTTTATCTAAAAGGCCACTTCTTGCAAAAATAGAACGTAATATCACAATCAGGATACTGACATTAATAAAGTCAAAACATCAAATATTTTCTTTACCATAATGAGGATATTTAAATTTTGCCTGCATTGTTAATGTTTTGTTGGTTATAGAATTCTAAGTTGACATTCCCGCTACTTCACTTTAAAGGTTTCATTCCATGTATTGGGGCTTTTATAGTTTCCCTTGTAAAATTAACTGTAATTCCTATTGTTTTACTCCTGATGTCGTGATGACAATGCTTAGTGGTCAGGCACCCCCCGCCACAGATACATATATATATCTGATGTGTGTCGATGTCTTTTCAAATATTGCCCTTTCCCATTCTTTCTCATTTCTCATTCTAGGAGTCTAATTACATACATGTTTTAGTTATTTTGGCTGTATCTCACGTATTTCTTATAATTTGTTACATTTTCTTATTGTCTTTTCCCCTCTGGTGCTTCAGTCTAAGTCTAAGTATATTCTATTGACCTTTCTTCAAGTTTACAAATGTTATATTTTTCCCAATACAATCTGTTGTTATTCCCTTCTAATGTGTTCCTAATTTCAGAAATTACAGGTTGTAGATCTAAAATGTCCTTTTGCTTATTTTTATTTTTCTATTAAATATCCCGTTATTTAACCTTTTTTGTCCATCTTTTCTTCTATTCTCTTTAATATATATATATATGTTTTTCCTACTAATGTGCTTATATACCAACTCCAAAAACTGGATCACCTTTTTACACTCCCATTCATAATATTATCTTTTGATTATCACTCATTTTTCCTGTCTCTTCATCAATTATTTTTCAACTAGGTGTTAGATATTGTGCATGACATGTTGTAGAGTTTCCGAATTACGTTATCTTATTCTAAAAAATACTGAATTTTTGCCAGATGGGCAGTAAAGTTTGTGGCAGACTCCTCTGATCTTGTCAAACCTTCATTTTAGTCTTTCTTGGAATCGGCCTACCTTTATCATCGAACATGGTTTTGATACTCAACAACATGTAATTGTTACTGCTGGGGCATTGCCTTTTTTATTTTATTTTTTATTTATTTTTTAAATCGCAGTTGAATGCTTGTGTTGTTTAACAAGGTTGGGATTTGGCTGGGTCCACACCCCGTCGTCTCTCTAGAGCTGTGTAATCTTAAAATCTACCTAGTACTCAAACTCCCAGAAGCTGCTCTCTTCTAGGCCTCCTGGAATCTTGCTCTGTATGTACGTAGTGTAGAAGTGATCCAAGAACTAGAGGCACATTTTTATGGATCCTTTTCTGTAGCTTACCCTTCTCTTTTAACCTACCTCTGAAAATCTCAGATACATTACTACTCCCAGAGTTCGGTCTCTGTTTCTTCTCCTACTTCACTGCTGGTCTCAGTCTGGGCTCTATTTTCCTGCACAGCTGCTTGGAAAATGCTTGGAGAAAGGAGAAGTGAATACAGGCCACATGTCATTTAATTCCCTTCTCTCAAGAGGTGTAGCTCATCATCAGTTGCTGTCCAATGCTCACAAAGTTGTTTTATAAATCTTGTTCAAAATTTTTTTTATTGCATATGTTGGAGGAAGGAATGTGATAATAAGCTGCTTTGTCAAGGCTCTAAAGTTGGCATCTAAAGTCATAGGATTGGAGGAGATTCTCGGCAAGTAAGTTAGTTAAAAAAAGAGTAGAAGAATACTTAGCACCAAGACTTGGGGCATTGCCCTTTTAAAGTGTTCAAGGATAAGAAAAAGACTCATCCAAAGAGACTGAGAAAAATGACCAGAGGGATAAAAGGAAAACGGAGAGTGAGATGTTCTGAGAGCCAAATGTAGAAAGTCTATCAAGGAGATGAAGTGATCTACTCTTTCAAATGTTGCTTCCGGGTCAATAAAATATGAGAACTGAGAATTAACCATTTGATTTAATAACTAACCCCAGGCCATTAAAAGTTAGCCTTTGGTTCCCAGATTATAAGCACTATACTACGTTCTTTTTTCAACAAAGGGCCCTTTTTATTTCTTGTCCTGCCCAATTTAAAGTGTAGGGCATGGTCATGTGCCTGAAGTGCCCATAGATGATTAAGTGTCTTTGAGGTGCAGGGTTACTAGAATGGACTGGGAAATGCATATATCTACTCTCTATTTTGGAAATTACATGGAACAACTTTCCCTTTCCTTTTTGTAAAATTCATCTAGAGCCTCAAAGTAGAGCTCCAATGAGTGCATGATTGTGGGAGACATTTTTGTGTTTCTTGTAGGCAACCTCCATGAGAGCTATTTTTTTTTTCTCTGTTTTGTTCACTGCTGTATTTCTGGCACATAGAACGGTGCTTGGTCCACAGAAAACATTCAATAAATGTTAACTAAAATTTGTTTTTGTGATGTTATTGTCATTATTGTCAGATTTTTTTTTTTTTGCAGGAAGGTCAATTTAGTTAGACTGTTGAATTCACCAAGTGATTTAGTAGTGATCTGTCTTTGTTCTTTCCTCAAGACTAGCAAGTCATATATTCCTGGCGAGTCAGGTCTGAGTTAGGTCTTTACCACCAAAGATTGCAGGTTAGCAGAAATGGAAACAGAAATGGTATTAATTTTGTCATTGGATACTGTAAGCTGTTTCCCTTTTTCTCTTTAGAAAATTGAATTGTTTTCTACATGAGACAATTTCTTATTGCTAACTATCTGTCAGGTAGGTGAACAAAAATATCAGCCATAATTATGTTCGTAGCTTCAGCTTTGGCATTCAAGTTAATCTGAAAAACACTCATTTTCCTAGGTGCTGTTATGTAACTAGGACTTAGATTCAGCTGTGGTTTATTCACTGTCAAGTTCTGTTCTACTTAAGGTTCAGAAAAGAGTGTCACTTCAAAACTGTGAACATGTTGCTTTGCCCTGTGTCTACAAAAGGGAGGCTTTAAGGATCCTAACATTTGACAGATGAAGCTGCTATCAGAGAAAGCTTTTTTTAGGTCCCCGTTCATAACTCTATAGTTCAGTTTTCAGGTGTTGTCAATATTCTATCTTCTGTTTCAACAGAGAAGAGTTTAAGGTTTGTTTCCTCAAACTGAAAAAAGTCGATGTGTCCTATGGATATAAATGATGTGGGAAAAATCAACAACAATTTGTTCATTCATTCATTTAACAATTATTTATTGAGCTTTGACTGCATAAAGGCCAGCCTGCTAGGAACTGGGGATACAGTGGTGAGCAGAATCCAGATGTGACAAGTGCTCTAGTGGAGAGTGAACAGACGTTAATAAACAATACCACCCCCAAATAAATCTTTCTGGAAATAGAAGCCATGAGAGTTAAATGGTTTGAAGCTTCATAGAATATTTTAAAGCTCTCTCCGTATCTTATGTAATACTTTAAGATGATTTCAAATTGCCACTCTTAGTTGCTAGCTCTAAATTACAGAATCATATTAACTTGCATATGGTGATGTATGTAATAAATTCACAAATGCAGGACACATAGTGGGTGAACAATGGAAGTCACTTTTCTTCCCATCCTCTATCCTTTACCAGAGGCAACAAACAAAATCATAAACAAAAATGAAACAAACAAAAAACTAATGTTTTATCTAAGATGCTGCATATCTCTGGATGTTTCTAAAGTCATGGAAGATTCTGTCTGTCCGTCCATCCGTCCGTCCGTCCATCCATCCTCCATCCATCCATCCATCCATCCATCCATCATCTGTCTATGCATGTGTGTCTACATCTATTTGTATGACTGCCTTTACAACCTGAGTCATTAAAGTAAACGCATTTGTGTTCATGGTCACACTAAGGCAGAGGGTCACCTAAAGTGCATTGCTTTAACATGCACTTTCTCAAACCAGGGTGTATGATTCTGTCTGTTTTCTCTACCTCTCTCTCTTTTTACCTTTTTTTCCTCTTTTCCTATGACTTGTGAACTAAACACATTTGGGTATATTAGCAGAAGAATTAAGTACAGTTAGAGAAGGTGATTTGTTTCTGAAAACTACATTTAGAATTTTTTTTATTATTTTACTTCTCAATATACATTATAGTCGATTTTCATGTCCCGTTACCTATTTCTCTCCACCTCCGCCCCTCTGCCCCCACATCATAACTGTTCACTTGACTTAAACACTTCAAGGAACTTTTGTGGTTATTCTGTCTCCTTCCCCACACACCCTTGATTTGTTTGTATGTTTGTTTATTTATTTATTTATTTATTTATTTATTTATTTATTTATTTATTTATTTATTTATTTATTTATTTATTTATTTATTTATTTATTTATTCATTCACTCATTCATTCATTTTTAGCCCCCACATATAAGTGAGAGCACATGGTATTTCTCTTTCTGTGCCTGATTTGTTTCACTTAACATAATTTTCTCTAAGTCCATCCATGTTGTTACAAATGATAGTATTTCACTCTTTTTTATAGCAGAGTAGTATTCCACTGTGTAGATATACTATAGTTTCCTTATCCAGTCATCAGATGATGGACATTTGGGCTGATTCCAACTCTTGGCTATTGTAAGTAGAGCTGCAATAAACATTGGAGTACAGGTATCCCTTCAGCATGATGATTTCCATTCCTCTGGGTATATTCCCAGCAGTGGAATAGCTGGGTCATATGGTGGATCTATCTGTAATTGTTTGAGGAAACTCCATACCATTTTTCATAAAGCCTGCACCATTTTGCAGCCCCGCCAATGGTGTATGAGAGTTCCTTTTTCACCACAACCTCTCCAGCACTTATCGTTCTCAGTCTTTTGCATGTTAGCCATTCTGACTGGAGTGAGATGGTATCTCAAAGTGGTCTTGATTTTCATTTGATGAGTAAAGCAGAGCATTTTTTCATGTGTCTGTTGGCCATTCTTATATCTTATTTTGAGAAATACCTATTCAGTTCCATTGCCCATTTTTAAATTGAGTTATTTGTTTTTTTGCTGTAAAGTTGCTTGTGTTCCTTATGTATTCTGAATATTAATCCTTTATCAGATGGATATTTTACCAATATTTTCTCCCACTCTGTTGGTTGTCTTTTTACTCTGTTGATTGTTTGTTTTGCTGTGCAGAAGCTTTTTAGTTTGATATAATCCCATTTGTTTATTTCTCCTATAGTTGTCTATGCTTCTTGGGTCCTATTAATGATGTCTGTACCCACTCCTACTTCCTGGAGTGTTTCCCCTATGTTTCTTTAAGGAGTTTTATTGTATCAGGATGTATGTTTAATTCTTTAGTCCACTTTGAGTTGATTTTGGTATATGGTGAAAGGTATGGGTCTAGTTTTATTCTCCTACATATGAGTATACAATTTTCCCAGTACCACTTATTGAAAAGGCAGTCTCTTCCTCAGTATGTAGATTTGCTGCCTTTGTCAAAGATCAGATGGCTGTAGGCACATGGATTGATTTCTGGGTTCTCTATTCTATTCCATTGATCAGTGTGTCTATTTTATGCCAACACCATGCTGTTTTGGTTATTATAGCTTTGTAATATAGTTTAAAGACAGGTAGTGTCATGACTCCAGCTTTATTTTTTTACTAAGGCTTGCTTTGGCTATGCATGATTTTTTGTTGTTCCATATAAATGTCTGGATACATTTTTCCATCTCAGAGAAGAAAGTCATTGGAATTTTGATGGGGATTACATTGATTCTGTAGATCACTTTGGGTAATATGGACATTTTCACAATGTTAATTCTTCCAATCCAAGAGCATGGGATATCTTTCCATCTTCTTGTGTCCTCTTTAATTTCTCTCTACAGTGGTTTGTAGCTCTCTTTGTAGAGATTTTTCACATCCTTGGTCAGCTTTATTCGTAAGTATTTTATTTTTTTGGTGGCTATTGTAAATGGGCTAACTTTATTTATTTCTTTTTCTGGATGTTCACTGTTGGAGTATAGAAATGCTGCTGATTTTTGTGTGTTTATATTGTATCCTGCAACTTTGCTGGAATTATTTATCCAGTCTAGGAGTTTTTTTATAGAGGCTTTACGCTGTTCAATATATAGGATCATATCATCCCCAAATAGGGACAGCTTGACTTCATCCTTTCCAATCTGTATGCGCTTTATTTGCATCCCTTCTCTGATTTCTCTGGCTAGTACTTCCAACACTATGTTGAATAGGAGTGGTGAGAGTGGGCATCCTTGTCTAATTTCTGTTTTTAAGGGAAAAGCTTTCAGCTTTTCCCCATTCAGGATGATATTGGTAGTGGGTTTCTCATGTATGGCTTTAATTATGTTGAGATAATTTCCATCTATGTTTAACTTGTAGAGAGTCTTTATCATGAAAGAATGTTGAATTTTGTCAAATGTTTTTCACCATCTATAGAGATGATCATATGGTTTTTGTTTTTTGCTTTTGTTGATATGGTGTATAAAATTTATTGATTTGTGTATGTTGAAACAACCTTGCATCCCTTGGATGAATCTCACTTGATCATGGTGTTTAATTTTCTGTATGTGTTGCTGTATTCTGTTAGCTAGTATTTTATGGAGGATTTTTATGTCAATATTCATTGAGGATATTGGCCTGTAGTTTTCTACTTTTGATGCATCTTTGTCTGGTTTTGGTATCAGGGTGATATTTGCTTCATAGAAAGAGTTTTGGAGAATGGCCTCTGTTTCATTCTTTTGGAACAGTTTGTATCAGTTCCTCTTTCAAGGTTTGGTAGAACTCTGGAGTGAACCTGTCTGGTCCTGGGCTTTTCTTTGTTGAGAGCCTTCTGATAACAGCTTCAATCTCTTTTATTGTTATTGGTCTTTTCAGATTTTCTGTATCTTCTTGGCTTAGTTTTTGTAGTTTCTATGCACCCAGAAATTTATCCATTTCCTCCAGATTTTCAAATTTGTTGGCATATAGTTGTTTATAGTAGTCTTTAATGATTTGTTGCATTTCTGAGGTATCAGCTGTAATATCACCATTTTCATTTCTAATTTTTGTTATTTGTTTCTTCTCTCTTCTTTTCTTAGTTAATCTTGCTAAAGGTTTGTTGATTTTATTTATCTTTTCAAAAACCTACTTTTTGTTTCAATGATCTTTTGTATTGTTTTTCAGGTTTCAATCTCATTTTATTCTGCTCTGATCTTAATTATTTCTTTCCATCTACTAACTTTAGGTTTGGATTGTTCTTGTTTTTTTAGATCTTTAAGGTGTAGTGGTGCTTCATTGTTCATTTGCCACCTTTCCATTCTTCTGAAGTAAGCATTTAATGTGATAAAATTTCCTCCTTAATACTGCTTTTGCAGTATCCCACAGGTTTTTTTATGTTGTGTCATTATTTTCATTAGTTTCAAGAAATTTTTTGATTTCTTGTTTAATTTCTTCTTGGACCCCTATGCCATTAAGTAGAATGTTGTTTAATTTCCATGTCTTTGTATAGTTTCCAGAGTTTCATTTATTACTGATTTCTAATTTTAATCCATTGTGATCAGAAAAAAATACATGGAATAATTCCAATTGTTTTAAAAAATTTGTTGAGACTTGCTTTGTTACCTAACATGTGGTCTATCCAGGAGAATGTTCCATAAGCTGAAGAGAAGAATGAATATTCTGAAGTTATTGGATGTAATGTTCTGTAGATATCTGCCAAGTTTGATTGGTCTAAAGCGTTGTTTAGATCTTTTGTTTCTCTATTGATATTTTGCATAGATGATCTGTCCAATGAAGATAGTGGGATGTTCAGGTCCCCTGCTATTATGGTGTTAATCTCTTTCTTTAGATCTACTAGTGTTTGTTTTGTAAATGTGGCTGCTCTGACATTGAGTGCCTATATATTTATGATTATTATGTCTTCTTGATGGATAGATCCTTTTATTATTATATGTGACCTTCTTTATCTCTTTCTATGGTTTTTGCTTTAAAGTCTATTTTATCTGATATAGGAATAGGTCCTCCAGCTCATTTTTCATTTCTATTTGCATGATATATCATTTTCCATCCTTTTACTCTTAGTCTATGTGTGTCTTTACAGGTTAAGTGAGTCTCTAGAAGACAGCATATTGTTGGGTCCATCTTTTTAAACCAGTCAGTCAATCTGTGTCTTTTGAACAGCATATTTAATCCCTTTACATTTAAAGTTATTATTGAAAGGTGTTGACTTACACCTAGAATTTTACTGATTTTTGTTTAGATGTCTTAAGTATCTTTTCTTTCTTTCTTTCTAATTTTCTGTTTGTCTTCTGTATTTGTTGGTTTCTTGGGGTGATATTTTTTTTTCTCTTTTGTTAGCATTTTTGTTTTGCTGGTGGGTATTGCTCTTTCTTGAGTATTCATGGTAGTGATGGTTATTTTTATGGTATCAAACCCAGTACTTTCTTGAGAATTGCTTGTAGGGCTGGTCATGTGTTAGTGAACTTGTGCAGTTTTTGTTTGTCTGAGAAATATACTATTTTTCCTTCATTTTTGAAGGATAGCTTTGTTGGGTAAAGTATTCTTGGCTGGCAATTTTTTTCATTTAGTGTTTTGAATATATCGTCCCATTGTTTTCTGGCTTTTAGGGTTTCTGATGAAAAGTCTGATGTTATCCTGATTGGGGCTCCCTTATAAGTGACTTGCTACTTCTCTCTTGCAGCTTTTAAGATTCTCTCTTTGTCTTTGAGTTTTGCCAGTTTGATTATCACATACATGTCTTGGAGAGGCTCTTTTTGGATTGAATGTGTTTGGGGATGTTTAGGCTTCCTGAATCTGGAGATCTGTGACTTTCCCTATACCTGGGAAGTTTTCTGCTATTGTTCCATTGAATATGTTTTCAATCCTATTTTTTTCTCCCCTTCAGGAATACCAATGATTTGGATATTTGAGTGTTTAAGGTTGCCTGTAGTCTCTCTTAGATTTTCTTCAATATTTTTTATCCTTTTTCTTTTTTCTTGTCTGCCTGTATTAATTCTAATAGCCTGTCTTCAAGGTCAGAAATTCTCTCTTCTGTTTGTTCAAGTCTGCTGGTTAAATTCTCTGTTGTGCTTTTTATTTCATTGAATGAATCCTTGAGTTTCACAAGCTCAGCTTCATTATTTTTCAAGGCATTGATTTCTTTGTACATTTCTTCTTTCTGATCCATTATATTTTTTCTCATTTCATTGTGTTTCTAACCTAGTTTTCTTGTATCTCATTTAGATTCCTTAGAATTGTTACTCTAAATTCCTTGTCTGTCATTTCAAAGACTTTCTGTTCTATAGGATCTAGCAGTTGGGAGTTATTATTTTCCTTTGGTGGCAATGTACTTTCTTGATTTTTCATATTTCTGGTATCTTTCCTTTGGTGTTTTGTCATTGTGTCTGGGGGTATCACAGTCCACTTGTTTCACCCTGATGTCTGGCTTGGATCCTGAAGGGACTTCCGCTTCTGGTCAGCAGGAACTAACCTGTGCTGGTGTTCCCACTGTGCCTGCCTGATCTAGGAGAGCTGGCTGGTGGGGGGGGGGCAAGGCTCTTAAGTCCCTCCTGGGGGTGAGGACCTGCTTGGGCTGAAGCTCCACCCCACCTGCCTTCTCTGGCATGGCTGGCTTGGGGTGTGTGAGCCCCAAGCCTCTTAAGTCTCTTTTGGTGGTGGGGACCAGCCTCGGCTGGAAGTACCATCCCACCTGCCTTCTCTGGGATGGTTGGCTCAGGGTGTGGGAGCCCCAAGCCTCTTAAGTCTCTCCTGGTGGCAGGGACTGGCCTGGGCCAGAGGTCCAGCTCCACCTGCCTTCTTCAGGATGGGTGGCCTGGCATTTGGGGGCCCTAAGCCTGTTAAGACACTCCCAACAGTGGGGACTGGGGGGCCCCCAAGCCTCTTAAGTCTCTCTCGGCAGCAGAGACCAGCCTGGGCCGGAAGTCCAGGATTTAGAATTTTCTGTGTTGTCATATTATTGCTTTATTTTAGATGACTCATGTGTGCATGTGTGTGTGTGTATGTGTGTTAACACATGCATACACTTGAAAAAAAGAACATTTTGTGTGTGAGTGTTCTTGAGTAAACATTTGTTTACTGAAAGGGTATGGATGTCTCACGTTGATTTTATACTATGCTGGAGATACATGGCTTCGTGGACCACACTGAGGATACTGTGTTATTTAAGACTAACCAACCCAGGTTTGATGATATAAACTATTGAGATTGTCTTATTTAGTTTACAGAGCAAACAACACATTGGTTTACTTTCTCTTGAAAGTAATGAGTGATCTGTCCTATTCTGGCTTAATGAGGGTGGATGCTAATCTTGAAGTCGTTCTTGGACAGACGAATTAACACAAATTTTGGTTTCCTTAGAATTTCACATAATGGAATCATACAGTTTGACATATTTTGTATCCTTTTTTCTTTTCCTTAGTATAATGTTTCTGATATTTATCCATGTTGTTGTAAGCATTAGTAAATTACTCTTTTTTATTACTGTGTGATATTCTATTGTATGAATATACAAAATCTATTTATCTATTCAACTGTTAATGAATACTTGCGCAGGTTGTTTCTAATTTTTTGCTGTTATGAATAAAGATAGTGTGATAAAAGCCCCATGTGGACACATTTTTGCTTTTCTTGGGTAAATACCAAGGAGTGGGATTGCTGCATCATATAGAAAACATCTATAAAACTTCAAAAAAACCTGCCAAACTGTTTTCCAAAGTGGTTGTACCATTTTGAAGTCTCACCAGCAATATACAAGAATTCCAGTTTGTCTACATCCTTGGCAATACTTGGCATTGTTAGTGTTTTCAGTTTCTTTTTCTTTTAAATTTATTTTAGTCATTGTAATGTGAATATAGGGATATTTTAAATTTGCATTTCCCTGATAAATTTCAACCTATTGATCAGACCAGTGAGGACCCCAGGTCATAACAATTCCAGCATGAAGAAAGTACTGTTACCACATTTTGTAATCACAGAATGATGAAATATGTGATGTAATAGAATAGATAAAATAATTATTTTTCTCTTAAAAGTAAACATGAAAAGCAATATGCTGTGGAACTGTTAACTCCTTTCCCATCTCTTCCCCTTGCCACCACACAGAGATTTGAAGAAATGGGGCTCTTTTTGTCAAGAAACAATAATTGTGCATGTTGTAAGGCTGACTTCAGTCTTCCTGGTAATGGGATTTTGGCACTGCAGACAGAGACATTGCTAGTCTGCTGGTCTTTCCCTGTCACTATAGAATTATTCTGTGAGATTTTTCTTGACTGTGGCTTTCAGGGTGCTGAAGTGACAGAGATGCAAGGTCTATTAGAGTTGCACTCCTCATTAAGCAATAATTTAATAGCACAGGGAGAGTTGAATGGACTTCCAGCTCCTTCAATAGTCTACATTTCTTGTCAGTATTTGGTGTGTGTATGTGTCGGGGGTGGGGGGGGGGTGAGTCTTAGAGAAATAAAGAAAAATAAACATTGATCCCAGTGTTTAATGCATTATTATTATTATTATTTTGTAAGATTTTAAATGAAAACCAGATTCTGTCACCATACTGTGGCTTAGATGGAGTAAATATACATCCATCCTGGGCTCCTCAATTTTTTTTTTTTTTTTTTTTTTTTTGGTCCAAGGGTGGCAGAAACTAAATCCTTAGGAAACGATGTTTGGTGAAGCACTGCAAGATTGCAAGTCTGGCTGGGTTTTGATGCACTTTGAGAATACATTTTTGAAAATATAAGACTCCTCAGTCTGGATTACTCCAGGGGGTTTTACAAGCCAGTTTATATAGAACTCAGATCATGCTGTACCTTGTTCTTCTAATCTGTATTCATGTGATTGGAAGCTTACCCCTCAATAGGTTCACATAATCACCAACCGTGGGGTATTGAGAGATGGTTCCGTGTGAACGGCGTCACTTGCAGTCTATCATAATGAATTCTCTCAACTGAGGAATGAGCCAGCTATCACTGAAACAGGATCCCCATCCTCCAGCACATGCTCACATTTCCACAACCTGGCCCTGTCAAGGCTGGCCAGCTGGGGGACTAGGGTAACAATAGATAGAGATTGGAGTGAGCAGGAGTGAGTGAAAGTACTAAACGAACAGAGGAGAGGCATGCAAAAGCACCTGAATTTTCCACTGTGTTTTGAGTAATGCCTTTGGCCTAAAGACAACTTGGTTAAGAGGCAGGATGATACAGACCAGAAGTGGCAAGAGGGATTGGAAAGCCAGGAAGTTTACCAGAAATGATCAATAAATCTAGGAACTGGCTGGGAAATCTTCCCTTGCATCCCCTCTGGCTCCTCCTTCCCAATCCCAGGAGGCCCAGCCTAAGACCCCACGGACCCGCTCTGCAGGACAAAGGGGTGGGATTCAGCAACCTAGAGACCTTCAATATAGTCCCTTCTTAGCTCTGTTTTTGAAATTCTCTGAACATTGTTTTCTCATCAATAAAACAGATAATATCAGCAGTTGTTATGAGGATTAAAAAAGAATGGATGTAAAAGTGCTTTTTATACTCCAGAAAAAGGAACGAATATTAGTTATTGCAGAGACACTGGGAATAAAACTTCACAGACACCACATCCACCTGCTCGTCTTACACAGGAAGAGACCAAAACTCTAGAAAGAAAATCATTGCTCCCTGAGGATTTGCTTCCCACGACATGCCTTTGTGTCCTGTGACGCCAGGTCCTCTTTCTAACTCAGTTTCTACAATGCAAAGATTCATCTCCTCCCATTATTTTAAGCATGCCAAACTCTACCTCTGACATTGCCCTTTGTCCCTCTCCTCTTGGTTGTTAGCAAATGTCTCGGCAGGGTTGATGAAAGAAGATGCGGTGGGTGTGAAGACATGCCCACTGAATATGCATGCTGCCCTGGTCACTGAGTTTCTATGGTCCCTCTTGGTGCCCACAGAGGTACTATTTTAACTCGGTGGGCACTGGCTCTAGAAAGCTCCTCCCATGTAATTCTGTGAGTACTGTGAACGACCGACCACACTTGAGAACAGGGGCTCCCTTCCCTCCATCACAAATCTAAAATCTTACTGAATTACAGTGGGAATAAGTCTTGATTCATCAAATAGATTGTGCAAGAAATGTTGTGTTACAAGATTTTATTTATTTAAATCTAGTTAAATCAGACTCCAGGTCTCTATGATATTAAGATGATGGAAACATGAAACTAAGAATTACTGGGCCCCGTTTCCAATAGTGTAAAGGTCTCAGAGTCTGCATGATGTACATCCCTCTGGAAGCCCCTCTGGCCCTCACTCGCCAGGTATCACTGGGATGCTCCTGGTCTGAGAGGCCATGGCCCTGTGCACCTGCAAGTGCTGACATGTTTGTGCCACTTAAGGCACAGGAGTCCTCACTGAAACCAGCAGCCCTTGGCTTGGGTTTGACCTGCATGCCTACACGGAGCGGTTGTCATCCTTGAAGGTCCAGCCATCCTTTCCAAAAGGGCTGAGGAGCTGGCGATGGGTCGTGCTTGCCACTGTGGAACTCACGGGCAAAGGATGCTTCACAGACAACGTTGTGCCTCTTGCCAACCCCTTTGTGCTTTTGGCCTTCCAAGGCACTTTCCTTTTACCTTCCTTTCTGAGATGTCAAGTACTGTGTTCTCTTCAAGAGCTTGAAGTATGGTGAGATGGAATCTTCATAGTTCAGAGGGATCCATTTGCTATACTTAATCAAATTCATTCAATGTGGAGCCCCAGAGCTGCTGGATTGACTAGTAGGGAATTTTGAGGTTCTTCTTTCTTTGGATTGCACACCAAAAAGGAAGCTTAATATAATTCTCTCAATCGTTTTTATAGCTGAGTAGTATTCCATTGTGTAGATGTACCACATTTTCCGTATCCACTCATCCGATGATGGGCATTTGGGCTGGTTCCAACTCTTGGCTATTGTAAAGAGTGCTGCGATGAACATTGGGAAACAGGTATACCTTCGACTTGATGATTTCCATTCCTCTGGGTATATTCCCAACAGTGGGATAGCTGGGTCGTATGGTAGATCTATCTGCAATTGTTTGAGGAACCTCCATACCATTTTCCATAGAGGCTGCACCATTTTGCAGTCCCACCAACAATATTAAGTGAAACAAGTCAGGCACAGAAAGAGAAATACCACATGTTCTCACTTATTGGTGGGAGCTAAAAATTAATATATAAATTCACACACACACACACACACACACACACACACACACACAAACTGGGGGGGGGGAGAAGATATAACAACTACAATTATTTGAAGTTGATACGACAAGCAAACAGAAAGGACGTTGTTGGGGGGAGGGGGGGAGGGAGAAGGGAGGGAGGTTTTGGTGATGGGGAGCAATAATCAGCCACAATGTATATCGACAAAATAAAATTAAAAAAAAAAAAAAAAGCCACAGATATAAATAAAAAAAAAAAAAAAAGGAAGCTTATGTGGTAACATAAAATGCTGGATGGGCCTCTAGTCTGTGGTCCATCATGGTCACCATTCACCACTTGACTGGCCAGAGCCTCCTACTTCCTAGGAGCAGCTCAGCTCTGGAGCGCTTGTGCTGTGCTGTGCTGTGCTTGGGGCTTGGAAATATTCTCGAGGATAGAAACCTTGACAGTGAGACCCAGCTACTTTCAGTGTACCACCATGCATTCTGTCTCTGGGTAGAAGTCCTAGCACTTCTCTGGGTTCTGAAGGCAAAGGCAGCCACGGGGTCCTGTGACTCACAAAATCCTATATGTGCACCCTTTGCAAGATCTGGGAATCCTCGCCTTTCTCGGTGCTTTCTAGAGCTCTCACCTCTTCTCCTTTTTCCTGGCATAATTTGAGGCAAAGGAGCACAAATGCTATCTGCTTAGAGTGGAGTGGGAAAAAATAAAGCCAAAACAAACAGTAATTGATATGTAGGGGAATTCACATGCGAGAGATTTCTAAGTAAAAAGGTAGAGACACTGAAGGTTTGCCTTCCTGTTTAGAATAAAGGTGAGAGTTGAAAATAGATGATCACAAATACAAGTGGATAGTCAAATATACAGTCCTTCACTCATTCATTCTATTGCTTAACAAAAATGAATTGAGCACCTAATATATGCCAGGGACTGGGGTCAGAAATGATAAGAAGCACAATGTAATGGAGGGACAGATAAAGAAGGTCATGCCATGGTTTATGAAGTGATCTACAGAACAGAAGGAACGTGAGCTCTGGGTAGGTTGTCACTTTCCAGGTGTGTGACCTTTGGGGAGCTTCTTCTCTAAGTCCCCATTTCTTTATCTATCAAACTCCCGTTTGTTTGTTGTACGAGTGTCACAGAGCAGACACCCTGGCTACAGAGTTCTCAATATGCGTGACCTCTCACCTTCCACATCTGTTACAAAGGGAATCAAATTTTATCTCCAATTTTGTGACATATTTTCTCCTTTCTAGAAATGTGTGAACAAATACTTTTTATAGTCAGGGTTTTATCATCTTTATTTCATTACTCTTGTTAAACAGAATTCGGGAATTTGTATTTCTAAGTGCTCTTTCTCTAAAGCTTCTTGCAGATGCTATTGAAGTACAAGGGTTTCTTCATAAAAAAAAAAAAAAGGGAAAAGATCCAATTTCTGTGAGTCATCTGCTCTCCCAGTTGTCATTTTTAAAAGTTAACTGTGAGCAGGCCAGATACTAGCCATGAAGTGTCCTGTGTCCTCTTTTTCAGAATATCAGCATCTGCTGAGGAGTTAGTGACCATGGACATGGTGTAGGTGGCCGGATCTACAGGGCACCCAGATGTTCCTTCGTGCATGGTCAAATCCCTGACCATATAGCGTCCTGGTGGCCGGGCCCTGCAGGCTTCTAGTCTTCAGCCCCCCGGGCTAGAATCTATGTCAGGAAGACCCAGAAACTTGATGGTGGCTGCCTCTCTGTGAGTGTGTGTGTGTGTGTGTGTGCATGCACATGCATATGCATGTATTTAGACCCAGATTTTCCTAGCACCATGTGCTATGTGGACCATTAATTTTATTGTAAAATGTACAAGTATATTTTGCCTTGGTAATTCCCTAACATGTTTTGAGATAATTGGAGATGTCCTAAGGCATTTTTTGTTCAAGGAGAAGATGGTCATTATCATAGTGACAATAGCCACAGTGAATTGATCACTTATTATGTGCTAGGCTCTCGATGTTTTACAACCCCCTTTTCTAATAACCTCAGTCCTACAAGGAACCAACTGTGTTATTCTTTTCTTGCAGGTGAAGGAATTGAGGCTCAGGGAAGAAGAGTCACTTGTCCAAATCCATGTGGTTTATTAGAGCCTATACAGTAGATTTTGATCCTGGTTTTATCTGACTGTAACTTCACATCGTTTTTAGTTTTCCACCTGCATTTCTATGAGAATTTGAAAGAAAGAACATCTCAAATTGAAACACATACATAGTTATTGTCTAATGTGCTGGAAGACATGAGGTTTTTGAAAAAGTCTGTAGGAACTAGTGAAATGACTCATAACTTTCTATTAAACTCACTGTAGATTTGCTTTAATTATGGTGAGATGGAATCTTCACATTTCAGAAGGATCCATTTACTATGCTTAATCAAATTCATTCTAATGCAGAATCCCAAAGCTGCTGGGTTGAATAGCAGGGAATTTTGAAGTTCTTCTTTCTTTGGATTGCACACAAAAAAGGAAGCTTACGTGGTAACATAAAATGCTGGATGTGTATATTTTTATAAGGTATTGGCAAGGCAGCTCCCAGGACACAAGGATGTGCTAATGCAGAAGGCAAAGTTCAGGGGAGCATGTCCTCCTGTCTCATATTACAGCACCCTGTCCCCGTCAGTGTGGCATTATTAATTGGTCTTTTTAAACTTATATATGTCACCCACTCAACTTTGAGCTACTTAATTGAAGGGATTTGTCTCAGTTGTCTGTATCCTCAATATCCAATACCACGTCTCCTGGCATATTAGAGGTATTAAAAGATGTTTGCTGATATTAAAAAAAAAAATGGACTAAATATCCCAACATCTGTATTTTCTAATATAAATAATTTAATACTTAGTACATATTTAGAACATATCTGTGATCACTTAGCATTGCTCCTTTAAACAAATCTATTAAAATCTGTTCTGTTCTACTGATTCAGAGCTTGGGTAATTTTCTGCTTCATCTACTTCATATAATTCTGTTCAAGCAACTTCTGACAAAGCATTTACTGTGAAAAACATCTTCAGATACACTTTGGTTACCATTAGGAATTCCAGTTGCCTGCTGTAATTTTAATTCAGTCCTTTGCCCAGTGGGGTGCCCTTCCCCAACCACATTTTTTGGCACCATTACAAAAGAGTTGGAGCTGGGCCATCAACTGTGGGCAGTTCGTCAAGTCCCAGTGGCCCCCATGGACAGTTGAGCGGTGGGTGAATTCTTCTGTGGACCTCCTGGCTCAGCCCCTCCAATCCCTCCAACTCTAGGTCTCCTTTTTCCTCCTGCACCTGGTGTTCTAGCTACCCTGAATTAGTCATATCTTGTGATTTTCTTTGTCTTCTTCATGTATTCAAAGTCTGATCATTCTTTGTGGTCTTCAGGTCTGATTCGCAGGCTGCCACCTTTACAGCAATTTCTCTGATTTCTCACCCAAACATTACCTCTCTATTTGATTGCCCCAGATCAGTTCTTTCCACCTCCATCATTAAGGTTCTAAGGGAAACTATGTGTCACCTTCCCTAGTTAGACTAGAAACTATCTTTGAAGCAGGAAACCTTGTCCAGTTCTGTATCTACTCCTTTCCCTTCTCTCCACCTTCCTCTTCTATATAAAGGATGCTTAACAAATGGTTTTGAAAGAATTAAGAGAAGCAAGCTGCTTGTGGGAATAGATGAGAAAGTAAAAACAATTGATGCAGATCCCAGGAATTGAATTACAGCTCCACTGTGTACAAAGAATCTTGGGCACATGAACTTCAAAACTTCTTTTCTTGAAATATACTGGGAAACTAGTGAGGCCCTTTAGCTAATGAATCACCCCATACAAGATTCAGGTTCAGGGAAGCTCCCTGTGGTCTCCTTTCTTCCCAGGAACTTAGTAGGCTTCCCTTTTTCTTCCCCCATCATAGCAATGTCATCTTTGACCTTTATTGCTTGTTAAGTCGTCTCTTTTCCCAAATCAGAGGGAGTGTCTCTGGCTTTTTCTTTCTGGTTTTTTTTTTTTTTTTTTCATCCCTCATACTTAGTAGGCATTTAATAAATATGTATTTGTAGAAAGATTGGTCTAACAGATGGACGCTCATATCCTGTTAATTTCTGCCAGTGATTTTTGCTGGTCACTAAAGCTTGCTAGTTGATGCTGGAAGCTCTTTTTCTATCGTATTTTTCTCTCCACTTGCAAAATGAAGCACACCTATCTCCTTTCTCACTTAGACATCACATCCCTAAGTTGATATTCTCCAGAAGTGTTTTGTGGAAGAACGCTAGTCTTATCTTAGGCTCTAGTGGAGAAGAAGTAAGAGGAAGAGGAGGTGGAAAGATGTAAAGTCAAATAAGTTACGTGACCATGAAACCTATTTTGCCTGAGTGATATCTATTGATACCAGAGTCAGTTTGGAGAGAGCTCTTCTGTTCTGTGTATTATTGACTGTTTCCTGCTGTGGAGAAATGCATATCATTTGAACAGTTTTTATGAAGAATTCCCTAAAAATATAGTAATTTTCAATATAAAAATTCTGGGAATTTTATAAATTATGGGAAAAATCCTTAGTAGCTTTTTTCCTTTGATGATGAAGAGACTCCCCATGCAATGACAAAACATCAGTAACATCAGTGATTGGGTATTTCAGTCTCTCAAAATGTCATTGCATGAGTCACCTCTGCTTGGCACCCCTTTAAGATTGCACAGGTAAAGTACTCCAAGAGATTTTAAAGCCTCATGATGGAACTAATGGCTTTTTCAAAGATATTCTTCAAGACATACTCAAATCCTGCAAGAAATAATAAATGAGGAGATAATGAGGAGCATTTATTTCTCAGTGTATCACTGTAATGCTGCCTCGCTAAACTCACAATTTATGACAAGCAAGGATTTTTTTGTGAGTGGAATGCATTATGCTGGAAAAAAAAATTAATGACCATCTGTAAATGTGGGGATGGCTGGCAAATCTGTTCTGCATGTTGTAATAAAAATGGTTTATTGGGCTATTGAAGTCAGACACAGGAGCCAAAAGCTGCAGACTCCACTGGGTCAAATGCTTGGACTTAATGCCGTTTTCACATACACGGGGATCTCCCTGAATCTCTGTGCTTCTGCCCCAACCTGAAGGATCCTAATGAAATTGGTTCCTTTTGGTATGTTAGTTCTTAGACAAGTTGTTACTGCTTTTGAGGCCCAGGTTCCTACCTGAAAATGATAGGTTGGATTAGATAAACTCTAAGATCCCATGCACATGTAACTCTCTAGGATTCAAAACTGTTTCTCACTGATAAAGTCTAAAATAAATGTATTTAGACTGAATTCCACTCTATTTCCATACTGTGTGACAATAAGAGAGGTGATGTACCCACCATCTTTCAAAATTTCTTGTGCCAGAAAGTAAGAACGCGCTCAGGGAACAAAAACACGCCACAAGGCACAGAGGTCAGCTTGAAGGGGACACTACTGGCCAAATCTGGGACAATTTTAGCATGAAAAAATCAACAAACAATGACAGTGATGGCTTATAGAACCAATTGGATAAAGTGGCAGTCCCTATGTCCTTATTGACATCAATCAACCAACCAGGAGTATGAAGTATTTATTGTCCCTGTGCTGATGATGTCAACTTCGATCACTTGGTTAAGGTGGTGTCTGCCAGATTTCTCACTGCAAAGTTAGTAGCTTTTTCTTTGTGAAATACTATGATGAGATAGTTTGAGATTACATGAATAGCCTGTTTCTTATTGAACCTTCACAATTAGCATCTGAGGATGAGCTTTTCCTGAATCAATTACTACCATGATGCTTTCTACATAGTAATTCTCTGATTTCATCATTTCTTCCACATTTGTGATTTGGCATTCCACTTTAGGCAGAACTCTTCCCCCCACCCCCCATTTGTTACTTATTTGCTTGCTTATTTATATCAGTGTGGACTCACAGACTCTAGGTGAAGATTACACAGGGTGCATTAGTATACTATTTTTACTAGTTTTCTGTACCTAAAATTATTTTAAAATGAAAAGTTTGTAAAAACTGTATGCGTGTAAGCCAGGAAACTGGAGAATGAGTCTTTGGCCTCAGATGGTTTCTTGACTCAAACATCCCTAGGCTGCCTTTGCTTTCACTGTTACAACCAAAATCTTCTCAGGACTCACAGCCCAAGAGTATAAACTAGGAACCACGGCAGTAACACAGAAGTATCTCTTTGCCATAGCTGCCAACTGCATGATGGCAAAAAAAAAAAAAAAAAAAAAAAAGAAAGAAAAAAAAAAGAAAAAGAAAAAAGAAAAAAAATGGAAATCCCTTCAGAGTTTCCAGGTCAATGTCAAGGAGTCCAAAGAGGCTCCTTATGAGGGCTGTCCCCTGCTGCAGCACATTCAGCAGGGTGTCCTAGGATACTTCTGATGTTCTCCAGTGTTTGAAATCCATGCAAGTCTGAGTTCTTGCTCCTACTACCCATAAGTGCCATGCACCTCCTTAAGATGGGTCACATCCTTACTGTCCACTTGTGTCTCCTTCGTTATACGAGTCATTTTATACTGCTACAGTCTGCATGTCGGTGTCTTCCCTAAATTAGGTGACAGTATTAGGAGGTGGAGCCTTTAGGAGGTGATTGGATCATGAGGGCGTGGGTGGGATTAATGCCTTTATAGAAGGGACCCTAGAGTGCCTCACCCCAGCACCACGCAAGGATGCAGTGACAAGGCACCACGGATGAACCACGAAGCACCCCTCACCAGACACCGAATCTGCTGGAGCCATGACATTGGACATCCAGACTCCAGAACTGTAAGAAATAAATTTCTGTTGTTTATAGGCTGCCCAATTTATGACATTTTGTTATAGCAGCCCTAACGAAGACACATACTCTTGATATCTTACCAAGATTTTGCCATCCAGCTCTTCTGCCTTTGTGACTTCCTCCTGCTGCAGCACGAGCTACAAATGTGGGAACGAGGCTGGGATTCAGAGGACAGTCTGAGGGGTCCGTACCTCTCCTCTGAGCAGTCGCACTCTGAGGATCAGGTGTGTGCACGGACTCTTGTTCTCCATCCTCATGCTCGGTGTTTCCTACTTGTAGGTTCCTGGAAACATACCTCAGGTGCACTCGAGACCTGAGTTTATGTGACTCTGCGTTCTGTTTTTCTAGGAAAGTAATACTTTATGCCTCTTGTCCTATTAATCTGAATAATGCCCCTTTTCACTCACAAAAATGTCCCTGTTTAGAAGATATGTTTATTAGTTAGTCAACCTGTCCAGGGCAACATTGGGATTCCACCATACACCCTTGAATAGTTTGGTTTCCCCACAAACTTTAGGCCAGCTGGCTAAGAGGATTAAAATTTAAGGCACACCCAGGGTTAGTGTGTGTGTGTGTGTGTGTGTGTGTGTGTCAGAGCGGGGTAGGGGTGCTCTATCTCCATAGTTTTTTCATGGTTATGCCTGCCGGCAAATTAATCAAGTCAGGTGGAAAGGTGAAGGAGAAAACTTAAAGATGTTCATAGGCAGATTTTCCTATGGCTAGACTGGGGCTTGCCAGCTTGGAAAAAGGAGGGCAAGATGAGAAACTGTGGAGACAGATGTGTATCTAGCATAAATCTCTGTGCAGCATCTCCCACAATGGGGGCACTGTGCAGGCCATAGAACCTCACATGTGGCTGCTATTTGGGGGAAAGGTGGAGGGATTCTATGGTGCATACACAGAGAATGCTAATTTAATACAGATTGAGATACGTGCCATGGCCCAGGAGCAAACCCAGTCTTGTGGGAGCATGGAGGAAGAGCAGCTAGAGGGACCAGAGGACTAGTGGCCTGCAGGCCGGAGCCTGGCAAGCTCGGCATCTTCACGGGAGGGGTGCATGGTGGGGAGATCATGAGTGGCTGCCTAGAACCAGAGCATGCAAGGCCTGGAGAGTTAAGCAAGAATAGGGCTTGACAGGGGTGGGTATGTGCATAAGACATACAGCAATGCTTGTCATGAGAGATTGGAAGGTGGATCATGAAAGGGCAGACGTGTCGTCCTGGACTTCGCCACAAGTCCGTGTGTTCCTATTTACCTTTGACAAGCTTATTCTTGCTTAGGAGCTGGGTTTTGATGATGAACAGGCACGGATGACCCATGGTGGTGGCCACCTGGAATGAATTAGCCAAACGGAGGTGGCCAGCTCTGCCCACAGGATTCCCTTCTGTAGAGTGGAGTTGGGGCGAGGGAACATCTGACTTGGGTGTTTCTCTCATCTCAGAATAACGGAAAGGTACAGCTCAAATTCACTCCACGCAGAGAAAGGCATAATCTCTTCCATCTGTGCAGCCCCTGACCTTTCCCAAGACTGCTGTCCTCTATTCTTAACTCATCGGGGGAGGATCTGACATGGGAAGGGGCTTTGGATTCTGGCCTCAATGCAATGACTCATTTTGTGACCTTAGGGGTACCATTTACAAGAAGGAAAACTAGCGTTTTTGAGCACATACTATGTGTTAGCCAGGCTTTCACACCTATTATTCACCCCACACGTATATATTAACCTCTGCAAAGTATCATGTGCTGAGCTAGGTACTGGCTACACAGAGGTCAGCAAGACAGAAATAGAGTCCTGAGTACTCACTAAATCCCTGTTAACCAATCGAGAAGATTGAGGCCTGGACAGGGTAAGTATTTTACCCCAAGTCACACAGGACTTGGGATAGACCAGGGATTTATATGCTCATCTCTCTGATGCAAAAGCCTCAAATTTCCTCACTTGTAAAAATATGATGATTGGACTGGAGTGCTTCTAAGGGACTCCCAACCTCAAAAATTCTACAGTGCTTATTTTTTTGTTTTGTTTTGTTTTTTGTTCTTTTTTCTTTAATTCCATACAACAACCTTATGTAATAGCTAGGCCAGCTAATTTTCTTTCAACACTTGGAGTCTCAGAAGCTACGGTTGTATGGAAATTGTCTTGATCTCTTTTTATTGTGTGATGGCTCACTGGCAGGGTAATAGTGGCATCACAATCAATTTCCATGTGATTAACCTTTGGGAAAGTATGGTGAGGACAGAGCTCGCACCTGTAAAAACAGAAAAATGAGAGGCTTTGGTTTTTATCTTAAAGGCTGGTCTCGAGGAACTGGACAAAGGAATTTGAAGGACGAGAGTCATAGACTTTCCCAATACATAAGTGAAGTAGGAGTGGTTTTGTCTTAGGTGAACCTTTGAAATGCTGATGAGAACAACTAGGAACAATTCAGCGAACCAGTGAAAGGATTTTAAACAATTTTTTGCATATAGCAACATGCCGCCCTGCGGAGCTGGCAGAGGGTAATAATGAGGATGTCTCTCATGGCTTTGCAAGCCTGTCCCAATGGGCTCCAGATTGCATACTTGTTTGGCTTGAATAGAGTTGAAACTAATAATAAAGTGCTGAATGTGAATACCTTTAGGAGGAGCATGCATTCCTCTGTGCTCTGTAGTTTTTCTCTTGCCTTCTACCCAGCTGCCTGGCTCCTGGAGGCTCATCTGTGAGTACCACCCCCTAGAGTCCTGGGGACACCTTGAGAGATGGTGGTTCTGGGTTGAGGACTGGAATGAAAGATTGCAGCGGCTTGGGTTCTAGGCACACTCCTCTCCTGTCAGTTGCTTGTGACTTTGGTTCATTTAGTTAATCCTCTGAACCTTGGTTCCATTTGAAAAGCTGAGCAATAGCCTTGCAGGATTTTGATAATTAGAAAAAAAAAAAAAATAGCAAGAAAAGTCCTAACATATGACTAGCCGGTAGTCGCTGCTGTTTAAATGATGGCTGTCATTATGTCTTACTCTCTTACAGCTGCAATAGCAGAATACTGTGGACTGGGTGGCTTGAACCAAAGAGGTCAATATCTCATAGTTCTGAAGCTGGGAAATCTGAGACCAAGGCAGTTTCAGTATCTGGTGAGAACCTGCTTCCTCAAAGGCAGCACCTTCTCGCTGTGTCCTCATACGGTGGGAGGGGAAAGGCTCTCTGGGGCCTCTTTTCTAGGGTATTAATCCCATTCTAATCTTCTGATACCATCACCTTGGGGGTTAGGATTTCAACATGTGCACTGGGGCGGGGGGGGGGGGGGACTCAAACACTCTGTCCATACCATGTTACTGTTTTCATCTGCTCAGGTCAGCATTTGCAGAGTATGTAGCAAGTGCTTGTCACTGTGCTTGGTTCAGGGACCACAAAGAGACATAACTGTTCTTTTGTTTCCAGGAAGCAGGTCTTTTGGTGGCCCATCTCCTCACTCTGGTAAATGGGAACAGAAGGGGTTGACTTCAGACCCCCTCATCCTTCCCGCTTTACTTTCTCAGTTCCGTGGCCTCCCTGTAATGAAGAGGTGTCTCGATTTGCACCCCGTTCCTCGTCTGGACAGTGTATGCACGATTAGCTCATTTTCTTCTAAGGCTCTTTGTTTAAGAGGGTTTGGTAGATTTGCTAATTCAGTTGCTTATGTATAACTCTTGTCATACCGTCAATTACAGAAGTCTTTGAACGGCATGACTGAAAACGTGTTTGGCTTAATCAGTTCTGACAGCAGTGGGGACAGGGTTGAGAATCAATACACCATACAAAGGAACTCCATTAATGGGCTGGTCTCAGGGCATGGATTCGTCTCTCTCTGTGTTATCAGAGTTTCTGTACTGATGGATGTCACCTCTCTATCAACTGCTCCATCACCTCTACCAGCAAGTTAAAAATAATTGGTGCTTAGAAATTTCACCAGTCCAGAGAACTTCCTCTAACCTTTAACAGCAGCAGCGACCATGACCACCACCAAATAACACAGTGGGGAGTGCAGGATCAAGGCAAAGCTCTGAGGTCAGATTACCAGGTTAAATACCAATGACATCACCTACTAGCTATGTGACTTGCGCAAATGACTTAACTCCCCAATACCTCAGTTTCCTCATCTCTAAAATAGCATCAATGAAAGAAGAAGAGAGCAATATCTCAGGAGGGGAGAACGTTACATGAGAGTGACAGTGAAGCAGCGGGTGCAGCACCTGGCAAGAGTGAGCACTTAGCAAAGGTGAGAATCATACTCTCTCCCTTGTGCCAGTCACAGAGATCGTGGCTTGACGTCAGTGTTCGTACTGGCGCTGACAAGCACAGAGAGCCTATTTCATGCCAGTATTTGTTCTAAGTGCCCTATGCTATTAACTCATTTTGATCTTCAGGAAAATTTCATGAATAAAAAATTTATTTCTATTTCATAGAAGAGGAATCTGAGTACTAGCAGGGTCTTAACGTGAACCCTGTGTTTACCTCACTACAAAGTCTATGCCTGTGACCATGACCCTGAGAACAACTTGGCTCACGAACTACCAGCTTGTCACTCTGCTCTGGACAGTGACCTCAGAACAGAAACTTGGCTGTTCTTCCAGAAGTCAGGGTGCTGGATAGGGGAGGATTTTGTGTGTGTGTGTGTGTAAGGTTTTGCAGCATAGAGACGAAGGCAGAATTTTGTGATTCTGCACCATATTCTGACACATATGTAAATGGCCAATATGCGGAAGCTTCCAGAAGCACAGGGTGAGATCTAGGTACGTAGGAGACAGGGACATCCCTTTCCCTTCTTCCCCAGCACCTGCTTTCTTTCAGACATGACCATTTCTTCTCCCCTCCTTCTTTTCCTCTTACATGTTCTTTTTCTCCTTCTTTTAAATCTACTTCAGCCTTTTCTCTGACCATCTAACCTTTCGAAACAGTGAAGTCCATAAGAATGCAGAATGTTCTAGAACCTCACAACTCAGTGTGCTCCACAGACTGACAGCACTGGTGTTGTCTAGTAGATTATTGGAAATATGGAACATCAGACCCCACCCTGGTCCCACCGAATCAGGATCTACATTTTAACGCGATCCCCAGGTGATCTGTGTGCACATTAGAGTCAGAGAAGACCTGGGGGAGAAAGTGCCTGGGCTTCGGCATCAGAAAAAAATAAATTTGAATCCCAGCCCCTCCACTCATCATCTGTACTGCTGTGGAAAAACTGTACAAGCTTTGTGCAATTGTTTTCCAATCTATAAGTTGAACTTAATAATATCTTGGAAGCCTGTTTTAAGAATTGGTGGTAATAAAGTTAACTGTAGTTGTTCCTCTGTGCCTGGTATGCTGTGAAATGTTTAACTTCTATATATTCGTTCTCATTTCATCTTCACAACAAAACTATTAAGTAGGTGTTTGGTATATCTTGGATGCAAATGAGGAAATTCAATTTAAAAGCGAAAAGTACCGTGCTCGGGGTTGCAGTCACTAAGTGGTAAAATCGGCACTTGTCAGAGCTTTGGTTCCCCAAAGAAGGAAGGGGGTTATTACAATAATCTTTCCACCCAGCATGAGAATCATGTGAGTATTCACTTTTTATTTCTTTCATTCGTATGTGTCTTGCCAACATCATTCAAATTATTTCACATTCCTTACTTCATTCAGCCGGTGTCATGAAATGTATAGAATGCCATGACTTAAATGACGTTAAAAAGCAATATCCTTTCTAATGAGAGAAGCATGTGTCCCCAAAGCACACTGGGTGGTGAGCAATATGGAAAAAAGTCAGTGGAACATCTGACAGTGGCCTCCAGGATGTGGCTTTCCCTGCAATAATTCCTTCCCTCTTCTCAGGGCAGCTGGAAGGAAACTCCCCTTGCTTCTCTGAGACCTGACCCCTTCCACACCTGGCTAGGACCAGGGCCCCTCCTCTTCCTCTTCCAGGTGACTCTCAGACAGAGTCCTGCATGCAGCCTTCTCCTCGGCCATGGTCTGTCTCACCCTTTATTAGTAACAATCATCCTCTCAGCACCATCCAAGAGGAGCCCTGTCCAGAGGACACTAGGTTGATTTGGCTTTCAATTTCATTAAAAGGAGCTTTGTCAGTGTTACGAGGACTAGGACACTTCAGGAACTATTACAATTAGATAGGATATAAACCCTTGCCAGGAATAATGAACAACATCATCTCATAATCTCTTTCTCAGGCATGAAAGTAACCCAGGTACAGCTTCTGCTAAGGATGTGCTGAGCATGTCATGAGTGTGAAATCTGTGGTCCATTCGGAGCTGTTGAATAGTGAGCAAGTGGCTGAGGCTTTCGGCAGGACAGGTGCTCTGTGCGGCAAGATTAGAGCCAGGAATCGCCAGACTCCTGTAAAAGGAACGTGATGAAGTGAGACGTGATCTTACACTTTAATCTTGCTCTTCAAAGGGGGCTCACTCCCAAGTCCTTCTCCCTGTCTTTGTGACGTCTGCTACATGATGGCCGAGAGCAGGTGACAAGGATCAGCCTCCATGCCTTGTCCAGTGTACTTGTGAGGGACGCAGGAGGAGTAGAGAAAGAGGCTGAGGACTGGGAGATTGATTTTGCCATTGAAACGTGAGCTTGCTCTGCTCTTGGGTCTCTTGTTGAGTGCTGAGTGACGGCTGCAACGGGATGCTGTGAGTGGGGCCCTGGGGGTTCCCCACATACCCAGAGCACCTTGTTTTAATACATGTGTGCTTGTCTGTGCTCCCTCAAGCTGGTTCTGCACTTGAAGTTTAATTCAATTCCAAATCTCAGGGGCGGAAAATAGCCCACCTGGAAAGAAAAAAAAAATCTAAGATATTCATGCATTTGGAGTTTTCAACAAAGACCCCCTTCACTGAAACACCAGAGTAAGAGCTCTCAGTAAGGCACCAGATACATGGGCCTTGCACAGCCTTTGAAGCCACAGCTTCAGATCTAGATTGGACTGTGCTTCTATAACGCTGTCACATTGGACTTGCTGCCTGAGCTGATCTACCTATTGTGAGGGAAATGAAGATGAAGTCCACCCTCGTGCGCAACCCAGCAAAAAGCAAAGCTGAACCTGCTGCTGTGTGCAAGGGCTTCTTCCCTCTGAGAAGTGTGACACATGCGGTTGAATAGCATTTTACATACATTTTTTGAAATGCACTTGAGAAAGTCTGGTTTGCTAGCTCTAGTAGTTTTAGCGTCGTACTATCGTCAAAAGGGTCTCTCACAATGATGTCTAAAGACTTTAAACATGTGTTCTTAATTATATTTTGTCCAAACTAGCAGGAAGACCCACTTCAGATGTTCTAATATTTTTTAATTGGTGGGACAACATAGTGTCAGATTAATCTAGGGGTTTGGAGAACCGCTCTGGCCTCCCAGAGACGGAAGGAGCTGATCTCTCTGCGAGACGTTCTCCCACGGGTGCTGACGTCTGTGCCATCTAATGCAGCCTCTGAGCTCTTGCTTAGTTGATCAGCCCCATTTTTTTTTTAATAAAACTTTTATAAAACCGGGTTATTGAACATTTTTAAGCCACCTGTCATACTGCCTAAACTGTTATGAAAATTTTGATGACTTTCATACGTTGTCAGGAAAATTGGCCCCGTGTCTATACAGCACCCCATGACCAGACAATTTAAGGAAATATGGAGGTGGTGTGTGAGGTACTTTAAAAAGTTCATTGGAAAATAGAGTTAAAAGGTAACGTAACTCTTTCCATGAACTTTTTGACGTACCCTGGTGTACACAGCTGTCTCTGCTTTTAATGACCAAATTTTCCTCAGATGTCCAGGAAGGGCCCCAAAACAAATACGAAGAACAGAGCATTTTAACCTTCACGTGAGGAAAGTTGATTTTTTTTTTCTCTTTTAATACTTACTTTTAATCTTATTAAAAACAATATATATTAATTGTAGAAAAATTGGAAAATACAGGCAAGCATAATAATAGGAATAGGAATAGTGATACTGATAACAGTTGTGGTGATGACTGAGTGAAATAATCAGTCATCCCATCATCTAGTGATTACACAATAGAGTTTCCTTTCAAATGCCCACCCCAACCCAACAGGGTCTACATTTTCAGACATGGGTCTTCTGGAGCATATGGGTTTTTCACCTACTTTCTTATTGAAAATGTAATTTCCACATGGTAGTCTACAATGGAGGTCAGCTAACCTTTTCTGTAAAGAGCCAGATAGTAGATATTTTAGGCTCTGTTTCAACTACTCAAAATCTCCTGTTATAGGATAAAAGGAGCCTTAGATGCTAGGTAAAGATCAGGTGTGGCTGTGTCCCAGTAAAATTTCATTTATGGACACTGCAATTTGAATTCTGTATAATTTTCATATAACATCAAATATTATTCTTTTAATTTTTTCAATCATTTAAAAGTGTTGTAAGTCAGACGAGACAGTAGTGGCCACATTTGGCTTGCTGGCTATGGGCTGCTGACCCTTTCCCACAACATCACTTTGAGTGACAACATAGTATTTTGTGGCATTGCATGTTATTTACTTATGCACTTTCTTAACGGTGAACATGTATCTTCCTTCCATTTTACTTTTCACTCTTCTAAGTTGTACTATGAATGCACATCTCTGTAGTAAGATTGTTGGATTAAAGGACATTTCCCTTTCCAGTGACCTTGCTTTACATTTCCAGTATGCTGAAAAGGCATCTCCCTATGCCTAGAACTCATGGGGGATGAAGAGGTGGCACACAGATGGGGGTGATGTGAAACAGAGGGTGTGTTAATCAGCAGGTCCCGGTGGTCACCACAGAAACTTTGATAAAGGGGCAGAAAAACAAGCTGCCAGTGCAGAGGGGAAGGACAGCTGTGAGTTGTCGCTCCCTCCCTTTGCAAGTACAGCAGAATTTTTGGAATTGGAATCAGTTCTTTGCCAGATCCTGGTTTGCTGCCCCATTAGGTTACATCTGAACCAGGCGGAGCCCCCAGAATTGACGGGGTCCTGTCTCACCCAGCTCCCCTGTCACCATCTAACATGCCTGTCACACTGGAGAGGTTAGACTTGTGTGGCTTCAGCTCTACCAAACATGTGCAGGACACAAAACTCCTCCCCAATGTGGTAATGAGCCCTGGTTACCAGTCTCAGCCTCTCTTCTCTCATGGTGATTCACGCTTTGGGGTCTGATGTCCCTTCCTGCTGGGGACCTTTGTCAGGGCCCTTTTGGTCTATCAAAATTGTTCTAATAATATTCAGTTACAAAATGGAAAGGGCCAGAGTCTCAATCCTTTCCCTCCCAGAAGGCTCCTTCACTCACCTGGAATTGCATGCACACCTCGGAGGACCAGCAGTGCAGACTAGGGGGTGGTAAGGGGACACTTTTACGCGCCATGTGACTTCACAGCACCTCACTCCAGGACAAAGCCAGCCCACTTGTGTTTGTCTAGTTAAAAGCAACTTTCTCAAATTATGAAAATCTGATGAAGATTACATACTGCAGTTAGAGTGTTTCTTGCAGGAAAAAAAAAAAAAAAGAAAGAAAGAAAAAAATTTTAGATTGTTTTTTGGGAAACCAGTTCTTTAAGCCAAGAAGTGTTCAATGAACATTTGCAAAATGATTTGTTATTCATTCAATACATGAATTAACACTTGACTTTCTCAAGCTACATTCTTCTCACCTTCCCTGTTTCCCACACATGGCCACTTCTCAGCTGGAACAAAGAGGCAGGACCTGACTGCCATAAACATCAACTACACTTCAGGTCTAGGGCTCGGTGCTTCTACAGACACGATCCCATGCTTGTTAGGACAACCCTGTACCAGTTTGTTAGGGCTTCTATAACAAAAGGGCACTAGATGGGTGGATTAAACAAAGAAATTAATTGTTTCACAGGTCCGGAGGCTAGGACTCCAAGACCAAGGTGTCGGCTGGTTGAATCGCATTTTGTATAAGATTCTGGTTTGGCGAGCTGGGTTGGTTGCTTTGAGGGCTGTGAGCAAGAATCTGTTCCAGCCTCTCTCCTACCCTCTCATGGTTTGCTGGCAACCTTCGGTGTTTCTTGACTAGTAGACTGATCATCAAATCTCTGCTTTCATCTCCACATAGTGTTCTCCCCATGTGTAAGTCTGTGTCTAAATTTCCGATTTTATGAGCTCACCAGTCATATTGGATTAGGGGCCCACTCTACTCCCCTATGATCTCATTTTAACTAATTACATCTGCAATGAGCTTATTTCCAAATAAGGTCACATTCTGAGGTACTGGGGGACTTAAACATATGAAATAGGACTTCAGCATATGAATTGGGGGTGGGGTGCAATTGAACCCATAACAAACCTTACGCAGTAGACTTTGCTTTCAGTACTTTAAAGATGATGATGATAAAGCTTTGAGAAGATGAATAATTTGCCAGGGTCACCTAGCTCATAAGCCTGAGTCCAAAACCTGAATTCTGTTTGTAAATCTTGCTGCTTCTGAAGAGAGAGTGACTGTGCTCCATGATGTCAATGTTCTGAGTCAGCCTTGAGGGTTTGCTATGGACACAGGCCACAGGAACCTGGGCTGGGTGAGTTCTGATGACCCGTTATCTGCCCTTCTCTCCTCTGCCTTGTCTGTCATCTGTGTGTATATACTTATCTATTATCTGCCTTTGTTCCAACAAAGACAGAGCTAAAATTTGTATCACAAATAGCTGATTTCAGGGGCTTTTACTTTCATGCCAAATTAAATTCCTGTGAAATCTCTCTTGCATTTTTCTTAGCAGGGAGGTAAGGGGCCCACTTAGATGCTTTTTGTGGGCTGCATTTTTAAATAAATACAGCTGGGTATTTTGATTAAATGCATATTGAAATCCATTTATAACTAGTGAACCAAGACCATGTAAGGGCCTCCATACACCATTAAGTATGTTTTCTGAAATTGTTCAAGTTAAACAACTCAATAGGATATTGCTGTGCTCTGGTGTCTCCTAGAGATGAGGGCTGTCACCAGTGATATGTGCTGGCCTGTGGGCGACAGCCCTATCCGGCACAGGAGGTCCAGGCCAAAGGCACTGCCTCCTCTAGCATGAAACTATCTCTTGGAACTGATTTCAGTGCTATGCTTGACACGTATCAGGTGCTTAGTGAATTATAGATAAAATCACCAAAATGGTTTCCCAGAATCCAAAGTAGTTCTGTTGCTGGAATTAAAGCTTCTCAATTAGCTGGGCCACAGAAGTGAAGTGTCTACACTCTCAAATGTCTGCTTGATTCTCTGGATCTCAGAGTGGTCCTTATCCTCAGGATCATGTCACTTGGAAGCTGCAACAGACATTCCTGGGTGGTACAAATGGATGCACACATCCCCCGATGGATTCTGTGCTGTGAGCTTGTGTCAGCTCTAGGGTGGAGAGAGGTGTTCAACATTCACGGAGCTCAGAGGCATTCATGGGTATCCCCTATGGGCTGGAGAGCTAGAGATGAAAGGGCAAGTTGGCCTCCATGACGTTGCTCACCATCTGGAGGGGAGACAGACAAGTACAATCCTGTGTGATGTCCACCCTGAGAGCAGCAGTCCAGGGGCTGAGAGAGCCCAGAGGAAGGAATGCCTGGGAGAGAACCCCTGAACTGAGTTTTGAATAAAAGTAAGGGTTAAGCAAGAGAAGGATGGCCAGAGGGCATTGTAGGCAGAAAGGACAGGGTAGGAAACGCTCTGGAGGAGTGAGCCAGGGGGTTGTGTTTAGAGAATACAAGCTCCACATGGACAGACAGTAAACTATGGAAGGCAGTGAACAAGGTTTATAAACCTTTTATAGTCCTGACAGAGAAAATAAAACAAAGGGTCTTCAGGTTCAGCAGCTCATTAATTACCTACCAGCAGCAATAAAATCTTATCCTTTCTTGGGGACAACCTAAGACCAGGGTATTTGGGCAATGTGGCTTCCAGGAAAATAGAGATTTGTGCCAAAATGATCTCTGGGCTTCCCCATCTTCCCTCTAAGAGCCCTTCTTTGTAAATCTGAAATTGCCTTATGCAGGAATATTTGAAGAATGAGTTACCATTCCCGGAAACCATAAAAAATACACACAATTTTAGAATTCAAAGTTACCTTGACAGACATCTGGTCAAACAACTCATTCAACACATCATTGGGACAGTCATTTTTGCCTTTGTCTAAATCTAATCTAGTACAGTCTAGTGTGTTTACTATTTGTTATGGTGCAAAGTGATACTGGAGCTGTCCTGGGATCTTTGGCTTAATTTTTTTTTTCTTTTATTAATCTTTCCTGATGCAATGTCAGACAAGTACCCAGCCTTCCATATGACATCACTTTTTACATCTACTTTTCCTTACTCTTTTTTATCTTCCTGGCACAGTAGAAAGAGTATAGCTTATATAGTTAAGGACACTGGGTTAAAATCTTCATTTCAGTTAATGTTTAATTTTTGATGCAGGAATCCATAAACTAAACACCTCTGGATTTTCTAGTCCTTCCACATTTGATTATTTAGCAATTGCATCTAGATTAACTCAACCTCTTTAAGTTGATCATATTACTTAATGATTATTAATTTAAGCTTTCTTAAGTCTTTTCCTTATTTTTATCTTTCTTAATATGTTAGAATTTAAATGGGAGAATTCTTGGAAATCACACAAGCTTCTTGAGGGCAGCTACAGAACTGGGTTTGCACACAGCTCTCTGCAGTGCTTGGAGCAAAGCCTGCCTGGGACTTTCAGGGTGCCTGAAAACGAAAAAAATACTCTTGATATGTAGAGGTTTCTTCTTCAAACTTCTAGAATATTGCCTGTTTAAAATTAAGAATGACTTTTATTTATAAAGCATATAAATGTATCAGTCACTCTGCTAAACACTTTACATGCATTATTTTATTTTATCTGTATAACTTGTCCAGGGAGGTAGCTTAGTGGTTAAGAGAATGAGCTCTGTAGTCATTCTGTCGGGGTTCAAATCCCTGACCTGGTGTATAGTAGCTGTGCATCCTTGGATCAGAACTCAGAGGAAGTGTTTTCTTATGTTGAGATCTAATTTCCTTTAGGAGCTGTTGCCCTTTAGGAGAGCACAAAACTAACCTCTTCTCTTAGACATGCCACCGATAACCTGAAGACAAACCTTCCCGAAATATTCTAAAGCTACATCCCTTTAGATTTTCTTCAATGATATAGTTTTGTAATATTTCTCCAATATCTATGGGAGCCTCTATTTCTCACGCTATCCTGTTTTGAGGCTTTTTGTTTCCTCATTGGGTTATTATGTGCCTGCAGACTAGAGGTCATGTCTTGTTATCTCTGCGCAATGTTGAAGTTATAAGAGCCCCAGAGTCTGATTCTCTGACTCAGTTACTTATAAGCTTGGCAATATCACTCAAGTGACTGAAGCACTGAGTCTCATTTCCTCACCTGTAAAATGAGCAACTGAGGCTGCAGTTCCGAGGTGCAGGGCTGCGATTCTAGAGGTGGCTCACAGCTCCCTTCCAGGTGACCCATTGCATAAGATGTTTGCAACGTGGTGTCTGGTCTTCCATGTCAGTGGAGCTGGCTTTGGTCCACTACAAGGACACTTACCTGTGCTGTCTCTGTAGCAGTTAAAAGGACTCACTCAGCTTCTGTTATAAGCTTCCAGGCCTGCATTCCTGCACTCCACTCTGGACTGTACTGTGGAGACTTCCAAAGGCTCTGATATTTAGCAAAGCCTATACTAAGTACCATCTGCATGCCTTTGCCATGGAAGCAGCTTGTGATGATTGGACCTGTGGGCTCCCTTTCCTTAGACAGGGAGACAGGCATACTAGAAACCTATTGGACATTAGAATTAGTTAGACAAACATGGTTTGAAACTTGGCTCTACCTCTTGCTAGTTTATATGAATTTAGAGAAGTTACCTAACCTCTCTGAGTATAAGAATTAAATACAATAACTGTTGGGTAAGGGAAAAATTGAATTAGATTTATGCACAGGGGGATATCAGGGAATCTGTCCCAAGATTCCAGGTAGAGGGTATGTTAAAAAAAAGTTATGGAAGTTAGGAATCATAGAACATTGTAGGAAATAAAGTTCAGAAGGTAGAGACTAGACTTTTTGAATTTTGAATACCAAGATTAAGCAGTTAGATGTTTTCTTTCTATAATTCAAAGTTTCCAGAAGTGTGTTTATTGTAACACTAGGTCAAAGAAAAATTGGTAGAAAGTATTAGGAAAATAGAATAATTTAATCAGGTCCCCTCACCTCAGGGAAGGTTGGGGGTGGTACAGCATTCTTTGTGGGTAGGTTGTGTGTGGCCGGGGAGTTAGCATGCCTTCATGGCACCACTACCTTGGCTGGAGTTTACTGCCTTGGGCAGCTGCCCCCACATGAACAGCCATGCCTTTTCAACCTGCAGCTTCCAAGGACCTGTGTGCCAGTTACCTAGCCCATAGACCTGCGTGCGAGGGGTCTGGTGACCCAGCCCGGCGTGTGAAGAGTTTGTGACCCAGTCTGGAATGGGCTTGAGGCATTTGTGAGCTCCAGACCCAGCCCTAGCTTGACAATTGGTCCAGTTGGGGCAGGATTACTGGCAGGTAAAATGCTCTGCAATTGGCTACACGCACAGGATTAGTAGCTAGGATTAAGAGCACTACAATTGGTGACATTGGCAGGATTCCGACATTAGCTGTAGCCTGACAGAAAGGTATAAACAAGGTTACAGGGTCAATTGGAGCACATTGGGTTAAAAAAAATCTGTTTGCTCTACTGCATGGTTTCTTAACATCTTCCTGAAACTTTTAACATGCCTCTGATCTCTATATCATGTGGGGAAGTTTTGCAACTTCCCAAATATATTTGATCACTGCCTTTTTTTTTTTTTTTTTCTAGAAAGCATATCCCAAGACCAGCAACATGGAACCAATGTTATTTAATGGAAAAACTTTCAAGAACATTAAGCAGCAGCATGTTAAGCCAAGACACGCTTTCCTGGAAACAGTACCTGTGGACTCTCCCTGTGTTCTTTACAGCCACAGAGAACTGGCTTATACTCATCACAACTGGATGATCTTTGACAATCATGAAGGCTGCTATTATTTCCTGCCACTGCCTTTCTTTGTCTGTGCTAAATATCTCCACATCCCTAAGCTGTCTCTCACATGTTAGTTTGCTTACATTTCTCTTATTGTGTAGTGGTCAGAAGTATATTTGAATTCTAGGTGCATTCTGGCACGGACAAGGAAGTATGAACCCAATTTCCTTATACATAAAATGAGGTAGGTGGATGAGACTGTTTTCCTTTTTTAAAGTCCTAATTATGTAACTATGAAATGAAAAACTTAGCTGTTTTCTAGACATCACCATGAAATCTGGACCTTTTTTCTTAGGACAAAAACCCAAAAACTAAAACAAAAAGAAAACGAACACTGATTTTCTTCCTTGAGAGCTCAACAGTCTACAGTATTTTAGGCACAAGCACATGAGGGAGGAGAAAAAAGCAAAGAAAATGAATTTTGTTCTTCCCACCAAAGCCAGGCTTTTTCTGGTTTTACTAATGGAAGGTGATTATAGAACATTTTAATGTCAGAAAGGTTTGAAAGCCATTATGTTTGCAGATCTTAAAGCTCTGCGATTTAATGACTACTGCCTTGGTAAAGCGCGTTGCATGTTCTCTCTCTCTCCCTCTCCCCCCACCCTCTGAATACAACAGTAAAAAGTTGATTCCGCTATTATTTGTCAAGCCTACAACAACTCCTGTGCTGCTGTCAGGTGGCACTGAACACGCGGTGCATCCATTAACATTACTTAGACGCGCTGACATAAAATGCAAAGATGATCCAATTACACTTTCTTCAACTGCCTCTTGTTCTGTTAATGCTTACAAATTAAGGGTGTCTGTCATTACCTACACAAGACCATGCAAAGAGCACCTCCAATCTCATGATTTGTAGGGGATGCTTTGCGGAAATGCAGAAACCAATCCGACAGTGTAAGGAGCTGACACACAGCTCATAATCCCTGTCTAGTCAGTATGAAAATCTGTCTGTGCAAGGAATGCAAAACTTAGTCACCCACTGAGCCGTAGGACAGCAGAAGTGTTATTTTACCAGATTACAGGTAGTGCTTCACTGACATTAAGTGTTTGAAGTGGAATTGCTTTTCTGGTTTGAAAAATGTGTACGTACTCTGCTAATTTCAATCAGCACTGCCAGGTAGCTGTTCTTCGCTTTTCATAACTTTCAAAACCTAATTACCCTCTCAATTGCTCTTATGAGGTCTATTTAAACAAGTGTCTTTGTAGATTCATGGCTCCGATTTTGAAGACAGGAGTGGAAAAGGATGCTAGGGACTGCCCAACCGCACCTTTGAGACAAGCTCAGGCTCCCAAGTCACTTGGCCATACACCTAGCGTGGGGTCCTCCTCAGCGTGCACCTGTACGTGGCTCCTGAGCACCTTCATCAGTTGGCTCTCTTGGTTGGAAGCTTTCAGTGATCTGAAAACATCTATTCAGTCCCACTCATTATGTCCTTTCCTCTTTGCGATAAGTATCAACAGATTGTTTATTCATTCCTCAAATACAGCTCAGTTCTCAGGACTTTCTTCTCCACATATAGCCAGTCAAAAGCTCTACTGGTATCCAACAGTGAGAGACCAGATGTTGCTTTCATCATTGTTTTGGGTGTTTTAGAACAACCAAACTTCCTCACTGTGGCCTGAGGGGGTATGAACCTTCTGACCCACAATTCATGCCATAAGCTATTATAGACTACATGGCTAACTCTAGCCATCCCGCCTGCATATTTCCAAAGGAACTTCTATTTAATTGACCTTCTCACTTTACCTTTGTGCGGTTGCCTATCTGAATCCAAGTTCATATCCTTACATTTTTTTTCCTGTGACAACATTACTTTCAGCATGTCTCTCAAGTCTGTTTGGATCTTTCTGAATGCTGTTACTGAGCTTCCATGCACTGGACGTTCCTCTCACAGATACAGCATGCTCTCATTCAACAAGCTTGCCTTCTGTGTCCTCCACAATATGTCTGAGAAACACATAGGTATCTCCGATACTAGTGAGAGGCATTGTCTTGATTAAATAGATTATGACTTTTGACTGGTTAGATATGCACTGAAAGTGTAGAGCACAGAATTCTTTGCCATCAAAGATGATGAAAATGAGGATACAAAGCTGAAATTCCCTAGCTGTAGACACCACGTGGTTTTGAGCACTGTACGTCTGGCTGCCCAGATGGGATCATGCGCTTCTGTGATTGAGTCAGAGGTGGGTGTTCTAGTCTGGAGTCTTCCACTTTCTACCTAAGGCTCTTGCAAGTCAGCTTTTTTAATCCTACCTTTCCTCCTCTGTTGTGTGTGGGGAATAGCACCTGTCTGAAAAGTTCTTTTGGGAATGAAAAGCACAGTCTGTATGTCAACCTTTAAGATACATGTACGCCAGAAATGAGTACTAAGAGATAATCATTATTTTCCTTTAATCTCTTGACTTATAGACATTTAGATATTGGGAAGTTTCATCATGCTTATCTGAGGAAATCTCTGTTTTTTTGTGTGTGTTTATTTTTGTGATGGTTTATCTGCTTTTGATATTTCTGGATCATGGCTTTTTGAATAACTTCTTGTCTTGGCAAGTTAATATCCTTCTTGTTTTCCCACCTGCTGCTTTATGATTTCTCTTGTGGGCAATGGGCCAATTAGCAAGACAGTGTCAGACTAAGTCCTGCGAGTTTATGGTGGCATGGGGACCTTCTCTTCGTGTTGTTTAGAGAGTGCATTGAATGGACAAAACCCCAAATAGTAAAAGCAAATGAGATTTCGGTGGACTCTGGAGTCTAGGCTTGGAGCAAATCAGGCTGTACTTAGCTGTATGAAGCCAAGCATTATTAAAACATAATATAAAAACGGGCATAAAAAATATTTATTTATTTTTAGTTTTACATATTTGTGGAGTACAGTGTGGACAATGATTCACTTAGGGTAGATGGCATGTCCATCACCTAAACATTTATGTTTTCTTGAGGTGATTAATTTCAAGACCCTCTCTTCTAGCTACTTGGAAATATACAATGTATTATTTATTGTCTTTAGTCAGCCTAGAACACCAGAACTTAGTCTGCCGACTTCTAATCTCCACTGTTCTTGGCCAGAAAGGCCACTTTTATGATTTTCTAAACAAATCTAAACTAGAAGCCCATGTTACTGTGGGAAGGAACATGCCATGAGCTTCTAAGACTCAGAAACCTCATGCTCAAAATAAGCTGTTGGGTTGGGTGATTATCCCTAACCCTCTAATGAATGAGATTGACTCTGTAAGTGAATTAATCATGTTCCTTAGGGGTAGTTGTGGAAATATTGAGTCACAGTAAGGGATACAAGGCCAGCTGTGTACTTCTGAGAGTACTAGCCCCAGTGGGGTGATGGTGGTTGTGTTCAGGCCTGGTCATGGCGAGTTACCTGTGTGCATGGCCGTGGAGCTCTTCCCCGCAATTACCTTTCCATCTTAGCCTCTTTCAGTTGCTGTGGGGCATAAATAAAATAGTGAAGATAAAAATATTAGCTCTTTTTGTAGGACTGTTGTGAAATAAACACGTGCTTCATATTCATTATCACTTTGTTCTCATTGTGATACTATGAGGTAGGAATTACCAACAGTTTTCTGGTTGTTCAAGGTGACACAGGCTGTAGGGACTCACTCACCTGCCTTATGAGGACAGCACAGAGGAGGGACCCTGGTGGTTTATCCACAAAGATGGTCAAAAGCCTCTTCTCCCTGCATGTGCATTTGAGGTAAGAACAGCTTTGACCAGTGGCATGTGATGGAAATGGTACCCACCCAATTCTAGTGGTGGCCTTACGAGGCCTGGAAGCTTCCACTTCTGCTCTCTGAGGAGCCTTGGGTTGTCATGGAGAAACTCTCAACCTTCCCCTCCCCAGCTGAGCCCATTCAACCCACAGAGCTGTGAAAAATAACAAACCGTTGTTGTTCTAGGCCTGTAAGTTTTGGATGCTTATTGGTCTGCTTTTCTGTTGCTGTAACAGAATACTTGAGACTGGGTATCTTATAAGAAAAGAGGTTTATTGAACTCACAATTCTGGGGCAGCTGCTTCTGGTGTCGGGCCTCAGGCTGCTTCTGCCCATGGTGTAAAGCAGAGGTAGCAGCATGTGCAAGGAGAACACACAGTGAGTGGGGAAGCCAGAGCAAGAGAAGAGGTGCCAGGCTCTTTTTATCAACCCCCTCTCTTGGGAACAAATACATTCTGTGAGATTTCACTCACTTCCCAGAGAGAGCATTAATCTATTCATGAGGGATCCGCCCCCATGACCCAAACACCTGTCAACGCTGCCACATTAGGGATCAGATTTCCACATGAGCTTTGCAGGGACAATAACATCCAAACTATATCAGGAGTAGTTCATTATGTGATCATGGGTAACTAAACCAGGGACCTAAGTATGTTTTCTTCTCTGAACCAATACTTGAATCAAGATACAAAGCATCGTCTCCAGGTGACTGTGGACTGATTGTTTAGTGTCTCTGGGTCTGGAGCTTTTCCTTTGCATGATGGGACTGCTGGACTAAATGAAGACTATTAAAACTAGATACAGGCACTGCCTTTTCTGCCCTCCTTTTCTCACGCCAGGCGTTGCTCTCTGGTCATAACAGTCTGTCCTGGTGAGTTCAGCTTGGGCTCCAGAATCCTACTCAACGTAAAGTTCTGAAGATCAGGGGTATCAGCGCCAATAACTTAAAGTTGGTATTTGATATGAAATATGTCATCCCTTGACTAGGTGATTTCTAGGTTTCTTTCCAGTTCTAACATTTCCTGTTCTGATTTATCTTTTGGCCCTGTGCAGGCGCCAGAAGAAACAAAGTACACCTGCAGCTCTCTGTAACTCCGTTGTCACTAACCTTCCCCAAAGTCCAAGTTGCTTTTCTTACTGCAATACTATGTTTTTTGCTTCCTGGAAATGCCAGGATCAGTAAAAACTAAGCTCATGTCCTTGCTAATCTTCTACCCGGAAGGGCTCTAAAGCTCAGTCAGGCGCCCCCACAGGAAGCCTGAGTTTTGTGAACTTTTATGCTCAGGATGAGAAAGGAAGAGGATAGGGAGGAAGAACAAGGCAAGGGGAGAAGAGAACCCACCGAGCAGAAAAGACCTGCACTGCACTCCACACTCCCGAAACAGCCTTACGCTGCCGCTGTGTTTTGTTTAAATAAAAGCCCGTGCCATTTTTTTTTTTTTTTTTTTTTTTGCTTCTGTTGTTGCCATATTCTTCTCACAACAGCTCAGCTAAAGCCAGATAATGCTGGAGTCAGCTCTTCCTGAGAATGAGTCTTTTCAAACTAGCCATAGAGATTTGATAAAAGTCACGGGTTTTAATTGAATTTCTCCTAACGGCCTCCCAGGGATGGAGATGTGACTGCTGTGGGCTGGCTTCCCTCACCCCCGGTAGAGCTGTACTGTTTCCCTCCAAACAGACTGTCCTTTATGCTCTAACCGGGCCATTCATAACTGCCCTGGAGAGCCATACAAACCCCGGACTTGGCAATCTCCTCTTTGTTTCATGAAACCGGACTGATTCTATACCCAGCCCCTGCCTTCTAGGAATATCGCCCTTATCCAGCACCTTCCTTGCTGAAAAAGGGCCTCTCCTCCTTGATATACAACTTCTTTTGCTGGTAATTTCATGGAAATATACATTTGCAAACAAAAGTCAGCATTTCTATTCCAGTGATAGCCTGTTAGGGAGAGTCAGTGGACAGCAGGGCTGAGACCAAGGTGCAAACAGTCTGGTTGTCTGTGTGTCCATGGTGATCTTCCTTTATGAATCTGTCAGTCTGGACCTTGACAATGTTCCCTGAACACAGGCTCAAGCCCTTCCTTCCCCAGACACCTTTCCATGACCACCCTGGCCATCATGATCATCCTGCGCCATTGCTCCTCGGGATCCTCATTCTGCCTGCCCGCTGCTCCCGAGTCTCCGCTGTGAGCATCGCAGCTTATACTCATGGCCTCTCCCTCAGGGCAGCCTGGGAGAGAGGGCCGCTTCTGAAGCAGCTTTTGAGGACAGAGGCCAATTCTCACTTCTCTTTGTGCCCTCCTTAGTGCACTGCAAATACTGGGCAGTGGGTAAGTGTGTGATGAGGGGGACAGTGACAGAGGTGGGGGCAAGCCACGCAAAGGAGGGAAGAAGGATCTGCTCACACTGGCACCTCAAGTTCCTTGCACAGATCGCTTTCCCTCTTTGGGTCTCAGTCTTTCTCATGTTTAAAATTTAAAAAGTCGGGCTATGTATTCTTTAAGGGCTTCATGACTCTGTCCTCCTAGGGATGGTCTTGGAAACAGGAAGATGTAGTCACATTCCATCTGCACATCGCCCCTCCTCCAGCCCTCTCCGTTTGAGATCCCTATCCTCGCCTGCTCCTTTGATGTGGCCTTGCACCGTGAACTGGCACAGACCGCAAGCCCCTCTGCATCCTTTCTCTTTGCACACACACATACTTCTCCAGGGCTGGGGTATGGGGCGAGGAATGAGCCATGTTTCTCCATTGGTGCCGTACTCCCCTGTGCCAGCCCTGTGTGCGTGGAAGTCATGGTTCTTATACTCCCAGATGTTTTTCTTTTAGGTTGCTGTATGCATAAATGAAGCAGTGATGATAGAATATGGGTGACTGTTCCATGACAAAGCCACCACATCGACAGTACCACATGATGAGGTGTCACCATAAATAAGAATCACAACCAGTCTGTGGATCGGGAAACTGGGACCCAGGTGACTTGAGCAAGGTGAATCCACCGGTAAGTGCAGAATTGCAGCACTGGCTGACTTCAGAGCCCATGTGGTCACTATGACATACTACACTGCTCTTCCTGTTGCACCTGCAACCTCCAGAAAATGAGCTGATTTCCAGGGACCTGGATTGGAGTAAGGTATGGAAGTCTGAGGTGATGTGAATCCGATATCACATAAGCAACCTGAGATCCCAGTCCTTTCCCCTCCTTGTGCTGCTGCTCCCAACACTACTGCCCATCAGTGGTACATCATCACATGTTTATTTCTTCCTCATGAGCTTTCACATTTCCCCCCTTTTATGGGATGTTCTTACTCTGGCAGTACAGAGAGGATTTATGGGGCTGGCAGAAGTGCAGCATTGGTCCTTTTCCTGGTGTTTTCATTGTGAGGTGCATGGGGCCAGCCAACAACTGGGTTTTATGATCAATTACTACTAGGATGAATTGCTAATAGACATGTCATTAGAAACCAAAGGGAAATATTTCATGATAACTGTTTCCCATCCTTGCTTTTTTCTTGTTTCAAACATGATGCAGGACACGTGAGATAGCCGGCTTGGGCAAGAGTGTGAGGGGGGTCTGCACATGCCTTCTTCACCAGTGTCACAGAGTGTTTTCTGCAGAGCCACTGCTGAGGCTCAGGAGTCTTCAGGGATGCATCAGAAGATGCTACACCCGGAGGGTCGCTTGTGCATACTGCCACTTGCCATCGCAGGCAGAACAGTTCTTTGAAAGATACGTCTATTGCAAATATTTTCTCCCAGTCTGTGGTTTGTCTTCTCATTCTCTTGCCAGTCTTTCACACAGCAGATGTTTTTAATTTTAATTTTTTTTTTGTTTTTTGTTTTTATTTTTTTATTTTAACTTTATTTTAACATCTCAATACCCATTGTAATTGATTTTCATGTCCCTTTACCCATTCCTCTTTCCCCCTTCCCTCTCTCCCCTCCTCCCCCACTGCGTCATATCTGTTCACTTGTGTTAACAAGTTCAAGGAATTGTTGTGATTGTTGTGTCTTCTTCTCCCTTTGTTTGAATATTTATTTATTTATTTATTTTTAACTCCAACAAATAAGTGAGCACATGTGGTATTTCTCTTTCTGTGCCTGACTTGTTTCGCTTAATATAATTTTCCCTAAGTCCATCCATGTTGCTGTGAATGGTAGTATTTCATTTTTTTTTTTTTTATAGCAGAGTAGTATTCTATTGTGTAGATATAGCACAGTTTCCTTATCCACTCATCTGATGATGGACATTTGGGCTGGTTCCAACTCTTAGCTATTGTAAAGAGTGCTGCAATAAACACTGGAGTACAGATATCCCTTCGGCATGACGATTTCCATTCATCTGGATATATTCCCAGCAGTGGGATAGTTGGGTCATATTGTAAATACATCTGTAATTGTTTGAGGAAACTCTATACCATTTGCCATAGAGGCTGCACCATCTTGCAGTCCCACCAACAGTGTATGAGAGTTCCTTTTTCTCCAAAACTTGACCAGAATTTATCATTTTCAGTCTTTTGGATATTACCCATCCTAAGTGGAGTGAGATGGAATCTCAAAGTGGTTTTGATTTGCATTTCCCAAATGCTGAGTGATATTGAGGATTTTTTCATGTGTCTGTTGGCCATTCATATATCTTCCTCTGAGAAATGCCTATTCAGCTCTTTTGCCCATTTTTTAATTGGGTTATTTATTTACTTATTTATTTGTTATTTATTTATTTATTTTTTTGCTGTAAAGTTGTTTGAGTTGCTTGTATATTCTGGATATTAATCCTTTGTCCTATGTATAGTTTGAAAATATTCTCTTCCAGTCTGCTGGTTGTCTTTACACTCTGTTGTTTGTTTCTTTTGCTTAGTGGAAGCTTGTTAGTTTGATATAATCCCATTTGTTTATTTTTCCTTTGGATGCCTGGGCTTTTGGGGTGATATTCATGAGCGCTGTACACACTCCTACTTCCTGGAGTGTTTCCCCTATGTTTTCTTTAAAGAATTTTATTGTTTCAGTATGTATATTTAATTCTTTAATCCATTTTGAGTTGATTTTGGTATATGGTGAGAGATACAGGTCTAGTTTCATTCTCCTACATATGAATATTCAGTTTTCCCAGCACCATTTGCTGAAGAGGCAGTCTCTTCCCCAGTGTGTAGATTGGTGCCTTTGTCAAAGATCAGATGGCTGTAGGTGTATCGGTTGATTTCTGGGTTCTCTGTTCTATTCCATTGATCAGTGTGTCTGTTTTTATACTAGTGTACCATGCTGTTTTGGTTATTATAGCTTTGTATTATAGTTTAAAGTCAGGTGTGTTATGCCTCCAGCTTTATTTTGTTTTGCTCAGGATTGCTTTGGCTATGTGTGGTCTTTTGTTATTCTGTATAAATGTCTGGATAGTGTTTTTTTTCCATTCCTGAGAAAAATGTCACTGGAATTTTGATTTGGATTGTATTGAATCTGCAGATCACTTTGGGTAATGTGGACATTTTCATAATGTTAATTCTTCCAATCCAAGAGCATGGGATATCTTTCCATCTTCTTGTGTTCTCTTTAATTTCTCTCAACAGTGTTTTGTAGTTCTCTTCATAGAAATTTTTCACAGCCTTGGTTAACTTTGTTCCTAAGTATTTTTTCTTTTTTATTTTGGTGGCTATTGTAAATGGGCTAGCTTTCTTGATTCCTTTTATGCATGCTCACTGTTGGAGTATAGAAATGCTACTGATTTTTGTGTGTTGATTTCATATCCTGAAACTTTGCTGAAATCATTTATCAACTCTAAGAGTTTTTTTGTAGAGTCTTTAGGCTGTTCAATATATAGGATCATATCATCCACAAGAGTGACAGTTTGACTTCATTTTTTCCAATCTGGATCCCCTTTATTTGCTTCTCTTCTCTGATTGCTCTGGCTAGTACTTTCAACACTATGTTGAATAGGAGTGGTGAGAGTGGGCATCCTTGCCTAGTTCCTGTTCTTAAGGGAAAAGCTGAAAGCTTTTTCCATTCAGGATGCTTTGGATGAGGAATTTTCCATCTATACCTAACTTGTAGATACTTTTTATCATGAACAAATTTTTAATTTTGTCAAATGCTTTTTCAGCATCTATAGAAATGATCATTTTTTGTCTTTGCTTTTATTGATGTGGTGTATCACATTTATTGATTTGCATATTTTGAACCAACCTTGCATCCCTGGGATGAATTCCATTTGATCATGGTGTATAATTTTCTGTATGTGTTGCTGTATTCTGTTAGCTAGTATTTTATTGAGGATTTTTGTGTCTATATTCATCAAGAATATTGGCCTTTAGTTTTCTATTTTGATATATCTTTGTCTGGTTTTGGCATCGGGGTGAGGTTTGCCTCATAGAATGAGTTTGGTAGAATAGCCTCTGTTTCAATCTTTTGGAATAGTTTGTAGTGAATTGGTATCAACTCCTCTTTGAAGGTTTGGTAGAACTCTGCAGTGAGCCTGTCTGGTCCTGGGCTTTTCTTTGTTGGGAGCCTTATGATAACAACTGCAATCTTTTTTATTGTTATTGGTCTGTTCAGGCTTTCTATATCTTCTTGGGTCAGTTTTGGTAGTTTGTATGTGTCCAGAAATTTATCCATTTCCTCCAGATTTTCAAATTTGTTGGCATACACTTGTTTGTGGTAGTCTCTTATTTAATAATTCCTTGTATTTCTGAGGTATCAGTTGTAGTATCACCTTTTCATCACTAATTTTTGTTATTTGGATCTTCTCTCTTCTTTTCTTAGTTAGCCTTGCTAAAGGTGCGTCAATTTTATTTATCTTTTCAAAAAAACGACTTTTTGTTTTATTGATCTTTTGTATCATTTTTCATGTTTCTATTTAATTTATTTCTGCTCTGATCTTAACTATTTCTTTATATCTACTGACTTTGGGTTTGGATTGTTTTTTAGTTTTTTTCATTCTTTAAGGTGAAGTTTTAGGTTTTTCTTCTGAATTAAGCATTTAATGTGATAAATTTCCCCCTTAGTACTGCTTTTGTTGTATCCCACAGGTTTTGGTATGATATGTCATTATTTTCATTAGTTTTAATAAATCTTTTGATTTCCTGTTTAATTTCTTCTTGGTCCCATATGACATTAAGTAGAATGTTGTTTAATTTCCATGTGTTTGTATAGTTTTCAGAGTTTTGTTTGTTATTGATTTCTAATTTTAATCCATTGCGATCTGAAAAAAAAAAACATTGAATAACTCCTATTTTTTTGTGAAACTGTTGAGACTTGATTTGTGACTTAACATGTGATCTATCCTGGAGAATGTTCCATTTGTTGATGAGAAGAATGAATATTCTGAGGTTGTTGGATGGAATGTTCTGTAGATATCTGCCAAGTCCAATTGGTCTAAAGTGTTGTTTAGGTCTTGTGTTTCTCTATTGATTTTTTCCTAGATGATCTGTCCAATGTTGAGAGTAAGAGGTTCAGTTCCCCTGCTATTATGGTGCTAGTGTCTATCTCATTCTTTAGATCTAATAGTGTTGGCTTTATAAATCTGGCTGCTCTGACATTGGGTGCATATATATTTATGATTGTTATGTCTTCTTGATGGATCAATCTTTTTATCATTATATAGTGGCCTTCTTTATCTCTTTTTATGGTTTTTGCTTTAAAGTCTATTTTATCTGATATAAGAATAGCTACTCTAGCTCATTTTACACTTCTATTTGCATGGTGTGTCTTTTTCCATCCCTTCACTCTTAGTCAACGTGTTTCTTTACAGGTGAGGTAAGTCTCTCGAAGGTAGAATATTGTTGGGTCCATCTTTTTAATCCAGGCAGTCAGTCTGTGTCTTTTGAGTGGGGAATTTAATCCTTTTACATTTAAAGTTATTATTGAAAGGCACTGATTTACTCCTAGCATTTTATTATTTTTTGTTTAGATGTCTTAAGTATTTTTTGTTCCTTTCTTTCTGATTTTATGTTTATCTTCTGTGTTTGTTGGTTTCTTGGGGTGGTAGATAAACTCCTTTTTCTCTTTATTGTTAACATTTTTGTTTTACTGGTGGGTTTTGTTCTTTCTTGGGTATTCAGGTCAGTGATGGTTGTTTTTCAGGTATCAAACCCAGTACTCCCTTGAAAATTCCTTGTAAGGCTTGACATGTGGTAGTGTTCTCCTGCTGTTTTTGTTTGTCTGAGAAATATACTATTTGTCCTTCATTTCAGAAGGTAGCCTTGCTGGGTAAAGTATACTTGCTGGCAATTTTTGTCCTTTAGTATTTTGAATATTTAATTCCATTCTTTTCTGACTTTTAGGATTTCTGATGAAAAGTCTGATGTTAGTCTGATTGGGGATCCCTTATAGGTGACTTGATGCTTCTCTCTTGCAGCCTTTAAGATTCTGTCTTTATCTTTGAGTTTTTCCAGTTTAACTATAACATGTCTTGGAGAGGGCCTTTTTGGGTTGAATATGTTTGGGGATCTTTGAGTCTCCTGAATCTGAAGATCTGTGACTTTCCCCATACCTTGGACACTTTCTGCTGTCATTTCATCAAGTATGTTTTCAATGCCATTTCCTTTTTCCTCCCCTTCTGGAATACCCATGATTCAGATATTTGAGTGCTTAATGTTGTCTGTTATGTCTCTTAGATTTTCTTCAATTTTTTTAGTTCTTTTTTCTTTTTTCTGGTCCACCTGTGTTAATTCAAACAGCCTGTCTTCAAGGTCAGAAATTCTCTCTTCTGCTTGTTCTAGCCTGCTGGTTAGATTCTCCTTTGTGTTTTTTATTTTGTTGAACGAATTCTTCAGCTCCACAAGCTCTGATACATTCTTTTTCAGGGCATTGATGTCTTTGTACATTTCTTCTTTCAGGTCCTGTATATTTTTTCTCACTTCATTGTGTTGTTTGACTGAGTTTTCTTGTATCTCATTTAGTTTTCTTAGAATTCTTGCTCTAAATTCCTTGTCAGTCATTTCAAGGACTTCCTATTCTATAGGATCTAGAGCTTGAGAGTTATTATTTTCCTTTGGTGGTGATGTATTTTCTTGACTTTTCATATTTTTGGTATCTTTCCTTTGGTGTCTAGCCATTGTGGCAGGGGGTATCACTGTCCACACGTTCTACCCAGATGTCTGGCCTGGATCCTGAAGGGACTGCCAATTCTGGGCCTCATGGACTAGCCTGGTTTTGGAGTCCTGCCTGTTCTGGTGTAGCTGAATTGGGGTGTGTGGATGCAGCAGCTCTTGGGCCTCTATGGGCAGTAGGCACTGGCCTAGGCTGGAGTTCCCATGGCACCTACTTGCTCTGGTGTGACTGTCTTGGGCCATGTGAGCCCAGCGGCTCTCAGGGCTCTCTGGGTGGTGGGCACTGACCTGGGCTGGAGTTCCCATGGTTCCTGCCTGTTTTGGTGAGGCTGACCTGGGATATGTGTGCCTAGCAGCTCCTCGGCCTCTCTGGGCAGCGGGCACTGGCCTGCTTAATTTTAATTAAGTATAGCTTATGAATTATTTCTTTTAGGGAATGTGCCTTTGGCGTTGGATCTAAAAAGTCATTGCTATACCCAAAGTCACAAACGTTTTCTCCTATGTTATCTTCTAGGAGGTTTACAACTTTGTGTTATAACTCTAGGTCTATGATCTAGTTTGAGTTAGTTTTACTGAAGGGCATAAGGTCCATGTCTACATTCATTTTTTTTTTCATGTAGATATCCTGTTGTTTCAGCATCACATGTTGAAAAGACTATCTTTACTCCATTGTGTTGTCTTTGTTTCTTTGTCATAGATCAATTGAGTGTATTTATGTGGCTGTATTTCTGGGTTCTCTATTCTGTTCCATTGATCTATATTTCTATTCTTTTGCTAATGCTGTACTATTTGATTACTGTAGCTTTGCAGTAAGTCTTGAGGTTGGGTAGTGTCAGTCCTCAGATTTTGGTTTTCTTCAATACTTTGTTGGCTGACCTGGGCCTTTTTTTTCCCATATAAGCGTTAGAATAATTTCTTTGATATCTACAATGTAACTCACTGGGATTTTGAATGGGATTTTATTGAATCTATGGATCAAGTTGGGAGGAACTGACACTTTAATAATATCAAGTCTTTCCCCATAAACATGGATTATATCTTCATTTATTTAGTTCTTTAATTTCTTTCATCAAAGTTTTGTGGGTTTTCTCATATAGATTGCTACAGACCAAATGTTTGTATTCCCCAAATTTGTATGTTGGAATCCTAACCCCAATGTGATAATATCAGGAGGTGAGGCCTTTGATAGATGATTAGGTTATGAGGGCAGAGCCTTCACAAATGGGATTAGTGCCTTATAAAAGAGAATCTGGAGAGCTCTCTTTCCCCTTCTGCCAAGTGAGAAAACAGCAAAAAGCAAGCCCTCATGAGACACTAAATCTGCTGGTACCAGGATCTGGTACCAAGA